>NW_024420499.1:2052860-2084591 GCF_014898765.1 Herpailurus yagouaroundi | reverse complement strand
CCACTCTAACCTCTTTTTTTTTTTTCCTTCCCCTCCCCCATGGGTTTCTGTTAAGTTTCTCAGGATCCACATAAGAGTGAAACCATATGGTATCTGTCTTTCTCTGTATGGCTTATTTCACTTAGCATCACACTCTCCAGTTCCATCCACGTTGCTACAAAAGGCCATATTTCATTCTTTCTCATTGCCATGTAGTACTCCATTGTGTATATAAACCACAATTTCTTTATCCATTCATCAGTTGATGGACATTTAGGCTCTTTCCATAATTTGGCTATTGTTGAGAGTGCTGCTATAAACATTGGGGTACAAGTGCCCCTATGCATCGGCACTCCTGTATCCCTTGGGTAAATTCCTAGCAGTGCTATTGCTGGGTCATAGGGTAGGTCTATGTTTAATTTTTTGAGGAACCTCCACACTGCTTTCCAGAGCGGCTGCACCAATTTGCATTCCCACCAACAGTGCAAGAGGGTTCCCGTTTCTCCACATCCTCTCCAGCATCTATAGTCTCCTGATTGGTTCATTTTGGCCACTCTGACTGGCGTGAGGTGATATCTGAGTGTGGTTTTGATTTGTATTTCCCTGATAAGGAGCGACGCTGAACATCTCCTTTCAACATTTTAAATTTGGCATATCTTCATGTCCTGGAGATTCCTACATTCGCGTCTCCTTCAACTATTTGGATATTTGGAAGCAAGCTAAATTGTGGTAGAGTAGTGGGCTCAATCAGCCAGCTATGTCCAAATGTTATCTCTACCTCTGGGAAATGGACTTAAATTACTGGATCCATAGTTTCATCACTGAACAAGGAGGTTACCATTACTCCTTGCCGTCGTTTTGGGGATTAAATGAGGTAATTCATATAGAGATCATAAAACAGTGCCTGGCATGCAGGAAGGACTCAGTAAGTTGTAATTCTATTTACCACTGAACATACTCCTTTTGAGAGTGGGGCTTGGAAGAAAACTGTTTTTCTACATCACACAGTGGTCTCTTCTAAGGGTTTCTTGTGTTAATTCTCAAACTTTAGTGCGTGAGATTCTTCTGGGGGAGCTTTGTACAAATACGAACCCCATGGCCTCACCCCTAGACCCATTCCGAAGCTCTGGGATGTGGCTTATTTATCAAGCACTTGAGTCGATTCTACTGTTGATAGTCCGGAAGTCACGTTTTGAAAAAAGCAATGCAAATTGACATTCCTGATTTTAATCGTCCTTGAGAATTAAGAATTTAAGTGTTTTGTCACCATTAAAGACGAGAGGTATTTTAAGTCTTTTGGGCATTCTGAAAAAGTCATAGAGTCCCATTTTATTTTCTGCTCTGCAAATTTGAAAGAGTGCTATTGCTATTACATATCATCAGTGAAGAAAAAGCTACTGACGTAGAATTGAAAAGCCTAAAGGGACATTTCAGCAATATGAGTGATGGCATGGTTTGTCTCTGTGTACTTATATCTGATGTCTCTTTGGCAAATAAAAAGCAACAGCGACTCCTAATGCATCATATATATTTTGAGTCTAATAATTGATGTTGAGTTGCCTCTTTACAGGCAAAAGCATTCAAACATTCGGAAATGAAAGGAGACTGGTTGAAAAGTGAAACAATCAGTAAAATTGGTAGAAGAGCAGTTGTGTTCTAAATTACCCTTATGATTTCTGGGGCTTTAAAATTGATCCATTTCACATTCTTCCTCTTCAAACAGACTTGCAAGGTGAAAACATCAATTTCAGCTTTATGGCATTTTTTCCCACCACAGGCTTCCAGACATACTATCTGATTGGCTCCCTGGTGGACTCCTTTATTGACACAGATTTTCTATTTGGAAGCTGCCTTCCATAGTTTCTTAACGTGACTTTTGCTTCTGCTTTTGTTTGGGGCAGTTCATGTTAGGCTAGGCGGGAAGTCATCACAGTCTTTCTCTTTCTCGAGAACAATCTTATCTTGTGGCAGCTCTCGTTATTGAGAACATATGAAATGGACAAACTCTGTGTGTGTGTGTGTGTTTGTGCGTGTGTGTGTGTAGCTTCCCATTGCAAACACATTGTGGAGTATTTTGAAAATCTTGTGGCCATTCCTTAGGATAGAAAGCAAATGGAGGAAGGAAGGAGGATGTAATACACATCCCATCAATGTATATTACAGTATCTGTAGTGGTTAAGATCAGGAATTTCGTCAACTCTGGTAGATCCCAATTCAAGTCTTGGCTCCAAACTCTTTGTGACTTTGCGCAATTATGCATATTATTTAAAGCCCAGTTTTTCTTGATCTGTTAAAGTTGATAATAAGACAACCTATCTCATATACTTGGAGTGCACAATAAATGGGATTATGCATATACGTAATCGTATTATAAGTATGCATATACATGAACATATTTAAAACCCAGTAAATATGAACTATCATTACCTTATACATATGTGTGTACTAAGGTATTGTTATTTCTGTTTTATACAAGAGAAGCCCGTTTCAGACACAATGATGACAGCAAGAGGGCAGACTGTAAGGTTTCCCAAGAAACATCAAGTAAACAACAGCAGACTGACTGAGACAGTTTTATTGGTGCTCAGAAAACCAGCCAAGGATCGGCAACAACCAAGCAAATAATCAATCGAGAAAAAGCACACGTAAAACAGGAAAATTTGTGGCAGTTTTGCTTCCCTTGTCCTGCTTCCTCTCCACACGGCATGACCACGAGGAAGTCATTCAGCTTTGGTTCTCTCTCTTAGGATAGAAGGAAAAGAGCAAAACTTGTCTGCAACATTCTGGCCTATCTGCAGACTGCTTAAGGCACTGGTTTCCGAATCACCTGACTGCAGGCCCAGACAGGAATGATGGTGGCATGATTTGGATCTCAAGTTGGAAGCTGCAGAAGGTGTGTCCCATGAAGATTGTAGGGAGTCTGGATGCCTGTGGATACCTGGGGGTAAGTGATTAAGAACACAGGAATATAGGATAACATTCTAGATGCCAAGAAGAAACAGAGGTGAGACTCGTAGAGAAATGAAATCGTTTAGAGGCAGCTTTGTACATGGGAGAAATGGAAAAACACACCCTTATACCCCCAGCACTAGATAAGACAGAGGGCCATAGAAGGCCTAAGAATTCTTTAAGCCTTCATTCTAAGGCCAGTTAGTGACGTTCTTCCCCAACGCAGAGCCAGTCTGCAAAGGCTGGCAGAAAAGACTCCCTTTTCAAATGCCAAATTTTCTTTTTTAAGTTTTTTTTTTTTAATTTGGACAGAGAGAAAGAGAGAGAGAGAGAGAGAGAGAGAGAGAGAGAGAGAGAATCCTAAGCAGGCTCCGTGTTGTCAGCACAGAGTTCAACATGGGGCTCAATCTCATGACTGTGAGATCATGGCCTGAGTTGAAATCAAAAGTTGGGCACTTGACCACCTGAACCACCCTGGCACCCCTCAAACCCCTTTGGTCTGGTTTCAGCCAAAGACCACAATGCATACAAAATAGATAGGGAAATGTGAGAATCCAGAAAATTATATATGAAAAACAATGATGTCAACAAAGGGAGAGAAATTAAGAAAAATAACCAAACAGAAATTTTGGAGCTGAAAAATGCAATAATTGAATTGAAAAATTTATTAGAGGCGTTCAACAGATGATTAAACAGAGTAAAATTGATGACCATTGATTTGAAATTATAAAGTTTGGAAGACCAAACGGAAAACAGGAATGAAGCAAGGTGAACAGAGGCTCAAGTGGTTTATGTAACATCATCAAATGGACCATTATCTACATCATGGAAATCCCAGAAGGAGAAGAGAGAAAGGGCGCAATGAGCTTATTTGGAGAAATTTTGGACAACCATGTTCTAAATTTGAGGAGAGAGATAGATATGCAAATCCGAGCTGCTCAACAGATCCTAATTCAATAAACAGAAAAAGACCCACAATAAGACACATTGGTTTTTTTTAAAGATTTTATTTTTAAGTAATCTCTACACCCAGTGTCAGGCTTGAATTTACAACCCCAAGATCAAGAGTCACATGCTCTACCAACTGAGCCAACCAGGCGCCCCAGTAAGACACATTGTAGTGAAACTGTCTAAAGCAGAGAAACAAAGAACCATGAAAGCAATAAGAGAAGAGTTGTCATATACAGGGAATTCTCAATAAGATTATAGACTGATTTCTCAGCAGACACTCTGGAGGGCAGGAGGCAGTGGAATGATATATTTAAAGTGCTGAAAGAAATAAAAACTGTCAACTGAGAATTCTAAATATTTAAAATTTTTAATGTTTTATTCATCTTTGAGTGAGAGAGAGACAGAGCATGAGTGGGGTAAGGGTAGAGAGAGAAGGAGTCACAGAATTGGAAGCAGGCTCCAGGCTCTGAGCTGTCAGCACAGAGCCTGACGTGGGCTCGAACTCACAGACCGTGAGATCATGACCTGAGCCGAAGTTGGACTTTTAACCAACTGAGCCACCCAGGCGCCCCTAGAGAATTCTATATCCTGCAAGACCGTCCTTTCAAAATGAGGGGGAAATTAAGACATTCCAATATAAGTAAAAACTGGAGGAGTTCATTACCATTAGACCTGCCCTACAAAAAAAATGCTAAAGGGAGTCCTTCAAGACAGTAACCGGAAGCCATATGAAAAGTTCTCTAGGAAAGGTACATACATGGATAAATAGAAGAACTTTATTGTAATTTTGGTTTGCAACCCTACTTTTTGTGTGTCTATAGAAATTAAAGTACAAAAGCATAAAATAAGTATAAATCTGTGGTAATGAGTCCACAAGATACACAGTGTAAGCGGTGACATCAATAACAAAAGAGGGGAGGTTGTGAAGGATTAGAGATGTTTTATGCAATGGAAATTAAGTTGCCATCAATTTAAAATGGTTTTTTTATAACTTTCAGCTGTTATGTATAATCCCCACAATAACCACAAACACACACACAACAACCCCACAATGGGTTAAAAAAAGAAACCAGAAGAGGAATTAGAGAAAACTTCGGAATGAATAAAAATGAAAACAAATTATGTCAACATATATGGGATGTAGGGAAAGCATGTTTCGAGGGAAATTTACAGCTGCAAATGCCTACATTAATAGAGGAGAAAGCACTCAAATCAAGAACCTAAATTTAAATTCTAAGGAACTAAAAAAGAACACACTAAACCCAAAGCAAGCAGAATGAAACAAATAACAGAGTGGATATAAACTAGAGAATTGAGAAACAATAGATAGAATCAATAAAACTAAAAACAGGTTATTTGAAAAGATCAACGAAATTGATAAGCCTTTAGCTAGATTGACCAAGAAAAATAGGGAAAGACTAAAATGATGAAATTGATAATTCAGAAGACATCATGATTATTGATCTTACAGAAATAAAAAGCATTATAAAGGACTACTATGAATAATTGGATGCAAATAAATTAACATAAATGAAATGCTCAAAACCTAGAGAGACACAAACTGTCATAAGTGACACAAGAAGAAATAAAAATCTGGTTATACGTATAAAAGTAAAGAGATTGAGTTAATATTTTAAAACTTCTCACAGAAAGAGGCATAGGACAAGATGACTATTCTAGTGAATTCTATCAAGTGCTTTTTTTTTTCTTTTTTAACATTTATTCATTTTTGAGAGACAGAGAGAACAGAGTGTGAGCAGGGGAGGGGCAGAGAGAGAGGGAGATAGAATCCAAATCCGTCTCGAGGCTCTGGGCTGTCAGCCCAGAGCCCGATGCGGGGCTCAAACTCACTGACCGCGAGATCATGACCTGAGCCAAGTTGGATACTCAACAGACTAAGCCACCCAGGCGCCCCTATCAAGTGTTTAAGGAAGAATTAATACCAATCCTTCACTAAATGGATGGATGAATGAATGAATGAATGTAGAGAACATTCCCACACTTACTCTATTGCCCTGATTCCCAAACCAGACAAAGACATAAGAAAAGAAGACAAAAAGTCAATATTCCTTATGAATATACATGAAAAAGCTCTAAACAAAATGCTAGCAAACTGAATTTAAAACATATAAAAATATTTTTTATGATTGTGTAATGGGATCAAGTGGCATTTATCCAAGAAAGGCAAGGTTGGTTTACCCAAGAAATTAATCAGTGTCATGCAACGTATTCATAGAATAAAGAACTATAACCAACTACTCATTTCAATAAACACAGAAAAAGCAGCTGGCAAAATCCAACAAGCTCTCATGATAACACTCGATAAACTGAGATTAGAAGATTATCTTCCAGGCCTGCCTGGCTGGCTCAGTCAGTAGAGCATGTGACTCTTGATCTCAGGTTTGTAAGTTCGAGCCCCATGTTGGGTGTGGAAGCCTACTTCTAAGAATTAAAAAAAAAAAGAAAAAAAAAAAAGATAAATTCCATTGAACTGTTACAGACCATTTATGGAAAACCCACAGCTGAGATCAACTTGAGGTTGAGAGAGGTAGTGTTTTCCCCATAAGATCGGGAAAGCAGGAGCAAGACAAAGATGTCCACTCTCACCATTTCTATTGAACATTGTACTGTAGGTTTTGGCTAGGGTAATTAAGTAATAAACAGAAATAAAAGGAAATAAGAAGCAAAATGATACTTACAAATGACATGGACATGTAAATAGAAAATACTATGGAATGCACCACAAATCTACTAGAACTAATAAATGAGTTGAACATGGTTATTGGGAACAAGATCACTATATAAAAAATATATTAGAATTTTATACACTAGCCATACAAAAAAATCCAAAAGTGAACCCAAGAAAAAAAATTCATTTAAAATAGTATCAAGGGGCGCCTGGGTGGTTTAGACACTTAAGCGTCCAACTTCAGCTCAGGTCATGATCTAGCGGTCGGTGAGTTTGAGCCCCGGGTCGAGCTCTGTGCTGATGGCTCGGAGCCTGGAGCCTGCTTTGGATTCTGTGTCTCCTCCTCTCTCTGCCCCTTCCCTGCTCACACTCTGACTCTCTTTTCTCTCAAAAATAAGTAAACATTAAAAAATAAAATAAAATAGTTATCAAAAATAACAAAATACTGCAAAATAAACTTAACAAAATAAGTGCAAAACTTGTACTTTGAAAAACCCATATGTTGTTGAAAGAATTTAAAGATCTAAATAAAGACCAAGATAGCCTATGTTCACGGATCAGATTTAATTTTTTTAAGAGGGCAGTACTTCCCAAATCTACAGGTTCTTTTTTTTTAAACTTTATTAATTTTTTAAATGTTTATTTTTTTTTGAAAGAGAGAGAGAGAATGCAAGTAGGGGAGGGTAAGGGAGAGGGGAGACAGAATCCGAAGCGGGCTCCAGCCTCTGAGCTGTCAGCACAGAGCCCGACGCGGGGCTCGAACTCACAAATGGTGAGATCAGACCTGAGCCAAAGTTGGACGCTTAACCAAATGAGCCACCCAGGTGCCCCCCCAAATCTACAGATTCAATGCAATTTATTTCCAAATTCCAACTTACATTTTTCAGAACTTAATAGCTTGTTCATAAAATTTTTACAAAGATGTCAGGGATTCAGACTAGACAAAACAATCTTAAAAACAACAAATTTGGGAGACTCACACTTCCTCATTTTGAAACATACTACAAGGTTACAGTAATAAAAACAGTGGTATCGGCACGAGGAGAAATCAGTGGAATAAAAGTCCAGAAATAAACCCAGGTTTTTATGGGCAATTGATTTCTGACAAGGATCTCAGGACAATCCAATGCAGGAAAAGATAGTCTTTTTCTAAAAATACTGCTGATAGCCATATGAAAAAGAGTTAAAGTTGGACTCCTTTCTTAAGCCACACACCAAAATTAACTCCGAATGGATCATAGACCTAATGTATGAGCTAAGATTATAAAAACCCTTAGAATAAACTATGCTAGTAAATCTTTGTGGCCTTTGATTATTAAATATTAAATATATGCATTTAATATATTAAATATTAAATATATATTTATATGTCTATAAATATTTGTGGGAAACTTTCTTCACTGTGTCCTTTGTGAAAAGATAATGCTCTGAATGGGAGAAATTATTTGCCAATCATATATCAGATAAGAAACTTTCATCCAAAATACACGAAGAGCTCTTACAACCCACCAACAAAAAGACCCATGACATAATTAATAAAAGGGTAAAGGATTTCGATAGACATTTCTCCAAAAAGATATACAAATTGCCAGAAAGCACATGAAAAGATGCTCAACATCACTGGTCGCTAGGGAATTGCAAACCAAAGCCACGATGAAATATTCTTTTATATGCACTAGGGTGGCTCCATTAAAAGGCACAGATCATACAAAGTGGGGGCAAGGCGAGCCTTGTTATATATCCATAGGATGAAATATTATTTGGCCACAAAGATAATGAAGTATTGGTACATGTTATGGCACAGATGAACCTTCAAAGCCTTATGCTCAAAGAAAAAAGCCAGATGCAGATAGACACATATTTTATGATTTCAATTATGTGGGACATCCAGAACCACCAATGCTAGATGGAAATTTGATTGATGGTTGCCTGGGTCTGTGGGACTCCTTTTTAGGTGATGAAAACATGTTAAAATTGATTGTGTTGATAGTCACAGAACTCTGAATACACTTGAAAATACTAAATGATACACTTTACGTGGGTGATTTTATAGTACGTGAATTAGATCTCAATAAACTGTTTTTAAAATAGTGGCATATGAGCGAGCTGAGCTGGATGCCCCATGACTCTAATGAAACTAAAACCTTGAACAGGAGTCAGTACTCTGTTTTTTTTTTTTTTTTCCGTATCACAGGTAGAAGTACAACCCCTCAGTAGGTACCAAGGGAGAAGAAATTAAAGAGTTAAAAAAATCTATCTCCATGATCACAAAGCAACCCTAAATATATAATGTAATGACAGTTGGATCGACGCTTCCTCCATGTAAACAAAGTATTACACAATTTTGATTTGAAAGAAAGTTCCAGGAACGATTAGTGAGTATAAACCGCCAGAAAGTTGTTTTGCTAGCTTTTTGTTTTGCTTTATTTGTAACAATTCCATTTTTTTGTGCCAAAGGGATCTTCCAAAACTGAATATCTCTATTAATGAAAAGACACTGATGCGTTAAATAAGGAAGGGAAGGAAAGGGAAAGGAGACCAAGAAAATTTATCTTTGTCTTCCAGGAGCTTATACTGTGTTAGAACTCGAGTACGTGTTCCAATATAAGGGCTGGCACACTGTTTTTTCTGTTACATCACTTATAAAACAGGAAGGGTGGGCCAAAGTGCTGATGGAGAAGAATTTTGACTTTGGAGATACCTTTTAATCAGGTTGATTTTGAGTAAGGTCTTTAAAGGCGAGACATTGTGTGAGGGACAAAAGATGGGAGATACCATGAGCAAAAGCAAAGTTAAGAGGGTAAGTGATGTGTTTGGACAACAGCTCCTTGGGTTGGGTGGCTGGAATTGATAGGGCAGGTCAATATTAGATAAAACCGAGAGTGTGTATGGGGATCATTTTATAGAAGACTGAGAACCATGGGTTTTATAAGTGTTGGAGAGCACATTGAGCATTTCTGAGGAAAGGTGTGATATGAGCAGGTTTATATTTTAGAAATATAATTGTGAGGCGCACCTGGGTGGCTCTGTCAGTTAAACGTCCCACTCTGGGTTTCGACTCAGGTCATGATCTCATGGTTTGTGGGTTTGAGCCCCACATTGGGCTCTGTACTGACAGTGCGGAGCCTGCTTGACATTCTCTCTCTCCCTCTCTCTCTGCCCTTCTCCTGGTCTCTCTGTCTGTCTCTCAAAAATAAGTAAATAAATAAACTTAAAAACAATAAAGAAATATAATTGTGATAACATGTAGGGAGGAACTGGTGGCAGGTAGCCAGATAGTAATCCAGTGCAATATTATAGATGTGAGACAACATGAGCTTGACCTTGAACTATTAGTGAATAAAGGCCAAGGCCTGGGAAATTTACACAGAAAACGTGTGTGGAGAAGTACGATCCCTGTGGTGAAGGTGCAGGAACACTGAGCAGTTGTGATCAGACTGATAGGAGTAAAACAAGAAGAGCAGAGAATCATGGGAAGACAAGGGAAGAGAGAATTTCAAGAATGAGAATGTTCCACAATGTCAACATAAGGACCAAGGCAGTACTATTAAAGTGGTGGACTTGAGGATCAAAAACGATTTTTGACAGCTGTTCAATGAAGGGCTAGGGGCAAACAAAACAGAATTCTAATGATTATCTGTGGAAAACAATTTTAAAGCTCATTTATATATCCTGCTTGTTGTGTTCGCAGAGCCTTCATACGGATGCAGATTATTGTCAAACTCTGACACGAGGGATAATTGCAATGTAAATTACCTGCCTTCAAAAAGCATTTTAAGTAGATATGATGAGACATTTATTGTCTTTTAATTAAATAGTAGCTGATTTACAGAGAAGCATTGCTGAAGTATATTCAGTTTAGAAGAGTTAAACATTATTGAGTTTTAATTACGTCCAAGTCACTTAAGCAGTGAACGCCAATGTGGACAAAAAGCTCAGAGGAGGGTGTGCAGTGCTAAGGGGCATAGCATCAACACTTTCAACATCAACACTAGTTGGATTGCTCTGGGCAGCGTATTCAGAGCAAGTGAAAACATCAGTGTGGGTAGCAGATGGGCTGATATCTACAATGTCAAGTCCAAACATTAAATGGGCCCCGACTCTCTTCCAGCCCAGTCCTCTGAAAAACGGAGTGCTTGAGAATGGCAATGAGACAAGAGGAATCTCAGGCTGTTGCTTAAGGACATGCTGCTCCCTGCTTAGTAATGGTATGATAACTATTTTTCACAAAGAGCATTTGAGAGTAACTTTTCCTAGTCTGCATGATAAAAACAAAAAGACCTATCTATAGTTCTTCACCTGGTCCCTCTATACATTTATGAGCTCTTTGGGGGAATGAAGGTGAAGATACAGCCGTGACCCAAGAACAGAGTAGACATAACTGACCTTTAATGAAGATTTGTAACTCACAAGTTTGCCATCATTAGAACCAGTTCAGCTCAGGTAGCAATTGACAAATTCATTTCAGAATGGTAGCAGGGCATGAAATGATTTTGTCTACAGTTTATCCTTAGTCTATCAAGAAAGTCAATGCCAACTTCCAGTTAAACATGGCAGAGTGAACCTGCATGAATTTCTGCTCCCTTCTAAACTTCACTAATAGGATAAAAAGGTATAAATCCTCGGGGGAAAGGGGAGGAGCAGAGCAGATGAAATATTAACACAATTTTGGAAGCTGGAAAGCAGACAAAATGAATGATAAGTGATGGCAGAGGGGAGAAAACAAAAAGTTGCAAAGGAGAAAAAGGTAATTATAGCACCCTGCATCCCTAGCCGTTTAATAGTAATTACATAGTCCTAATAGTTATGTAATTCAAGCACCGAATACTGACTTAACCAAAATTAATTATATAAATCTATGGTGAGGATAGCTCAAGGAGGAATGTGTGTGTGTGTGTGTGTGTGTGTGTGTGTGTATGAGTCCTTGTCCTCCACAGCAAGAAATGACAGAAAGCATATACAACTGAAAATTAAAGAAGTGTTATAAGCATGTTATTTGCAATCATGGGGGTAAATACAAAAGAAACAGCTAGAATAGATAAACATTCCTATGGGGAGAGGAATCTGCGATGTGAAGGGGAGGGGTAGGGGACCACTGTTTTTCATTGTAAGCCTTATAGAACTATCGGGAGTTTCGAATGATGTAAATATACTAATTTAACTAAAAGCACAATATTGAAAAATGTAAAAATACAGAAAAAAAGTGAATGCCACGTTTCTTTTGCTTCTCAGGTAGGAGGGTAGGCAGTAGATAATTAATAGATACAGGCTTATATTTTGCCCCTATTCCATTGTCCTTTCTCCTATACTGCATGGAATTTTTTCTTTGTGTGAAGGTGACTTTGAAATCAGTGGGAGATTTGTACTTAAAAGTTCTGCATGGGAGTGTTGTCTGACCTCCAGAATCTGACTCATGAATAGAAAGCAATAAGATGTCAAGCATGCATGCTGTTTCTTCAGAAAGCAAGCACTCTTTTGAAGTTGTTGTAGCAAGTAATGGACCATTAGCCAGAAATTTCATTTATGGAACATCTTAATGTTCAACTGGTCATGTTAACAAATGCCTCTTGATCGTGTTGATGGTACTATTATATTTTTTTGTTATTGACATTAAGAAACCAACATAAACTTATTTTCTGACATAAAATAAGCTTGCTCTATTCAAGGAAAACTACTTTTTTTTCACTGTTTAGGAAAATTAAAGTTGTGTGTAACTAAAATCAAACCTAGTTCTTATTGGTGTTTACCTCCATCTCTAACAACTTACTCTTAAATAAATACAGTTTTCAATATTTTATAGAATTGCTTTTAGATCTAAAATAAAACGTTTCCTTCTTGGATCCTTTGAATCATTTATTTTTTTTTCCTGACCATTTAGTCCCTGTGTCTAGTTACATTTAATAAGACTCAGGAAAATCTTTTTTTTTTTCTTTTTATGAACAGTATCAAATGTACTAAAAGAAATATAAGTTAAATTAGAATTAGGATAAGTATTAATGAAATATGGGCATACCTGTGGACTTTTCATAAATACAAAGACTATAAATTTTTCAATTCTTTCTTGTTTGTTTTCTGTTTGCAAGGAGAGATCATCAAAATCAGCCTTTCAACATTGTGTTGCATTTCTTTCACATATTGAAATTCACGTATATTATTCACTTGTTGACCAATATTGGACCACTTGCAACGCGTGGCTAAGACAGCGCTAAATGGTGGAGATGTGATGGAAAATGAGAACTACCTGATTCCTTCTTCATTAAGCTTACATCCAGGTCAAGGAGACTGGAAAAAAAAAAAAACTGACAATACAATTTTTAAAATTGCACATTGTAGTGAATACAATGAAGGAGAGAGGGAGCTACGATTAAAAAATAAGGAAACATGGGGCGCCTGGGTGGCGCAGTCGGTTAAGCGTCCGACTTCAGCCAGGTCACGATCTCGCGGTCCGGGAGTTCGAGCCCCGCGTCGGGCTCTGGGCTGATGGCTCAGAGCCTGGAGCCTGTTTCCGATTCTGTGTCTCCCTCTCTCTCTGCCCCTCCCCCGTTCATGCTCTGTCTCTTTCTGTCCCAAAAATAAATAAAAATGTTGAAAAAAAAATTAAAAAAAAAATAAGGAACAGACCTCCTTTAGAGCAGGTCGTTAGAAGAGGTCTCTTTGAAGGGGTGATATTTCAACTTAAGAATTAAGGAGCTGCTGGGGTGCTTAGGTGGCTCAGTGGGTTGAGCATCCTATTCTTGATTTCGGCTCAGGTCATGATCTCTCTCTGTCCCTCTCCAGCTTTCACTCTGTCTCTCAAAGTAAAGAAACAACCTTTTAAAAAAAAGGAAGGAGATGCCTATGTGAAGACTGACATGGAAGTAGCAGAAGGGACATTCCTGGCAGAGGAAACAGAACCTATAAAAGACAAGAGGCAGGAAAACGCTTGGTGCTTTACAGGAAGTGAAAGGAGTGTAAAAGAGCTGTGCCATATTTTATAAGAGGAAGTTGATAGATAATATCTAAACATGAATCATCAGTGAATAGCAGTATAAGCATGTTTATTTATAAATATGTGGATAAATACTAAAGAAAATGTCACGGACGTGATGGGATGGAAGGAGCAAGGGGCAAGGGGCAGCAGATGAGGTTGGAAAGTCGGTAGGGGCAACATGCTGCAGAGAATTCTAAGCCTTAGTAAAGAGTTCAACTTTTAGTCTAAGTCCAGTGGGGAGCCACTGAAGGATTTAAATCAAGGGAGTGACTTGAATGGATTTATATTTTGAAATAATTTTTGTTTCCATGAGTAGAATGGATATGAGGAAAAGTAAGACTAGAAAACAGGGCGACAGGGATGCTGTGGCAGAGAAATGAGAGTGGTCTGGATGAGAGCAGTGTCAATGGAGAAGGAGAGAAATTGATGGTTCAAGATACATTTTGATGGTAGAACCACAGGCCTTATTAATGGATTGGATTTAGAGGTAGGAGACATGGCGGACCTGATGATAATGGCTAGATTTCTAGCTTGGAGGAATGTGATACCATTTACTTAGATGAAGAAGACCAGTATGAGATAGGGAACAATCAAGATATTCATACAGAGGGCGTTAAATATTTGATGTCTGTGAAACATCCAAGTGAAAATGTCAAGCAGGCATTTGATTTTGAAAGATTCAGGCTGTTACTGACGGTTTATTTCTGGGGAACAAAGAACACACTTGACTTTTTAAATTAAGCTCCATACAGTGGTGAATAATGTACAAATACCATTTGTTTGCCTTTTTAAGTACTAATTATTCAACCATCTGCCCCCACATCTATGCTAGACATAAGAATTGTCTGCCTGTCGGTCTGTCTGTCTATCTATCTATCTGTCATCTATATATCTTAGGTCTTTCTAGCTATTTAGTTATCTAAGAATTTTACCCACCTGCTACTAAAATTAATTGGAGGTAGCTTATGTTAAAAGACACAGATACAATAGGGTTGCTGAACTGAATCATCAGGGTTCTATGGAGGAGAGGGGAGAAGTTGACAGGGTAACAATTAAGTATGATCCCTCTAATGACTGTATCTTCTGAACCAAAAATCGTTACTTGACACAGAATCCAGCAAAGGCAGTTTTTCTTCCCAAATTTGTGAAAGTATTTACACTAGAAGTTTTAGAAACGTAGAAGCCCAAGTGTGTATCTTATGCATATACATATATCTCTAGGTATATATTGCTTATATGTGTATGAGAATCTTTATCTTCTTTATGTATAATATATGCATATATTACACGTATATGTATGGAAGTATGTGTATATAAAGCACAAACTTACATGACGTCATGACTGTCTTTGTACATAGCAGCAGATCATTTCTCTATTATGTGGTCATGACTGAAGAAATAGAACATGAAGTTGGGAAGATGCCTAAAGAGAACAAGTAGGTGGGCCCGACACAAGGTAGCTACACTTGTAATGAGCACAGCATAGTATTTAGAGAACTTGAATCACTATTCTATACACCTGAAACTAATGTAACATTGTGTGTCAACTATACTTTAAAATCAAGAAAAGAATAAGAAGTGCAGTAGAATTTCAGGTAAGGGAGGGCCTGGGGCAGTGGATAAAATTCTTAATTGGGTCTTGGCTATACTGAAGATGTAAAGGTGAGTAAAGCATTTCCTTTAAAGTATATTTGAATAGCCATCGGGTACAGGAATCCGCAGATCTATTTCATAGCAGAAAAAAAAATAAATAAATAAAGGGGCATGATAAATGTGTTAGGACAATTTTAATTCACACTGCTTCCTGAAGCATAAAAAGTTCCCAGAACTGGCTGTCTAGCCATAGAGTGTGATATTTATTGGGCAAACAGAAGCAAAGGAGTGGTGTTTGCTCAGATGAATCTACCTAAATATCCACCTCTCGTATCATCAGGGTGATGGGTGCTCTACCAACAAGACTTCCGCCTGCCTGAGGGAGGACTTGGTGTCCTTTAGTTCATTCATTTCCTTATTCATTCATACATTTAGTCGACATTAATTTGTCACTTACCTTGTACCCAGTGCTCAGCTAAGAAGTGGGAATACAGAGATAAATTTACAGCCCTTGCCTTCCTTCAAGGACTTCACAGTCTAGTGAAGACATAATAAAATAAAATGGTTAACATTTATTGGACTCATAATCTGCACTAAGTACTTTCCATAAATCATATCATTTCACCGACACAACAAGCCTATTAGGTAGTAACTAAGTATATTTTTTAAATAGCGGGAAACAAGGGCACAGAGAGGGCCCTGTTCAAGGTCAACATCAGTGATGAATTCGGGCTTCACATCCAGGCAGTGGGTGTTGCTCCGGAGAATGTCTGATTACCCAAGGGTCCTGAAGAAAGAGAAAAGTGTTAATTACATTTTCTTGAGAGAAACTCCACAAACCATTTTGTTTTTCCCCTTTCATGCTGCCAAATCTCATCGCCAAATGAAAAACAAAAAACAAAAAACAAAAAACACAAGCAAATATATAAACACACATACAAACAGAAAACATGATCAGTCTGCTGTGATCAAAGACAAAACCTGGGACACATTTGCCCTGAAATAATTTCAACCCCTGAAATCATTGAATTCTTATAACAGAAACAAATTTTGACCACTAAATATTAGAACAATCTCCTATAATTAGGTAGCGTGTGCTTTTGTGTAGATGTGATTAGAAAGATGGCAGGAAAGCCCCGTATCTCACCCCAAATCACATTCCCCATCTTTTATCAACTCGTCTGAGGTCGCATTTTTAGTATCATCCCTTTGGGAAAAGGCATTGCCATTTCCACATATTAAGCAATTACCATTGCAGCATCTTAAAGTATGTGAAGCTATTAGATGATCCTTCCCTGAGAACAAGGCTCAGAGACTATGGCGGCTGTGATGGTGGCAGGTAGAGGGTGGTCAGGTAATTTACAGCTTGCACATTTTGTGTGTTTTCAAATGCTTTCTAGGGTTGATTCCTATAGGAAAACAATAGCCTACATTTATTTCATAAAGATATGTATCAGGTTTCCTGATTCAGTCATATGTTTAATAACCCTTTGCAGCATTATTTGTAATAATAACGGAAGATGGGAACAAGCCATGCCCTTCACAAAGGGCCCGGTGATGTAAGTTGATGACAAAGCACTCTGTGTACCAATACTGAAAGATCTTCAACATATAATGTGAAAAAAGGCAAGGGTCAGTACATTGTTCATTGTATTCCATCTTTTTTGTAATGAAGTGAAATGAGAATATGCATTCATATTTTCTTACATTTGCACAATGAAACACCGAACAGATAAATCAGAAAATGATAGGGGCAGTGGGGGGGGGGGGAATTCACGGACTGGGACAGGGGTGGGAGACAGACTTTTCAAATTTATTTTGAAACTCATGGAAGAATCGCTCTTCAAAATGTAAAAAACACCAAAACATTAATTGCTTTGGGAAAATCCCACCTAAGAATTGGATTCCATTAGACAAAGCAGTGTGGTCTGGGGGTTAAGGGTCCTCGACTTAGAATCAGAACATCCACGAGGAGATAAAGTTACTAAGAGGTGCTATCATGGAGTGATATCGAGCATGGACTCTGGAAACTGACTACATGGGATGAAATCCTAGCTCTCCCATTAATTAACCATTAATTAAATTAGATATTTATTAAGAAAACACCTGTCCGAGCGCCTGGGTGGCGCAGTCGGTTAAGCATTCGACTTCAGCCAGGTCACGATCTCGCGGTCCGTGAGTTCGAGCCCCGCGTCAGGCTCTGGGCTGATGGCTCGGAGCCTGGAGCCTGTTTCCGATTCTGTGTCTCCCTCTCTCTCTGCCCCTCCCCCGTTCATGCTCTGTCTCTCTCTGTCCCAAAAATAAATAAAAAACGTTGAAAAAAAATTAAAAAAAAAAAAAAAAGAAAACACCTGGTATGGAGTAAATGTACATTATAAAATGAAAATCTAAGAAACCCTGACATTAAAAAAAATAATAATCATGGGGATATTTTAGATCCCATGGTAGAATCAACTCAGGTAGGGCAAACTTACATTCATGCAGTATAATTTAAAATTCAAAAAGTGATTCCCATACACAGGACAAATGCTGGGGTCAGAAGATATATATAGCTGGCTTGTCTTCATCTGCTGAGTTCCTACTTGAAATCCACTTAAGGGTCTTTTCCTACAACCATACAGGTTGCAAAATTATTATCTGCAATGTGGCAGGGAGAACCATTTCCATGGGATCGCTTTGCCAGATAAGTATAGTGCTACCCAATTCCCGCCACAATAAATCTGCTCTGGTGTTTCATGGTGACTAGCTTCTCTGTAGCACCTGTGCTGACAACAGCTGAGGAGAAGAGTATTCATTTCTGATGTTGAGTAAACTCTGCACGATGTTTGCAACTTTTCTATAAATCTAAAATTATTTTGAAATAAAATGTAAAATACGTGCACCTTCACAAAGTAGGGATATACAAATGCTACAAAAGCTATACAACATAAGGAACGATGCCCAAGTTCGTTTAGAATCATGGGAGTGCAATTTAAACAAAAATGAGATGCTATTTATCACTCCTAAAGATAATACCGAGGATTGTCTTGGTAAAGATGTAGAGAAGTAGGAACTCGTGTAATGATGTTGGAGAAGAAATCAGTATATTCGCTTTGGAAAAAATGGTTGGGAATCACTTAGAAAAGTTGAAGTTATGCAGATGCTATGATTTAGCAATTATACCCTTGGGCGTATACTCTGGAGAAATTTCCTATAGAAGAAGGTTTATAGCAGCCTTGTTCATGATAGCCCCCAAGGAGAAACAACCCAAATCCATCCACAGTAGAATAAATAGGTTGTTTTTAGGGATGGCATTAACCTCAAGATCTTATTATCTACTCCCTACTGGACCCACTGGACTCCCTATGGGTGGCTATTACTTCCCATCCTATTTCTATCAGGCTTGGCTCTGTGATTTGCCAAAGAAATGTGAATGGAAGTGACATTGGCCGCTTCCAAGCAGAAGCACTGAGAGTCGTGTAGACTTCTATCTTCCTCCTTTCCTTTTCTATGAGACCAGTAATGGTTTATATAGGGTCTGCTTTCTCAGCATGAGTCCTAAAAGGAAGAAGGCATAGAGCAGACAGGCCACCAAACTGCAGAGGACATATCATGTGAGTGACAACCAAAACTTTGGTTTTGAAAGGTCCTAAGGTTTGGGGTTCAATTGAATTAAGGGTACCGCCGATCATTTGAGTCAGTTTGACAAATATAACATTGAGGGAAAGAAGTAAGCTCAGAAGAAAACAGAGAATATTCCAACGATAAAGCTCAAACCCGGGCGAAAAATAAGCTATACTGTTTGGGAATGCATACACAGCTCGTAAAAGTAGAAAGACAAAGAAATCATTATCATAAAAGTAAGAATAATGGTTACGCCTGGGGAAGACGCAGGGGAATATGTTTGGGAAAAGAAACAAAAGAGGTTTCTGGCAATGTTCTGTTTCATCATCTGAGTTACTCAGACGTCAGCTTTGCAATTATCTTTGAACTTTGCATATATGTTTCATGAACTCTTTTGTATGCATATATCTCACAATTTAAAAAGTAAAAGAATATGTATATACTTGTACAAATGCTTGTGAGGCACATTCTGCCTTTATTCAGCATGCATATAAGAGATTTTCTGGTATTTTTGAGGTAGATACAATAGATACAATATTTCTCATCTGCAAAATTGCACTGAGACTCTGGACTCAACGTGCTATTCTAGAGGGAGATGTGATTACATTAGCCTATCACTGTCTTGCTTTTCAGACAGTGAAGAAATTAAAGTCTCCCTCTCTCTCTTAAAGAATTTTTTCAATAAACAATGATCTTCTTCATTAATAGTAGAATGACTTTTGTCTAAAAGTACGGTTGCTAATTTGACACATTTTAAAAATTAATTTAGCTTTATTTTCCAAAAAAAAACAGTAACAGTGTAAATGAGATCAGTTAATCAGTGGTGAGAAAGATAATTGCTATAGTTCTCCAATAATGGTTTCCCTTTGCAAGTGAAGTTTAATTTCAGGTGTACCAGAAGTAATCTAAATATTGTCATTTGCATTATTAGATATGGACAAAACCATGATTTAAACAAATGCAAATCACTGGTATGGAAAAAACTCATTACAATAAAACAGTATCTACCAACTATGTGAACTTTTCTACTTACTCCAAAGAGTTTCTTTCAGAAGGTCTTTTCAAGTTAATAGCTGTTAAAACGACGACAAAATAAACCCACATTTGGGAGTAATATTCCTGGGTTTAAGTGCAACTTGAATGTAAATCTTGAATAAGGAGCTTCATCTTTCTGAACCCCAGGACCTCATCATCCTTAAAGAAACCTGCTCTTTCTTTGGTGGGGACAAAGAAAGGTAGTGTGGGGGCACCTGGTCAGCTCAATCGGTTGAGCGTCTGACTTCGACTTAGGTCATGATCTCAACGGTTAGTGAATTCGAGCTCCTCATCGGGCTTGCTGCTGTCAGCGAAGAACCCGTTTTGGATCCCCTGTCCCCCTCTCTTTCTGCCCCTCCCCGCTCATGTGCTCTCTCTCTCTCTCTCTCTCTCTCAAAAATGAATAAACATTTAAAAAGAGAGACGGCGTATATGGGGGGCTGTGATGAGAAGGGCCCACCACCTCGTGATGTCTGCTTGGTGTTAATTTCCTTTCACTCAATAGATATCCACCCAGAGCCTTCCCATTAACCTTTCTGCAGTTTCCTGGTCCTTATGGACAGAGAGTTCTGTGTGTCCTTAATTGACATCCCAGATACCTTGTGGCATCCGAGATTCTTTACGGGTGTTTCTTTTGGCAGCGTTTGCAAATGGCAGTTAGGGTTCAAACCCAACCAGCTGACTGATGACTCCTTGGAAACGTAGTCTCTCCCTAATTAAGGCATAAATACTTTCCTTCCATAAGCCTGCCTCCTCTCTGATTACCCTGTCACTTATCAACCTCTGGCTGGCCAAGCCCTTAATTTGAACTTCTCTGTTTGATGTTGGTTGCTTAGCCATCTGGTAAATTCCTGACGCTCAGGTTACGGGGCAGGGGAGCACTTTGGAGATGTCCCTCCTAACTTCAAGAGCTCTCCTTTATTCTAGAGAGGCAACGGTGGTTAATGCAACTAGGGCAAACTGCCAGCCTGCCATCCTTCCAATCCTGGCTTTGCCATGTGCTAGCATTTTATGAACCTTCTTGTTGGTCTTTTTCGCATCAGTATAAGGATGCTGACATAGGATTTCTGTGACGATTAACTGAGTGAGTACACGTGCAGAATTTAGAACAATTTCCGGCGAGTATGCTGCTCAGATGTCGGCTGTTATATAGTCCTTACCATTAACGTCTATTTTACATTTATGGCTTACATGTTAAGTAATGTTTGAGGAAATAATTTCTCTTTTACAGGTCCTTGGAACCCTTTGGACTAGGCGATAGGCAAAGGCTTTTCTTGGCGTAACATTCTGTGGACTTCGCTTACTTTAGGCCACGCTTCTCTTTCATAGTGAGCTGGTTAATTATGTTAAGATGATGTCATTTAGTGTGAGCAGGTTTCAAGCACAAGAATGTGAATATGAAAGAATGAGTACTAAAAGGTTTGCTGCCTTTTAATTAAATTATATAAACCACATCACTACCGAATTGCTCCGATGGCACATTTTAAGCTAGTTTCTTTTTTTAAAAAAATTAACTTTTTTTAATTTTTGAGAGACAGAGAGAGAGAGAGAGAGAACAAGTGAGCGTGAGTCAGCAAGGGAGGGAGACACAGAATCCGAAGCAGGCTCCAGGCTCCGACCTGTCAGCACAGAGCCCGACGTGGGACTTGAACCCACAAACCGCGAGATCATAACCTGAGCCGAAGTCGGATGCTTAGCCGACCAAGCCACCCAGGCGCCCCTAAGCTACTTTCAATTGGAGAACATATCCTATTCTACCTGTAGCTTCTCCTTTGACTGATCACAGCTCAATCTAATGAAAGTTAGCCAAAGGACATTAAATTAATATGATTCTTAAAATTTGTTACTCAAAAACACTTCCCATCATATCGAGGGCAAAGTGATACCAGGGCTAAAAAGTTAATGAAAAACCTAATTAACTTGGCTGGGTAGCTTTCTGTTGTCAATCCAGGGCAAAGGGCTTACAGAGTATCAGATAATGAAAGCGTTGATTTGGATGGCAACAGACACTTAGGCAGCCGATCATTAAACATGTCATAAAGGGACACCTGGCTGGCTCAGTTGGTTAAGCCTCTGACTTGAGCTCAGGTCATGATCTCATGGTCCATGGGTTCAAGCCCCACATTGGGCTCTGTGCTCATAGCTCAGAGCCTGGAGTCTGCTTTGGATTCTGTGTCTCCCTCTCTCTCTGCCCCTCCCCTGCTCATGCTCTCTCTCTCTCTCTCTCTCTTTCTCTCTCTCTCTCTCTCATAAAATAAATAAACATTAAAAAAAATTTTAAAAAGTCATAAAATGGGTGCCCCCAAAATCCCCTCTAAAACTCATCTAGGCCAGGCTCCTGCTTCCCAGGCCCTAGATGCCACCGTTAAGCACAGTATCTGTCCTCAGTGTACTTTCTACACTTCTAAGGACTGAGATGCCATTATAAAGCATAAAGAAAATTCTAATTTTTTAATAAAATGTGGCTGTGGATACAAATACAAACCTGTGTGTGCGTGTGCATGCGTGTTTGAATTAGAATGAAAGGTTAACTCAGAGAAAGTACTCGTTATGGAAAACAATTAGACATAAAAAGCAATTTAATAGATAATGCAGGGTGAGCAGGCCATCACAGTACTGATCATTTTTAAGAGTCTCACTGGGAATGACTCCCTCTGTTTTTGATTGGGTTATTTACAAGACACACACGCTAAAAGGGCAAAAACACGTATGCAGATAGCTTACCCAGAAAGCCCTCACGAAATTTTTTTGTGCTGTTCTTATGAGGTTATGAGATGGTCGTGATCTATGTGAAAATTAAAATATTTGAGCCATACCCTCTGATTGAAATGAGAATGCGTTTTCACCCTCAGCTAATTATTTTATGTGTGGGAAATCAATATGCATAATTGCCCCTATTCGTGAAACACATAGTTATTAATACGTATCATGTCGTTACTTCTTCCTTTACTGAATCATTTAACAAATATTTATTGAATGTCTCCTGTGCGTCAGGTGCCATGGTAGTGCTAAGATATGGTGGTGAATAAAACAGTTATGATTCCAGTTCCCATAGACAGTATGTTGTGGTGTAAGAAACCAACAAGAAACAAGTATGTGAATCAGTGTGCAGGTGCTAATATGAAGAACCTACTTTAGATTATAGGGTCGTAGCAGGTGGTTCTGAGGAAATGACATTTAAGCTGAAGCCTGATGAAGTAACTGTGTTTCAGGCAGAGCCCTAGTATGTGCAAAGGCCCCAAGGTGACAAAGGGCTTGGCATGTCTAAGGAATGAAGCCCAGTGTGGCTGGTGCAAAGGGAGTATTGGAACAGAGGCCCAAGGTGAGGCTGAATCGTAGGCAAAGGCTAGATTTTACAGGAACTTGCAGAACCACCTTAAGAAGCCTAGATTGTATCCACCATGACTTAGAAACCATTGAAGAGCTTAAGACAAGGTGACACAATCCAATCTATACGATGAGGGTCACCCTGGTTACTCTGTGTAGAATTGAAGAGTCTAGAGAGGAAGTACAGAGAGCAATTCGGAGACTTTTGCTGCAGTCCAGGTGGTGACAGTGTCAGTGGGAATGAAGGGAAAGCATAAACGAGATATATTTTGGAAGCAGAATAGACTGGATTTTGTAGCGGAGTGAGTGTGGGGTGGGCAGGAGGAGGAGGAAAGAACGCTGGTGTGCTTTACTGTCATGTAGACGATTTGGGGGAGGAGTGTGTTTAGGAGGAATGTTAAAGAATTTGTTTAGAACATGTTAAACTTAGGGGAAAGTGGCTGATGGGCATTGAGGAGGGCACTTGTTGGGATGAGCACTGGGTGTTGTATGGAAACCAAATTGTCAATAAATTATATTAAGAAAAGATGCCCATGAGATATCAAAATCACTTGGAATTCTTTTTTTCCTTTTAGATGTCTATTTTGAAAGAGAGAGAGAGAACGTGTGAGCAGGGAAGGGGCAGAGAGAGAAGAAGAGAGAGACAATCCCAAGCAGGCTCCGCGTTGTCGGCGTAGAGCCCAATGCGGGGTTCGAATTCCTGAACCGTGAGATCGTGACCTGAGCCAAAATCAGGAGTCGGATGCTTAACGGACTGAGCCACCCAGGTGCCCCCCCCCACGACCCCAAATCACTTGGAATGCTGATTTCCTGCACAAGACTTGATGATTTCAGCTAGGTCGAATCACTCGGGCTAGGCGCTCATTGCAGTGACATAACAAAAATCCCTCCCACAGAGGATTTGTTCTCACAGCCATCACCGGCAAAGCCACTTTCATTACTAATAGCAACACTGTATTTGCATCTCATGCTCATTGTAAAATATAAAGGGATAAGCACCCTAATCACATACTGTATATTAGTTAGGCGTCAGACACGTTAGACTGCAATTGAACTTCAAATCAACCCTGTGGGCTTGGCAGGACGATACGATCCCCATTTAACAGATGATGACGACGACATGAATGTGACATGTTTGAAAGGGATAAAAGTATTAAAGTATTATTATCCACAGCTGTTCTGCCTTTCCTTTTTCAAGTTTTTATTGTGGCAAAATATACATCATATCAAGTTTTGATTTTAACCCTTTTGAACTGTACAATTCTGTGGCATTAAGTAGGTTCACAATGTCATGCAACCATCACCACACCCATTTTCAGCATTTCTTGATCATCACAAAGTAAAACTTTGCACCCAGCGAGCAAGAACTCTTATTCGCTCCCCTCGCTTGACCCTTATTCCTAGTAACCTCTAATCTACTTTCTGTCTCGTAGAATTTAGCTATTTCACGTAAGTGGAATCGTACATTGGTCCTTTCGTGTCTGGCTTATTTCGCCCTACTATCATGTTTTCCAAGTTTACCCATGTTGTAGCATGTATCAGAATTCCCTTTTAAATATTTTTTCAACGTTTATTTATTTTTGAGAGACAGAGAGAGACAAAGCACGAGGAGGGGAGGGGCAGAGAGAGAGGGAGGCACAGAATCCGAAGCGGGCTCCAGGCTCTGACCTATCGGCACAGAGCCCGACGCGGGGCTCGGACCCACAAACGATGAGATCATGACCCAGGCCGAAGTCAGACGCTTAACTGAGCCACCCAGGCGCCCCCAGAATTCTCTTTTAATGGGTGAATTAATATTCCATTCTGTGTGTGTGTGTGTGTGTGTGTGAGTGTGTGTGTTGTGTTGTGTTTTGTATTCATTCACCTGTTGATAGACACTTGGGTGGTTTCCACCTTTTTGCTATTGCAAATAATTCTGCATGAACGTTGGTGTACATGTATCTGATTCCCTTGCATTTAGTTCTTTTGGGTATATACCCAGGGGTAGAATTGTTGGATCATATAGTAATTCCGTAGTAAATTCCATATTTAAGTCTTTGAGCTACCACTAAACTGCTTTCCACAGCAGCTGCATCATTTTACATTCCTACCTGCAATGCACAAGGGTTCCAGTTTCTCCACACCCTTGCCAACACTCGTTAATTAGGTTTTTTAAAACATGGCTTAGTTACTTAAAATGTTTTTCTAGCTTTACTGAGATATCATTGACATATGACATTGTAATGATTTGATATATGCATGTATTGCAAAATGCTCACCACCATAAGTTAACATCCATCACTTTTTCTTTTATTTTTTTTAATGTTTATTTATTTTTGAGACAGAGAGAGACAGGGCATGAATGGGGGAGGGTCAGAGAGAGAGGGAGACACAGAATCCGAAGCAGGCTCCAGGCTCTGAGCTGTCAGCACCGAGCCCAACGCGGGGCTCGAACTCACAGACCATGAGATCATGACCTGAGCCGAAGTCGGACGCTTAACCGGCTGAGCCACCCAGGCGCCCCCATCCATCACTTTAAAAAAAAAAATAATAGCCGTCCTCATGCGTAGGTAGAAATATCTCATTGCATTTCCATAATGACTAATGATACTGAGAATTTTGCCATATGATCTTCGGTCCTTTTTATATCTTCTTTGGGGAAATGTCTGTTCTATATCTGCAATTGTCATTGGAGAACTGTCTGCCTATTTTCGATTGGGTTGGTGTTTTGTTTTTTGATGAGTTGTAGGAGTTGTTTATGTTTTTTGGATTTTAATGCCTCATCAACATATGATTTACAGATATTTTCTTCCACCCCTTACCTATTTTTAAAAGAGGAATCTTCTGTAATTTATAGCCATTAGGCCTTTAGGTATGGATCCAGGCAACAGAAGGAGAGGGGAATTGAGAAAACCAAAGCGGATCAGTTGGTTTATTAAAAAGCAAAGGGAAATAAGGAAAAAGATAAGAGATCCAGAGGGTGACAGATGAGGACAGGAACAGACCAAGGGAGGGGGAAGAGAGTGACCAATGACGAGAGTAATTTATGTGAGGAGAGAGAAGAGAGATTGAGCATGCGGTTTTGAGGAGACTCATGTATAAAGCAATTTTTTTAAAAATATACTTTATTTATTGAAAAAGCTGAACTGTGTAAATTACAGTCAGAAAATCTTATTCTTTCTCCTTGTTGGGATTATGAGGATACCCCAATGTTCCCCACCTGAGTTTGGAAGTCACTAAAATATCTACAGATACAAACAAGAAAGAGATACAAAAACAAATCATCTCTATAACTGGTAAACCTCATATTGGATAATGTGGCTTATATCCATTGGCAAGAAGCCTTTCTTATACCATAGTGCAGATTTAGACAGAATTATCCTCCCAGCCCCAGGTAATGGTGGAGAATCTCAGGCCACCCTACATCGGGGGGGATCTGGCTTTACGTGAAAATTACTTCACCGAGGAGTACTCCCTATGGGCAGCACAATCCCAAGTGAAAAAGGAGAGGCAGAATCTGAGTGATACATCTAGTTCCTTATCCCAAATTTACCACTCACATAAGTCACAGCCCTGATCTTCAAAAGTAGAGTACGTGAGGACAGTGGAAAGATTGTAGGAGTGGTTTGCAAAACCAGCGTCCCGTTACATGGAATAAAATAGGTGGGTAACTAAACATTTCTCTCCTGTTACGTAGCCCTGCCTACAAGCCAAGTCCACTGAAGAGTTCTTTCCCACTTCTTGTATGACCTTCCAGGAAGATTTCACAGGTTTTCTGGTCATTCTTGAATAACAAAAGTCCAGTTTATTAGAAAAATATTTACATATTTGTATATTTAATATATATTTTTATATTTCATATTAAATATTAGAAAATATTTAAATTAAGTATAGTTAGGAGCCACAAAGACATAAAGGAATAATATCCATAAAGGAAATATATATTAATATATATGTTAATGTATATTGATATATATAAATTTACATATTATATTATATTATATTATATTTATTATATATAATAAGAACAGAATCAAGAGCCCCAAAATAAACCTGGTATATTTTCAGTTCAACTACCATCCAAACAGCCAAAGGTAAAGACATTTTCAAAAACACAAAGATTAAGATACATAGCCACATAAAGCCTCTTGTTGATAGACACTCTAAGCGTCTCACTCTTGACTTCAGCTCGGGTCATGATGTCGAGATACATGGGATCGAGCCCCACCTCTGGCTATGCGCTGACAGTGCAGAGCCTTCTTGGGATTCTCTCCCTCCCTCTCTCTCTGCTTCTCCCCTGCTTGCAGGCTCGCTCTCTCTCTCTCTCAAAAATAAATGAACTTTAAAAAAAGAAAATACATTGGCAAATTACGTTCACGATTGATTATAAAACAGCATTTTACAATTAAAACCAAAGATAAAGCAAAAATATGAGATGGCAATAACAACACTAGGGTTTCAATCACTGCCCTGGGGATTAAGGAGGACACTTGTGATGAGCTCCAGGTGATGTGCGGAATTGTTGAATTTATATCATAGATTCACTATATCATACACCTGAAACTAATATTACACTGTAGGTTAACTAACTGGAATTTAGTTAACTGACTGGAGGAGGAGAAAAGATGTACTGAATAATGTTAGATACTATTAGCAACACTTTTAGGTAAGGATATGGGGGAAAATGTAAAGTCGTAACTATTTGTAAAACAGAAATGCAAGCCATGGGTTTCAGAGTACCACAGGAAAGAAAAGGGTTTCTGGAGAATTTTATGAATTAAAAAAATCAGTGAAAGGTGGACATAAGTTATTAAGAAGGGAAAGTAAAGGAGAAACACAAGCGAGTGAGTGAAATGCAATCAAATATATTGTAATCAAAATGAAGTAAATAAAAGTATCAGCTTGGACTTGAGAAAAATCAGTTATATTGTAGATATGAGAGGCCTAAAATAAAACTGACTATAAAGTTGGAAAATAAATATATTAGAAAAGTGATTTTGACAAAACTGTCATTTTGTACTTGAAATGATTACCGACATAAAAACCTGAAAAAAATGTACAGAATTAATTAATCTGCAGAATTAGTAGAATAAGTGAGACAGGTTGGCAACAGCATCGGACACAGAAATCCAAGTACACTTACATTCTCCAGAAACCAAGAGAATGTATAAGAAAAGATACCATATTGAGGCCCCTGGGTGGCTCAGTCGGTTGAGCGTCCGACTTCGGCTCAGGTCATGATCTCACGGTTTCTGGGTTCGAGCCCCGCATCGGGCTCTGCGCTGACAGCTCGGAGCCTGGAGCCTGCTTCGCGTTCTGTGTCTGCCTCTCTCTCTGCCCCTCCCCCACTCGCATTCTGTCTCTCTCTCAAAAATAAATAGATGTGAAAAAAGTTACAAGTAAAAGATACCATATTTAGTAGCATGAAACATTTACAAGGCCAAGGAGAGTCAAGACACTGCTAAAGAAAAAACAAAGTGTGGTGCCGTGCCTTACCAGATATCAATAATTGTTATGAAACGATGCTGATTAAGATAGTGTGATATTTGGGGGTGGCTGGGTGGCTCAGTCGCTTCAGTGTCCGAATATTGATTTTGGCCCAGATCATGATCTCACGGTTTGTGGGATCGACCTCTGCATCGGGCTCTGCGCTGTCAGCGGTGAACCTGCTTGGGATTGTCTCTGTCCTCTCTCTGCCCCTCTTCCCGCTCTCTCTTTCAAAATAAGTAAATAAATCTTTAAAAAAAAAAAACAAAAACAAACAAAGACGGTGTGTTATTTGCGCAGGGATAGATAACCTGGCCAGAGGAACAGAAATAACATAGGAAAAGATGTTCAAGGCAACTGCTTCAGGAAACTGTATTATCATTTCCCATAATTGATCTTTCTGTAAAAGGACTTTAGATGGGCCCACTCTTTGCCTTACAACTTTCAGTGCCTCTCCAGGAGTCGAGTGTATCCTGCGTGTGATGTCAGGCTTGGCCCTATGACTCGCTTTAGCCAATAGAGTGGGAGCAGACATATGCCGCACCTGACAAGCTTTAAATATATATAAGCTATATAATGCCAGAAATTTCATCCCAAGATTTGACAGTTCTTTTCCTTCTGCCAAAAAAAAAAAAAAAATGCCATGTTCCAACTAAGGCCTGCTCTTTCAGTTTGAATCTCGAAATAAAAAATAGAAACGTAGATGAGACCTGGTGCTGCCATGCTGTCGCTAATGTAAGCAAGAAATAAACTGCGTCAGCCACCGAGATTTGGGGGCTGTTTGTTATTGCAGCATTAGTTGTCTGAGAACCTCACGTACAACAGGATCAGTATTCCAGTTCAAGGAGGAAGGAGGAGGATGTCCAAGAGAAAGATACGAAATTGTGCCCCCACATCGCGTCGTGCATGAGAACAGATTCCGAGTGGACTAAAGACTTCTGGCTAATATTGTGAAAATGTTTAGAAGACAATAAAAGGGACAAGAAGTACACACAATTAAAAAAAAAAAGGTAGATAGATTAAGTTCGGTTTGAAAGTCTCTGCTCAGCCAACAAGCCACAGACTGAGAAAATATGTGCAAGGTGTATCACTCAGGAGGGACTAATATGCAGGACAGAAGACAAAGCAGTCTACTTGAAAAATAAGCCAAAGACCTGAATAGTCATTGCACAGAAGAGGAAGCCCGTGGCCAATAAACATATGAAATGATGTTCGGTCTCATTAAGTTAAAATGACAACAAGATACGATTTCACATTCCCCATGTTGGCAAAAAATATAAAAGTCTGACAGCTGGTTCATCCCTGGCTATTTACTCTGCAGGGGTTGGTAAACTATGGGCCATGGACATGTGTGTCCTACAGCCTGCAAACTGAGATTTTTTTTTTTTGTTTACATACTTAAAGAGCGGTAAGGAAAAGAAAGAATATGCAACTAAGACCATATGTATTCCACAAAGCCTAAAATATTTACTAACATGGCCCTTTACAGAGAGTTTTCCCATCCCTGAGAGAAAGTCTAATGTAGGCATATCAAGAGATATTAATAAAATTGTTCCTAACTGCACTATTAGTGGCCGCCATCCAGAAACAATATAAATTTTTATCTATTGTGGAACAGATAAGCTTTTATATATTCATACAATGGGCTATTGTAAAGCGATGCAAATGAATGAACTAAACTAAGCAATAACACAAAGGAATTTTAGTCATAATGTTGAGTGGTGGAAGGAACTCACAAGAGAATATGATTTCACTTATCTAACGTTAAAAATATACAAAATTAAAGGGGTGCCTGGGTGGCTCAGTCGGTTAAGTGTCCGACTTTGGTGCAGGTCATGATCTCGCAGTCTCTGGGTTCGGGCCCCGCGTCAGGCTCTGTGCTGACAGCTCAGGGCCTGGAGTCTGCTTCAGATTCTTTGTCTCCCTCTCTGCCCCTCCCCTGCTCACGCTCTCTCTCTCTCTCTCTCTCAAACATAAAGATTAAAAAATATATACAAAATTAAGTATTATTTTAGGATTGAAATATAGTTAAATAAGTTAAAAATTGAGGATTGGGACTACATGTGACAGCAGAAGGGAGAGATGTGTAAGGCTTCTTTTGATAGAATTTAAAGCATAAAGCGTTAACAAGTGTAAGAAGAGGTAGCACATCATAACAGGATCAAGCTAAGAAGATGTAACTAGTATGAGCTTTTTTATAAAAATATTTTAGGGGCGTCTGGGTGGCTCGGTCGGTTGAGCATCTGGCTTCAGCTCAGGTCATGATCTCACAGTTCGTGAGTTCGAGCCCCGCGTCAGGCTCTGTGCTGACAGCTTGGAGCCTGCTTCGGATTCTGTGTCTCCCTCTCTCTCTGCCCTCCCCTGTTCATGCTCTGTCTCTCTCTGTCTCAAAAATAAATAAACGTTAAAAAAAATTAAAAAAAATATTTTAATGTTTGTTTATTTCTGAGAGATAAAGAGAGAGAGAGAGAGAGAGACCGGACATGAACACGGGAGGGGCAGAGAGAGAGGAGACACAGAATCTGAAGCAGGCTCCAGGCTCTGAGCTGTCAACACAGAGCCTGATGCGGGGCTTGAACTCAAAAACTGTGAGATCATGACCCGATGCTTAACCGACTGAGCCACCCAGGTGCCCCTGTATGAGCTCTTTTATTTTAATTCTTTTTTATTTGAGAAAGAGAGACAGAGTGCGAGTAGGAGAGGAGCTAAGGGGGAGAGAGAGACAGAATCCCAAGCAGCCTCCACACTCAGTGCAGAGCTCCTTGTGGGGCCCAATCCCACGACCCTGGGATCATGACCTGAGCCAAAATCGAGAGTTGGACATTCAACAGACTGAGCCACTCAAGCACCCGTTTTTAGGTTTTTTTTGGTATGAACTTTTATGCACTGAAGAAAAGAACAGTATCTTCAAAGATACAATATTAACTGACAGATTTACAAAAAGAAATTGACAAAACTGTATTACATTGGGAGATTTTTACACGTATCTATCTGAAACTGACAGATAAAGCAGACAGAAAACTAGTAACTACGGAAAACACTAAAAAATTTAATAACAAGCTTGATCTTATACATGCACACATATTTCTTCAGAGAAGAAGTATGGAATATGTGTGGTTTTCAAGCTTACATACAACATTTATAAAAATTTATTATGTGCTAGATCCTG
>NW_024420499.1:1747203-2052460 GCF_014898765.1 Herpailurus yagouaroundi | reverse complement strand
AAACACATTTTATTTATTTATTTATTTATTTATTTATTTATTTATTTATATTTTTAAATGTTTTATTTATTTTTGAGACAGAGAGAGACAGAGCATGAGCAGGGGAGGGGCAGAGAGAGAGGGAGACACAGAATCTGAAGCAGGCTCCAGGCTCTGAGCTGTCAGCCCAGAGCCCGATGCGGGGCTTGAACTCGTGACCACGAGATCGTGAGCTGAGCCAAAGTCAAACACCAAACCTCCTGAGCCACCCAGGTGCCCCTGTAACTCTTTTCTGATGGATGTTTTATAATCCCCCTCTCTGGTGAGCTATGTTGGGCAATTTTGCCGGATAGAGCTGAATATGACAAGTAGAATGGAGATACTTCCTTGGCTTAGTTTGTGGATAGCTTAGGGTTTAATCTGATTACAGTAAAATCTAGCCAGAGTGGGTCCCACTGGAAAGAAAGCAGGGAGCTGTGGCCATGGGGAGAAGGCGTTTTCTGTGAGTTCACATTCTCATGCCTCCTCTGATTATCGGCAATCTCGGCAGGTTAAGCTCAGCTCAGTGGGTAGGTAGTCATCAGGAGGTATTGGTTAAGAATTTAGCGAATAATAGAGTGTGTGGATATTCCTGGAGTTTTCTTGGTACTGTGTGTGGGTATGTAGCTTGTAAATATGCTATAGGAATAGATAGACAGCTGGTTGAAGAATCAATCAGGAAGGTGGGGTCTGATCAAACCTCTCTTTCACCCCAAAGTATGATGAAGAAAGTTAAGCATCCTTTTCTTTCTGGAACTCTCTCCTCTTGGCTACAGATCTACCGCCCTTTCCAGGTTCTCCTGCAATCGGCCAACATCATTTCAGTCTCTTGCTCCGATTCCTCTTTCTCAAATCCTTTTCCAAATATCTGTGTCCTTTAAGGTTTTTCAACAGTCTTCCTGTATTTTTTTCTGTGGACAGTTTTACCCTCCCACCCTTGACTTCTAAATGCTGTATCTCTACTCATATCTCCAGACCTCTATCTCCAGCTGGATGTCACACAAATTGTCCCAAACTGAACTTATCGCCCAATGAACCTGACCCCGTGCTCTCTTCTATTTACATTCATTTTGCTGATTAAAAATACAGTGCTTTCTGCTAAGTAAATCAAACTAGTAACCTACGACTTATAGCTGCTTGATTCTTTGCCTTTAGTCCCAATATAAAATTATTGTCCAAGTGCTGTTTCTATTTTTTTTAACACTTTTGTGTTTTTATTTATTTTCCATCCACAACTTCTTTCCTAGTCCAATTGCATAACCTCTCCTGCCAGCTTTCTAATTGGTCTCTACATTTCTATTGTTTTCCATCCCCAGTACTTTCTCCACACTTCTGCCAGACTAATCTTTCCAAAACATAACTCTCAGCATGCAATTCCCTTGACTAAACATTCCTGGGGCCTCCTTGTTGTCTAAAATATAAATTGTATGTTCTTTTGTTTGGCATTAAAGACTGTCATAATTTGGCCCCAGTTCACTCTTGATTCTTGGTATTCAGTTTGCTCTTGCTTTCTTATTGTGTAACCTATATTTATTTTCTTTAATGTTTTTATTATTTTCATTTTTGAGAGAGAGAGACAGACAGACAGAGCATGACAGGGCTCTGACAGAGCATGGGCAGAGAGAAAGGGAGACACAGAAACCGAAGCAGGCTCCGGGCTCCGAGCTGTCAGCACAGAGCCCGACGCCGGGCTCGACCTCACAAACCGTGAGATTATGACCCGAGCCAAAGTCAGACGCTCAACCGACTGAGCCACCCAGGGGCCCCAATGCATTTTATTCCTAATGAAATCTTTTAGCTGGGAAAAACGTATCTTCAGATTTTTTTTGAAATGCACATTTAGCACTCAAGAAGGCTTATACAAGATGTTTTCTAACATTATACTCATGTAATGAAGAAGTGAATTTGTGTTAAGGGAGTATATGTAAGCAGACTCTGAAACCTATTCTGAGAGGAGCTAAATGGCTCTCATTCTGTTAATTAGGAACACTGAGTTCCAAACCAATCTTTAAAACTGATCACTAAAATGCAGAAGTACATGAAGTATACAAAAAGATGAATCTAAAATGCAGAACAAGAGTCTGAAAACACTGATCTTAATTAGGCGCCATCAAAACGAAGGTGAGTTAGTCAATAAAGATTCAACTTCAAGCGGTAATGGAGTACAGAATGTCACCACGATCTCCGAGGTCAGAGAAGGAGTGAAGACCAAGCAACAAGAGAGAATGCTTAAGGAATGGGAACCGTGGATGAGACTTCTGACAGAAGATTCAGGGACTCCTCCTCTTCCAATTTTCTGCATTCAACAGCTTTGGACAGTCTGAGCCATATTTGGGCTCCCCTGAGCCTTTATTAAGTACCTCTGGACTTGGTGGCATTTTGGTCTTTTCAGTTCACATGTTCTGTCCGAAGTCTCTGGACTTTGTATTAAAAGATGCACGTATTCGCGTGCTATTTCTTAAACCTCAGAGTTATTGTCCCAAGTGAGATCATCTTTGCATTTCTCTACCAACAGGCAAGGAAAGCGTGTCTACTCAGATTTGATGCACAAGGGCATAGCAGTAGCAATGAAGTAGTTTGTTTTTTTTAAATATATAATTTCCTTTTACAGATGGCACTTTTTCTTGAAACCCCAGCAGATGGAAAGAAAAAGTAACCCTCTGTTACATGGTTTCAATAGGAGGGCTTTATCCTATCCTGTCTGGAACGTGCATTCCCATGAAAATATGAACTCTCTCCTGAGTTCATTCGTTCATAATAAGAGATTTCTCAAAGTAGCCAGTTTGTACTTCCTGTGGCTAGACTTGGATGTTATTAGGCAATATTCTGTTAGTAGTTGCTTAATATGCTATATTTTCACAGAAAAATGAAACTATTTGCTGTATATATACACAGACTTAATCAAGATGTGTTAGAACAGACCAAATAAGTTTTGGTAGATGGAGCATTTGGAAAGAGAGAATTTTGCAACACTTTTGGAAGTAGACTAATTAATATCCTCCATCTCAGTAATTGTAGATAATATTGGGAATAAGACACTCTTCCCTTTTGCAGCAACATGAATATTCTACTACAGCCAATATCCCCTCGAAATACATTGGTCATTGGCATGTCCTCTCTGCACCTTTTTCTCATTAGTTAATGAATTACTATATTAATTCATTTTCAGTAATGTTCATAATTACAACAATTTTATAATAACACTAATTAAAAATTGTAATTTTCATGAAATTAATTAATACACATTGCCTTCGCTGTCTCTAGTTGCCTGAATTTTCCCATCCTTAAAGCGATCTTCTTCTTACTGGGTTGATTCAACCTCTCCATAAATCTTGTATCACAGCCTGGTCTGTTTCTCAAATACCAGATGCCATTTTCATCTGCCCATGGGCTATGGCAGAGCCTTGCAAAGGAACTGGTGCTGATCAGATAATGCAACAGACTCTTGACCACAGAGAACAAACTGATGGTCACCAGAGAGGAGGTGGATGGGGGAATGGGTGAAATCGATGATGGGGGTTAAGGAGGGCACTTGTGACGAGCGCCCGGTGAGGTATGGAAGTGTTGAATCCCTCTATTGTAGGCCTGAAACTAATATTACGCTCTACGTTAAGTAATTGGAATTAAAATCAAAACTGATCAAAAACCTATTTTTACTATAACCAGCTTCACTGACGGAGTCTATAACTTGATCTACTCTCCTTAGGGCTTTCTGAATTAAATTCATCTGCCCTGATCTCCACTGCCACTTGACTATAGCTTTGAATCATACCTTGGTATTGATATACCAGCATTAGAAACCTGGGACTATGCTCCAAGTTCCTGTCTTCTACCCATTGTAGTCATTTAGCAAGTCCATAAGTCTGTCCACTTGTCTTCATCTCCGCCAAATGTAGTGTCGTTGAGGCCAACACTTCTCTTCGCTGTACTACCAACAAGTCTCTTAACTGGTCTCCTTACTTCCAATGTTTCCCTCATCCAGAGTGTTCTTCACACTGTTGCCATAGTTACCTTTTTTCTAACTGAAGAAAAATATGACATGTAAGTTCATGAACCATTGGTTCTTCCAGATCACCTTACCTAAAGCCAGCTCTCTAATTCGTTTCTATTACATTATTTAAAAAAAAAAAAAAACAACAACTCTTCCATCATGGCCCCAACAGAGTCAATCATTTATACTGTTTATCAGATTCAATCTTTAAGAATGTAAAGGTCATGAGGGCAGGATCCTCGTTTGCCTTGTTCTCTGCTGTATTACCAGTGCCCAAACTGGTACCTTTAAGCTTCTATTGAACGAATATGTGAGTGTATATGCATGAATGCCTACCTAATCTTCCAGCCTGACGGTCAACCATTTCTCCCCAGTCCTTACTTTGCATCAGTCATAAGGAGAAAACAGATTTCTTTGAAGAATTATGGTATTTCAAATTCTCTACTTTCATAAACACCATTCCTTTACTGGGATTGTACTCTCTCCCTCACCTGCTCGTCGTCTAATGACTCTTCGCATTCACTCATAATAACGTCTCCTGAACCCCTAGTTTTCTACAATGTGTGTGCCCCCAGATGACACTTTATGCTTATTTTGATTATGTCATGCTTTTCTTTTCTCACATTACGTTTTCGTTACCCATTTTCTCGTCTGTTTGCCCCATGATACACCAAGCCACTGGAGAGTAGGCATGATGTTTTATGTGCTTCTGTCTTCCTGTTGCTTTGAAACACAGGATACGTGATCAATAAATATACGTTGCATGGAGGGGTGTTTTTTTCATCTTGGTCTTTACCTGGTGTTGTTTTCCCATAATACCACACTGATGCTGTTCACCTGAATTATTGAATTCACTACTTCTAAAGAAGGGGTTACAAATGCAGTTTTCCACAGAAGCCATGCAGGTAGTATAAATCAGTACAGCGGGCGATAAAACACAATAGGGAATGGTGAGGACTGTGGGGGAGCTAGACATTCTACACTTGTTTGACTAAATAGAGCAGCTGCTGCTTAGTTGCACGTGGTTTTTGGCACCTAGAAATAGAGCCAGGGTGTCCAAATATTCTACTTTTCAAAACAGGAAGCCGGGAATCTCCTTTAGTAGAATGTCCTGAGACTTAGAAACCCTGTACATGCCAGGGCGCCTGGGTGGCTCAGTCGGTGAAACCTCCAACTTCGGCTCAGGTCTTGACCTCAAGGTTTGTGCGTTCGAGCCCCGCAGCAGGCTCTGCACTGACAGAGCAAAGCCTGCTTTGGAGCCTCTGTCTCCCTCTCTTTCTCTCTGTCCCTGCCCCACCTCTCAAAAATAAACAAACATTTAAAAACAACCTCTGTGTATGCCAGAAAAAAGCACATCTGTGAGCTCAGTGCAGCGTGAGGGCCTGCCTCTTTGGGATCTCTGTAATTCGACACTTTTGCAGCTCTGTGGTGGACAATGGCCGAACTAATACACAGAACTGAACCTTTGTGTGCTAGACTCATTTCATGAGCTTCCTTACACTACATGGCTTGTAATGATGTCATCCGTCTCTGAAATCCTGTGACAATGATGGGGGTTGGAGACGCAGTTTGATGCAGCAAGACCATGGAGTTTGGGAATGGACAGGCATGGGTTTGAGCCCCTTCTCTGTGGAGTTTTAGTTACGTGCTTTTATACAGGTCACTGAAAGTCTCTGAAACTCAGTTGCCTGCTCCATAAAATCGGGACAATGATGCCCTTGTCATTACTGTTGTAAAGATTTATTGCCATAATGGATATAAACTGCCTGGGACTAACCGCGCTGCCTTGTCTATGCAACCGCCCTGGATGGGCTCAAAACTATTCTTTCCTCCCTAGATACTTATAATATATTGCTCATACTCTATGTGTCCGATTTCCCCCAAAGATAGTAAATCTTAGTGAACACAGTGCATGTATACTTCTTTTTCTGTTCCCAAGGATCATCTCCAAATACTGCCTTATTAAAATATTAGTTTTTTAACTGAAAAGAAATCTTATGAGGAATCTCAATATATCAAAGGATAAAGGAGGAGCTACTCTGGTGACCAAGACCACACAGTCAACCTGGCTTAAAAAGGCAGGACCATGAGCTGTCGGCACAGAGCCTGGGGCTTGAACTCACGGACTGTGAGATCGTGACCTGAGCCAAAGTCCGACGCTCAACCAACTGAGCCACCCAGGTGCCCCCCAAGGTGTAAGTGCAGTCATGGTGACTGATGAAGGCTGAAGACATTTCACAAAAACAATGTCTTTTGAATTGCTGTTGAATCATTGATGAATCACTGATGATATTTTAGTATGGTTGGTTGCTAAATTTTAAAATGAGTGTACCAATGCCAAGACTGGATCCCACAGAGAAGTCAAATTAATTTTGAAGCAAGAGCATGGTCATAACTGAAGTACTGAAAAATTATATCTTCCCATTTGAAAGCTGTAACGCTCATCAGGTAAAGTAACTGCCAGAGCACAATGTTGCTTCAGTGCGTTAATGTCTCTGAAAACATTTAAAGACTATTTTAATGCACCATGTCAGGACTGGGGAAGTTTCATTGACATGGTGACAGTTCTACGTCTGCTATGTATAAATGACTTGCTGGGGAAGGGAAGGTAGTTAAGGCGAACGCAAAGTTGAGCCAGCAAACGAGGAGGGCCTTCTGAAAAAGGGAGCAGGAAGCCATCAGTGACTTTTGAGATCCTGAGAACACCTCTGCCTGTCCCCCACTCCAAACACAACCCTCATCCATTTGTTGAAGGCTGGAGTTCCTTTAAAAAGAGACAAAACTTTCCCATTTTTGGAGAGGATATATCTCATCTCCTATAGAGGAATTATAGAAACAGAAACTCAACTGCATCTTGAGGGTCAGTGTGGCTTAGTGGTCAAGTACATGGTTTCTGGAGACCCTGCTCGGTGTCTTAACTAGTTCTGTGACCTTAGGCAAATCACTTTGCCTATCTGCCTCGGTTTTCTCTTCTGTTGAATGGTGATGATAGTGGTATCTCTCAAACACTTGGTGAGGATTCATGTTTAATTGCTTAGATGTATATTATCTATTGCTTATATTTTTGAATGCTTGTTCTACACCAGACACTGTGTGGAGAATATATATACATCCCCATGTTTAATTCTCACTGAAGTTCTGTTGGGTGGGTACTATCAATGTCAACCTTTAACAGATGAAGAGATTAAGGAACAGAAATGGTGATGAGCCTGTCTAGTAGGTGATGAAGGCAGGATTCAAGGTCAGAGCTATCTAGCTCCATAGCCTATATACTTAGCTACTCTATCATATTCTCCCCTCATATTTCCTGGAAATGGCTTAGCAGTTGACATTTATGGAAGGAGAAGCTACCTCTTTCCAAAGCCCTGTTACTATGTTTAAATTTATTTGGTTTTCATTTCTGAAAAATCCACAATTCTGAATAAGCCTTAAAAGGGAATAATAATAATCTTTCTCCAAGAACTCCCTGCCCACCTGTAGTGGCAAGGCTAAAGCACACATGAAAATTAAAGAATATTATTTTTAAAAGTCTTACAATATGGAATAACCAATAATTTCCAATTTTCAAGCATAGAGGAGCAAGGCGCCATTTTTTTTCAAACCAGTTTTCTAGACATGGCTGCAGTTTATGTCCTCCTCTTTCCTGATTTCTTGCTTATTGAAGTTAGGGTCTGAGTATGGAGAAAATAAATTGCTAACTGCTTGTCTACAGTCAAGTTTGATTAGGGAAACACTGACAACAATTCAACAGTGTATGTATGATTATCTATTCAACAGGGAATTTAGACCCAGTCAGCAATAGGATTTTACTGAAAGTAACTCAATGCCATTTTTAGAACATATGTTCCACATGTCATATCTCTTTTTCTATTTAAAAATTATTATTATTGTGTTTTAATGTTTATTTGTTTATTTTGAGAGAGAGAGTGAGTGAGGAAGGGGTAGAAAGAGAGAGAGAGAAGAGAGAGGGAGAGAAAGATTGCCAAGCAGGCTCTATGCTGTCAGAGTGGAACCTGATGTGAGGCTTGATCTCACGAACCATGAGATTATGAACTGAGCTGAAATCAAGAGCCAGATGCTTACCCGACCAAGCCCCATCATATCTCTTAAAAAAAAAAAAATAGAAGAACAGGGATGTCTGGGTGCCTTGATCGGTTAAGCATCCAGCCTCAGCTCAGGTCATGATCTCACGTTTCGTGAGTTCAAGCCCCACATGGGGCTCTGTGCCGACAGCTCAGAGCCTGAAGCCTGCTTCGGATTCTGTGTCTCCCTCTCTCTCTGCCCCTCCCCTGCTCTCTCTCTCTCTCTCTCTCAAAAATAAATTAAAAAACTTTTACATTTTTTTAAAAACTAGAAGAACAAAGACATTATGGCAATTGTGTTTCAGATACAGAAACAAATAAAGAAACAAATGAAAAACAACAACAACAGCAAGAAAACCCAGATCCTGAAGAATATGGTTGACTACATTTTGGGACATCAATACTAGGGAATATTATGTAGCCATTTAATAAAATGGGAAAGTCTTTCCAAGAATTATTGTTAAGTGAGAAAAAGTGAAATAAGATAGAGATGAAATGAAGAATTTGATCTATTTTTCCCAACAGAAATAAAAAGATAGAAAGCCTTTATATATGTATTAATTATTATATTAAATAAAAGAAAAACTCATGATTGAGGCATATCATGGGGATGAAATGAGAAAGAATATATTATGGATCCATCTTTTTATTTAACATTAATTTGACAGCAAGTGGCCGATAACTTATTTCAAGCTGGCTAAATCCCAAAAGGAAACTTATGAATCTGAAGTGTGGAGGGTTTTAGGTACAGCTTGATCCAGATACAAATGTCAATAGGAGTGTGTGTGTGTGTGTATCTCCTTTGTTGTCTGTGGTTACTTCTGCCTTCATGTGGTTGCACATTTGAAAATATCTATATCCGTATCTTTCTTTTAAAATATTTTTTTAACGTTTATTTATTTTTGAGACAGAGAGAGACAGAGCATGAACAGGGGAGGGTCAGAGAGAGGGAGACACAGAATCTGAAACAGGCTCCAGGCTCTGAGCTGTCAGCACAGAGCCCGATGCGGGGCTCGAACTCACGGACCGCGAGATCATGACCTGAGCCGAAGACCAACGCTTAACCGACCGAGCCACTCAGGCGCCCCTATATCCATATCTATACATAGATATATGTTGTTCTGTATATAATGTTCTATTTGGGCCTCAGCAGATTGCACCGTGCCCACTCACATTAGTAAGGGTGATTGGTTTTGCTCAGTCTGATTCACATGCTAATCTCTTCTGGAAACACCTTCAAAGGTGTACCCAGAGATAATGTTTTACCAGCTATCTGGACATCCTTTAGCCCAGTCAAGATGACACATAAAATTAACCAGCCCAGTCAAGATGACACATAAAATTAACCAGCCCAGTCAAGATGACACATAAGATTAACCACCACACTCCCTCTTTTTGCTATACCATCATCTACACTGGCTGCATTTTAAGCCAGATGTAACAGCTCCAACATTTCTAGCATAGACATTTTTTATCTCGTAAATCAAAGTGAAGGCCTCCATTATTTTTAATTTAGACCTCCCTGTATATTTAAATGGCTACATTTGGCAAACATTCTTTTAAGTAACATGCATATTTTTGGAGTGCCTGGATGGCTTAGTGGATTGAGCCTCCGACTCTTGATTTCGACTCGTGTCATGATCCCAGTGTCGCGGAATCGAGCTCCGTGTTGGGCTCTGCACCAAGCAGGGAACCTGTTTAAGATTCTCTTTCTCTCGCGCGCGCGCTGCCCCTCTCCCCCACTTGTGCACTCTCTCTTTCTCTCTTAAATAAATAACATGCATTTTTGGAAAAAGTATTTAATTAAAACACATCAGAATAATTACCGAGCTGGGCAAGAATAGATACTAAATTTGGTGTCTAATCATATCTCTTTGAAAGGCAATATAGCATGGAGAAGCCTGAATTCAGACTGTTTGGGTTCAATTCCTGATCCTGTCACGTGTTAGCTGTGCTTGACGTACTGTGTAACCCTAGGCAAGTTATATAACCTCTCCATGCCTCAGTTTCTTCATCTATAAAACAGGGATGGTAGTAAGAGTAGTTGTGCCACAGTGTCATTTTTGAGGATTAAAAAGCTAAAGCAAGCTCTCAAATAGCATCCGCTATGATGATGGTGATGGCAGTGACCACAAGGGTATTGTTTAAAGATTTCATTTGAAGAAGGTTTTATGGTTGTGATGGTTAATTCTGTGTATCACATTGAAGGGTGTTTGGGCAAGAGAGTAACATTACAACTGGTGACTTTAAGCAAACTGCCCTCCATAATGTGGATGGAGGCCAATCAGCTCTCCTGGGTCTCCAGCCTGCCGGCTTACACGGCAGATTTAAACTCATCAGTGTCCATAATTATGTGAGTCAAGTCCTTATAATAAATCTTTTTATATGTATATATCCCTTTAGTTCTTTGCCTCTGGAGAACTCTGACTAATATAATGGCTAATAAAAATGTTAACGCCAATGGACTAAATGTTCTCTAAGGATTCCTTCTACATTTGCGACTCTAGGAGTATAATTGACTGCATTATAAACACTGAATGTACGTAAAGGACCACAAATTGTGGTAACCATAGGTCGGTGAAATCGGATTTCTTGGGGAATTAAGGTCAAAGAAGAAATGGATAGAAATTGATAGAAGAGAGGAAGAAAGGTCCTCCAGGCAGAGGAAAGTGTAAAATAAGGCATGGAAATGGGAAAAAAAAAGAATGATGTATGTGTGTCAGGGGATGGATATATGTGTGGTGTATGTGTAGAATTGGTGTGACTAGAAGCAAGCCTAGCCATTAGAGATGAACTTGATAGGTATGGAGTCAGTGATAGTCATTGTTAACAGCATGCTGAGGTGCAAGCCTTCAGCATGCATGAGACAAATGTCTATTTTCGACCAGTTCCGCAACGGAGTGTTTTTGTTGTTAATTCTGTTCTTAAGAAAATACCACTAGGCTTTCATTTCGTCCAGGAACTACCAATATTGGAAAAATAACAACGCTTACTGTTTTTCAAGTTTTTGTTTACATTCCAGTTAGTTCACATACAGTCTAATATTAGTTTGGTTGTACAACAGAGCGATTCAGCACTTGCATACAGCACCTAGTGCTCATCACAGGGGCACTCCCAATTCTCATCACCTATTTCCCCCATCCCCCCCACCCCATCCACCTCCACTCTGGTGACCATCAGTTTGTTCTCTACAGTGAACGGTCTATTTCTTGGTTTGCATCTCCCTCTTTTTCCCCCCTATGATTGTTTCTTAAATTTCACAAATGAGTGAAACTGTAGGGTACTTGTCTTTGACTGATTTATTTCACTTAGCATAATACTCTCTCACTCCATTCATGCGATTGCAAATGGCAAGATTTCATACCTTTTATGGCTGAGTAATATTTCATTTGTATATGCCACATCTTCTTTATCCATTCGTCAATGGACACTTGGGCTGTTTCCATAATTTGCCTATTGTAGATAATGCTGCTATAAACATCGGATTATAAGTATCTCTTTGAATTCATATTTTTGTAAATCTTGAGTAAATACCTAGTAGTGCAATTGCTGGAGTGTAGGATAGTTCTGTTTTCTAATGTGCTTTCTATTTAACAGCATATCTTAGAGATATTTGAATGTCAGTATTTTATAGTGCTACTTTATTCTTCTAAATGCTTCTTAGTGTTTCATAAATTTCAGAGTCTCTTATGGTTTGGCTCCCTCCCTCTTTTTTGTTTCCTTCCCCTCCCCCATGGTCTTCTGTTACATTTCTCAGGATCCACATAAGAGTGAAACCATATGGTATCTGTCTTTCTCTGTATGACTTATTTCACTTAGCATCACACTCTCCAGTTCCATCCACGTTGCTACAAAAGTGAGAACAATCTGAGGGTTGATGGGGGTGGGAGGGAGGGGAGGGTGGGGGATGGGTATTGAGGAGGGCACGTGTTGGGATGAGCACTGGGTGTTGTATGGAAATCAATTTGACAATAAATTTCATATTAATAAATAAATAAACATTAAAAAATTTTAAAAAATAGAGGAAGAAGGAAATCTTCAAAAAATGAATAAATTTCATATACTATCCATTTTTCCTTATTGATTTGTAGTAATTCTGTATATTTTGGTTGCTGATCCTTTGTCTATTATCTATGCAGCAGGTATATTCTCCAATTATATTGCTTTTCCTCTATTTTATAATAGTTACCTTCCTAATAGAAACTATTTTAATTTTTAGGCCAAAAAATCATTTCATCTTCATACATGGGTTTAGAACTCGGTGGGGCGCCTGGGTGGCTTAGTCGGTTGAGCGGCCGACTTCGGCTTGGGTCATGATCTCGTGGTCCGTGAGTTCGAGCCCCGCGTCAGGCTCTGTACCAACAGCTCAGAGCCTGGAGCCTGTTTCGGATTCTGTGTCTCCCTCTCTCTGACCCTCCCCCGTTCATGCTCTGTCTCTCTCTGTCTCAAAAATAAATAAACGTTAAAAAAAATTTAAAAAAAAAGAACGTGGTGACTTTTTCTCTTCTAAAAAATATATATATATGTATATATATATATTTTAACTTACAGTCTTGTAATCATATGTTTAACTCTCTAATCCATCTGCGGGTTTGTTTTTTTTTTTTTGCATATGAGATGAAATAAAGGAAGACCTACATTATTTTCTTTCTAAATGGCTAGTTAATTGTACTGATTCCATGTGTTTCTATGCCAACACTACATTGTTTTAAATACCAGGTGGCTCTAGTGTTAATACGACACCTTCCTCTTCAATATTGTTCTTTTACCAAATGTGATTGACTCCTTGGATGGATTTCTCTCTTCCATATGCATTTGCAGTTATCTTGTTATGCTAATATTTTGACTGAGTTTAAGTTCGCAGATTAATTGTTGTACAGTCTCGTTTGATATGTCGCCAACGCGAAGGAGTGGTAACAGATACAGGCAACTAGATACAGTTCCAGTGGTTACCTGAGGGGGCCAGACTGATAGACATTTCCCCTTGGATTGAGCAGATATTTGAATAAATTTACAGGGCAAATCTTATACATAGTAGAAGAAGAACCATGTCATGGAATATTAGGAATGCTCTCTTATCTTGTCTAATATGGTAACCACCAGCCATATGTGGGTATTTGGCATGAGGTATTAGGCGCCTGTTGGCTCAGTCAGTTAAGTGCCTGGCTCTTGATTTCAGCTCGGGTCATGATTTGTGAGTTTGAGCCCTGTATCAGGCTCTGTGCTGACAACGCAGAGCCTGCTTGGGACTCATTCTCTCTCTCTCTCTCTCCCCCTCCCCCTTCCCCACACATGCATGTGCATGTGCACTCTGTCCCAAAATAAATGACCAAACATGTTTTTATATTTTAAAAAGTAAACTGAAGCATTGTAAACTTTCTTTTCCATTACACACAACTTAATGTCTTGGTAGGACTACAAATCACTATTGCCATTGCCTTGCGTAAGATATTCTCATATGGTAATGTGTGTGGTGTGTGTGTGTGTGTGTGTGTGTGTGTTATTCCTAGTATTATACATGATTACATTATCAATGTAAGCAGTGTCAAGAGAATGATTTATGCGAAGCACTGATACAAGATTGTAATGTATTTATTTGCATATTTTATGCAGACAGTTGATTTATAGTGATATCTATGTAAATCAGAATTGGTTATTAAATTGAAATCCTTATTAGTTTTAATGTAACATGATTAAGTCATCTCTCTAGTTTAAAATAGTTGGATAAATTTGAAATTTAAAATGAACACATGAGGGGCGCCTGGGTGGCTCAGTCGGTTGAGCGTCCGACTTCAGCTCAGGTCACGATCTCGCGGTCCGCGAGTTAGAGCCCCGCGTCGGGCTCTGGGCTGATGGCTCAGAGCCTGGAGCCTGCTTCCGATTCTGTCTCCCTCTCTCTCTGCCCCTCCCCCGTTCATGCTGTGTCTCTCTCTGTCTCAAAAATAAATAAACGTTAAAAAATATTAAAAAAAAATAAAAAAAATGAACGCATGCTAGATTGGAAGAAAGCGTGCTGGAAAGTTCACAATAAGTGGTGATTGCCATCTGTCATGACAGGAAAGAAAACACAAGAAGACTATTTATTGTGTAAAAAATGATAAAGTGTATCACACGGAGTGACATTTTCAGCAAAAACAAAGTGAATTTGATAAAAAATGTCTATATTGATGAAAGAATCAATATAATTAATTGCTTGATATCAGAATTAAATATCCAACAAAACTATAGGAATTATTCTTAGTAGAATCTGAGTTTGTAACTTTAGCCAGCTATGAAAGAAGAACTGTGTTTAGATGAAGTCTTTTCACAAAGAAACAAAAACTGTATTTAGATGGAGAAATGGTAAAAAAAAAAAAAAATTGAGGTATATAAATTTCGCTGGAAGTGGATCAGAAAAATAATTAAAAGAGATTTTTTTTCCTCCCTTTACTCTGCATTATTCCTCCTTGCAAACTCTAGCCCCATTTTGCCTATTTGGACCTTCATATTTCTCTCCTTAACTCAGGGAGATCCCTGAGCTTGGCTTGGGGCTGCCTTTCCTGTGCTTCAGGCATGACTGTCTTTATTTGGTGGCTGTTTTCTGAAAGTTCCTATGTTTTCCCCTGGTTTTTACCTGCAAAAGGGTGGATTTTATCCCTGGTACTTCATCTCAGCTATATTTGAAACCTTCAGATTGTGCTCTTAATTAGAGAGCTATGCTGTATGTATGTATGTATATATAAGAACTATACTGTAGCTAACTATGTGTATAGACATGGGTGAGATCACAAAGGTGCGTGCATATGTTTTATGTGTATCTAAGTGTGTGTGCTGGTATCTTGTGTATTCCATGTATAGTGTAAATGGAATCCAGCTCCCTTTCTTTTTGGTCCCAAGCTTGGGGACAGATGGTGGTGGGAACTTAATCACATTCCTGAAAAGGGTTTTGGTTATCTGTAACAATGAAAATGGGGCCAAATTCACACAGTGAAAAAATAGATACAGTATATTGAATTTGCACAAGGAAGCACAGAATTCTTTAAAATTATTATATAGCATATGACACTGATCCTAGTTTATCATATATTTTTAATGTTTATTTATTTTTGAAGGAGAGAGAGACAGAGCATGAGCTGGAGAGGGGCAGAGAGAAAGGGAGACACAGAATCCGAAGCAGGCTCCAGGCTCTGAGCCATCAGCCCAGAGCCCGACGCGGGGCTTGAACTCACAGACCGTGAGATCATGACCTGAGCCGAAGTCGGACGCTCAACCGACTGAGCCACCCAGGCGCCCCACGAGTTTATCATATATTTAGACAGAGGAAACCTTTTTTTTTCACTTGCCTACATACATTTAATTTTTATTTTTTTATTTTGAAAAGGCAACTCTTTATTGGATAACTGTAAATGATTGCAATGATAGTGGGGGGTTTTCATGATACAGGGACATAATTTTTAGATGTGGCTTGGAAGGTGTATGCCCATGAGATGAGTTGCTTCTGAGGAGCTTCTGGAGATATTATGGTGATTATTTCACTCACCATACTTTTTTTCTGCAGGACAGTTAGCCTTTAGATAGAGGAAACATTTTTTAAGAAAAAGAACACTGCAGAATCATGCTACTCCAGAAGACATATACTAAGTTATTCTATCAATATTCATTGTTATGCCTTGTGGTTTTGATTTTCATTTCCCTGATGACTAATGATGCTGAGTACTTTTTCATGTATCTGTTGGCCATTTATGACTGTTTGGATTGCTATTATAAAAAAAAAAAGCAGATAAGTATTGGCAAGGATGTGGAGAAATTGGAACCCTTGTGTGTTTTGTTGGTGGGACTATAAATTTGGTGCAGCCACGATAGAAAACAGTATGGGAGCTCCTCGAAAAACTTAATCCACTTCTGGATTTTTATGCAAAAGAATTAAAATCAGGACCTTGAAGAGTTATCTGTACTCCCATGTTTATTGCAGCACTATGGACAAGAGCCAAGATATGGAAGCAATCTAAATGTACATCAGTGACAAACGGAGGACCTCCTACGAAGCGAAATGAGCCAGTTACAGAATGACAACTACTGCGTAATTCCACCTACAGGAGATATCTAAAACAGTCAAACTCCTAGAAGAGAGTAGAACGTGCTTTGTCAGAGTCCAGGAGGAGGCTGAAATGAGACATCGTTGCTCAAACTGGTATAAAGTTTCAGTTATGCGTGATGAATGAGTTCTAAAGATCTGGTATGCAACGCAGTGCCTGGAGATAACAATGCTGTATACACTTAAAATTTTAAGAGGGTCGGGACACCTGGATGGCTTAATCTGTTGAGGGTCTGACTCTTGGTCTCAGCTCATGTCATGGTCTTCTGGTTCATGAGTTCGAGCTTGCGCTGAGCTCCGGGCTCGCAGCGCAGAGCTGGCTTGGGATTCTCTCTCTGCCCTCCCCTGCTCTCTCTCTCTCTCTCTCTCTCTCTCAAAATAAATAAATGAACTTTAAAAAAAATTAAGAGGGCAGATCCCATGTTACGTGTTTTTACCACAATAAAAAAATATATCGGTGATTACATGTTCTAAGCCGTATAGCAGTATCATAATCCCCCAAGTTTCCCTCTTGTGCCTTTCCATTCCAACCATGCCCTCGCCTTCCGGAGGCAATACTTCCTGAATTGTTTGGTTGTTCACTGTGCATGTGGTGTGCCTTTTCTAAAACTCCACATAAATGGAGTCATACCTTTATACTTTTCTTGTGTACATCCTCCTTCACTCAGCATGTTTTCGAGAATCATGTATGGTTGCACATCTGGTGTCGTTTATCGCTGGCTAGTGTTGTATGAATAAACCGTATCACGGTTGCCCAGTTTTCTTTTAACAGAAACCTGACTAATAGTTGTGAAATGAGTGTAGGAAGCACTCTGAAAAGTCTTTTTCACCTTCACACCGTATGTTTTCATCACATTTGAAAATGTGCCATGTAGTGGTTGATTCACGGGCTTCTCATCACCATAAGGAGGCAAACATGGGAGTTTAACCATGGGAGTTTCTGAGCTGCCTAGTTCAAACGTGTGGGGTAGCCAAGCGCTACGATGGATTGTCCAGCCAAAAATCAATCATTTCAAGTTGTCCTTTTGGCCGAAAAAATGCACATTTCTTTTTTTTTTGGAAATAGGAAATAAGGAGGTAAGAATATAACAATACTTTATTCATTCTATCCCATGACAATAATGCGACGATTTGCTCTTCGCCTTGTGTTTGCGTGAGATCCTGATCTTTGTTATCTACTACTGACAATCATCCTTTATCTTTGCTACCTTATGTAGCCAAACTACCTCTCTATCATGTTTCATCAACACTAAACTAGAAAAAAAAAGACACACACACACACACACGCACGCACACACACAATTCAGAAGATGGAAGAGAAGGTGGAGAGATGAAAATGTGTTTGTAGGGCTTCCTTTATCTTACTGAGTCTAGAGCACTTATCTTGAAACAGCATTAGGTGCTAAGGATATACTAATGAGAATGACAGAGACTGTGGTTCTTGCCTTAAGTCAAGGGGGCTTACACTGCAGTGAGGAGAATTGACCATTTCTGTTACTAAATAGTACCGCTTATGACATGAGTGCATAGAGACAATTTGGGGGAGCATGGGCAATAAACAGTGGATTGCACGGGGCAGGTCAGTAAAGGCTTTATGGGGCAAATGATGTGGGTTTCTTTTCTTTGGGAGTTAGGTAGACTCTGATATGTAGTAAAGTAGCAATACGGTGCTAAAATGAAAACTTGTTGCTTACTAACTTCCACAAAGCTCATTATAAAAAGTTTTCAACCTCTAATTGCTTGTTGCTTTAAAGGTAGTTAATTTTTCCTCCTCTGACACAGAACTGAACATATGATTTTCCTTAAGGTGCAAGAGATTAATCGTAAACTACTGGGTTATTATCACAGACATTACGCTCTGAAACACTGTCTCAAATAATGAAATTCACGAGGTTTATGTTCTGCTACTTTGTGTCTTTTCTCAGTTCTTTAACTGATGTTTGCATCTTTCACTTCTGTGGTCAAGCACGTCAAATCAGTGCCATAGCAATGGGGTCATTGAAAGAAGCATTTTAGATTAAAGTAGATAATGTGTTGACGGTTGGCATTATTTTCATAATGATAACCCTTGTATAACAAGAAAATTTTTATGTTCTAGCTATCGCTAATATTGTCCAATTTTGGTCATTTAAATGGTGTGAATGTGCTTTGGAGTAATTACTGACGCCTCGTTACATTGTAAAGCATGTTTTATCTCACTGAAGGTTATGACATGCTCTTACCCCGAACAAGCCCTTTATTATGTTTATTCAGTTGACAATATCGTTCCAGTTCTGGAAGATCAAGGCAGCATAAAGTCTTTAAAAGTATTTGAATCACAATTTGAGGACCAAAAAGAAAAAGGACAAGAGGAAAAAATGGCAATAAAGACAGAGCAACGAGGATGATATATTTATTTTAAAAATTAAAATTTCTATTCTTTTTCTTTTTTCTTTTCTCATTTTTGCGGGGTGATCATGTAACGTGAGATAGAAAACATATGACATTTCTGGAATTTATGAAGGTTAAAACAAGTAGCTGTTACTTTTGACCTCCTCTTTGTACTTTTCATGGACCATTGTTATACATATATAAGAAAAAAATGTTTCTGTTGTGGTTGAGGCCTCAAAACCCCAAACTGTTTTCTGGTTACATTGACCCTGTTGAGAAAAACAGCCACATATTTTTCCTAATGGGGTTTAACCCCATGTGACCCTGACACCTTGGGCATAACGATTAGTAGAGGGATTGAAGCCAACTACCATTGTATGAGTGGTCCAGGCAAGAAAACTATCCAATAGAGGGAGCATCCAATATTGGATAGGGACCAATTCACTTCAACACACCCTTTTCTCTGCAGTGTTCAAATATTGACCGTGTGGCAAAAATCCAGTAGAAGGAAAAGAAAAAGAAAAGTTAGAAGCTGAGTTCCAGAAATGTTCAAGTGTTAGGGATTTTCTTGGGACACTACGATTGCAGTGGTATCCTGAACGATGCTTCAAGACTCACGAGACCAATTGTTAATTTGTTGAGGCCATTTCACGTGCAATCTTCGCTCTCTATGTCTTTAGCCTTGCAGAAAGCACTCATCACCTAAGATGACATATCAGTGCCTTTGTTCTTCCTTTCAAATCTAGCACGCCAAATAGTGCAAATTTTCAAAGATAACCCATTATTATGGATTTGTTTCTAATTTTTCTGGTTAGCGGTGTTTTATTTTTCTTTCAAGATTTTATTTAAATTCAAGTCAGTTAACATATAGTGTAGTATTGGTTTCAGGAGTAGAATTTAGTGATTTATCACTTACATACGGCACTCAGTGCTCATCCCAACAAGTGTCCTCTTTAATGCCCATCACCCATTTAGTCCTTCCCCCACCTACCTCCCCTCCAGCAACCCTCAGTTTGCCCTCTATTGTTAAGAGTCTCTTATGGTTTGTCTCCCTTTCTGTATTTTCTTATTTTATTTTTCCTTCCCTTCTCCTGTTTCATCTGTTTTGTCCCTTAAATTCCAGATAGGAGTGAAATCATATTGAATTTGTCTTTCTCTGACTGACTTATTTCACTTAGCATGATATACTTGAGTTCCATCCATGTCATTGCAAATGACAAGATTTCATTTCTTTTGATGGCTGAGCAATATTCCATCACACACACACACACACATACACACACGCACACACACGCACACACACCCCCCCACACACACACACCCCACATCTTCTTTGCCCATTCATCAGTTGGTGGGCATTTAGGCTCTCTCCACAATGTGGCTATTGTTGATAGTGCTTTTTAGCAAGATTCTAACATGACTATTTGATAGCTTTATTGGATCATGGAGACAGAGAGCGAAAGGGTGAAGTCCTGATCCCCATGCCCTCCTCTCTAGATTTACAATGATGCTTTCTCTGGCTTACAGGGGTCATTTTCTTGGAGTCTACCTATGAGACCTGAGTTGTCTAGGCAGGCAGAACCATTATACCTAACAGGTCCTGTGGCTATACGTTTTCCTAATTCTATTTCATGACTATGAATTTGCTGGTATATGATTGTTCCTTGAATTGAGAAAAGACTGAAAAGACTGATTTCCCTTCACACTTTTTTCATAAGAAAAGACCATTGATTTTTAACAAAGCCTAGGACGAACATAGGCAATTCTTATCAGAAAATCCATATTGGCTTTTTCAGATTATAAGCGTCTTAAAATGAAGGATTCGCAGTAAGATAGAATTTGATTTTCAATTACACACACACACACACACACACGTATATGTATATGTATATGTATATGTATATGTATATGTATATGTATGAGTGACATCAGCAAGGTGGATAAGTAGGAAGCTCTGGACCCTCCTTCCCACTAACAAAATTACTGATTCAACAATTCATGGACAAACTCCCTTTGTGAGAAATAAGCTACTAATTGAAAGGCTCCTGTGCCCCGGGAGAACATGAAACCAGACTCACCAAAGCTGGTAGGAAGGTTTGGGACAACCTCTCACTGAGGACCCTGCCCCCATTACAGCATCATATGATCCAGAAGAGATCCGTTAGCATCCAGCTTCACGCAAGGGAAGAAAGAGATTGGTGAATGTGTGCAGCCCCCCCCCCCAATTTTCTGACAGGGCTCCCCAGGGGGCTGGCTTCTGCCTTGCCAGTCTTGGAGCTTGGACATCACTGGTAGAGTCCAGCCACCCAGAGAAGAACGGAGACATAGCTTGGGCTGGTAGACTCCCCTGGTCCTTCATGGCGCTCAGCACAGAGACAGTAGATGAGAGATCCCAGCTCTTAGCTTCCCCCTGGAGAGGGAAAGAGTTGATCCATTCATCTAGCACCCTAGCTTCACCGGAACTATCCAAAGAACTAGCATCTGTATCACCATTCTTAGAGTCCTGATGGATCTACCGTAGCCTAGCTGCCTGGGGTAAAACAAAAAAAGGCATCAAAAATAACTATAACCGTTTGAACTATGTTAATGGATACAGAATATATAAAGATGTAATTTCTGACTTCAATAACATAAGGTGGGAACGGAGAGGTATAAAATAGTGGAGTTTTTAGACAGTTGAGGTTAATTCGCTATCAGTTTTCAAAAGATTGTGACAACCATAAGTGGTTTTCCGTAAGCCCCGTGGTAACCGCAAGAAAACACCTGTAGAAATTACACAAAAGGAAAAGAGAAACTAATAAAATACAACAAAACAAAACAAAACACAAAGACAGCAAGAGAAAAAAGAGCTATAAGACTGACAGAAAACATCTAGCAAAATGAAAATGAGAATCCTTTCCTATCAATAATTACTTCAAACTAAATGGATTAAACTTTCCAAAGATAGAGAGTGGCTGAAGGGATAAAAAACAACCAGGGGCGTCTGGGTGGCTCAGCCGGTTAAGCGTCCAACTTCAGCTCGGGTCATAATCTCACAGTCTGTGAGTTCAAGCCCTGCGTCAGGCTCCGTGCTGACAGCTCAGACCCTGCAGCCTGCTTCCGATTCTGCGTCTCCCTCTCTCTCTGCCCCTCCCCCACTGGAGCGCGCGCGCGCGCGCTCTCTCTCTCTCTCTCTCATTTCAAAAAATGAATAAACATTCAAAAATTGCAAAAAAAATCTATAAGAATAAAAATATTAAAATCAAGTATAAAATATGACAAATTCTGCCACCCATCTTATATCTATTTAATGCCTATATTATATTCCTGGTTGATGAAGGAGTTGGGTCTTCTGATGAAGTAAGGGTTGTTTTTGAATACTGTTAAGTCATGGAGGAGACATACCTGTGCCTTTATATAAACCATGCTGCGTGGTTTTAACACAATGTTAACAGCCACCAAGAATTAATTCCAAGGGAAATAAACGTCCTACAGCCCTGAGTACGGTACCTAAACTTGACTTTCTTCATCCACGTTGCTACCACGTCTGCTTCCTGAGGCCACAGCAGTTATAACATTGAGCTACTGAGCTGAGTGGAGATGCCCTCGAAGGACTTAGGAAAGTTGCTATCCCTAAGGTGCAGTAGATTGAGGGGTTTGCGGCTCAACTATGGCATTAAGGAATTCTCATTGCTTTTGTTCCCTCATCTGTAAAATGAGGAGAGAATTGGCTAACCTGAAAAACATTTTAGGGGGATTAATTTATTAATTAAGGTGACTGAAAAAGGAAGAATTACACAGAAGTTAAATTTGGCAATGAAAATGGCACATTAACGGCCCATAACCAGCTCTGCTGATATGAATTATATGCATAAAGAACTGCTACAAGGTTTGATTAGTTATTCCCTTAATCACTGGAACACAGTGTAGTGCTCGCTGATATTTGAGGCTGCGTTGCTGAGATTGTGTTGAGAGAGAGCTAGAAAGAGGGAGACACACATTGTTTTCTTTATACGCCCCAACGGGATTGGTTCTGCGACCTTCGTTTGTAACGATTCACCAAGATAATTCACATAAAGTGCCAGGCATAGAGCCTGGCGTGGAGTAATTAATTGTTCAGTAATTGCAAGTTCCTCCTCTTGACCATGAAAGCAGTACCTTCTCTTGCGACAGCGTCATCCTAAAAGGATCAGACTCACCCTAAGTGGCATGGCTCCCTTTATCACAGCATCGCCACCGCCGTAAGCACTTTGCATCTTTTAATGTATTAATGAGCCAATCTTACTAGTCATTTCTCACAATCACCTTTTGCAGATGAAGAAACTGCAGCACAGTGAAGTTCAGGGACTTGTCAATGTTCACATGAGCCAATTAGTGGTGTTGATCACTGTCAACAGCCATGTGCCAGGCAGTGCGCTGGAATCTGGAGATACGATGGTAAGCAGATTTGACATTGTTTTTGCCTTTATGACACTTGCAACCTGGTGAGTAGGGAAAGGGTTAACATTAGGCAGGGAGAGATAAGGGACGGGGGGGGGGGGGGGGGGGCGGGCAGGGGTGTAGCATGAGTGGAGTCTCACAAACTTCCTGATAAGTTCCCGATAAAATGTCAGGGACAGGGACACCTGGAGGCTCAGTTGGTTAAACTTCTGACTTTGGCTCAGGTCATGATCTCACAGTTAGTGAGTTCGAGCCCTGCGCCGGGCTCTGTGCTGGCAGCTCGGAGCCTGGAGCCTGCTTCGGATTCTGTGTCTCCCTCTCTCTCTGCCCCTCCCCTGCTTGTGCTCTGTCTCTTTCTCTCTCAAAAATAAACATTAAAGAAATCTTTTAAAAAGTCAGGGATAAAACCCCCGGCGGCTACCCAGTCAGGACCCCTCTCACTCTTGAGAGCTTTGTCATTTCTCTCAAATTCAATCGCTTTGGGGCGCCTGGGTGGCTCCGTCGGTTAAGCGGCCGACTTCGGCTCAGGTCATGATCTCGCGGTCTGTGAGTTCGAGCCCCGCGTCGGGCTCTGTGCTAACAGCTCAGAGCCTGGAGCCTGTTTCCGATTCTGTGTCTCCCTCTCTCTGCCCCTCCCCCGTTCATGCTCTGTCTCTCTCTGTCTCAAAAATAAATAAACGTTAAAAAATAAATAAATAAATAAATAAATTCAATCGCTTTGCTCACTCCCTGTGGCCCGCAAGATTCATTCTACCGCTCCATGAGAAGAGGACCAGTGTCTCTCCCACCCTCCCGTAACACGGCTGGCAGAGAAAAGAGTGATCAAATGATCACATGCTCAGAGAAATGCGAAGCCAAACCTCTGGTAAGTGCTATGATAGAAAGGCATGTGTGCTTTGAGAATCCGTGACAGAGGTTACTGGCATGGTCTGAGGCCTCAGAGAGGACTTATCTGAGGAAATTCCATTGTAGATCAGAAGGATGCTCCGATGTGAATTTAAAATGGTGGGGAGGATGCTACAGGAGGGTGAGTCCATCAGTGAAATGGCCACAAAATTCGTATTACAAGGCTCTAGGCGCAGAAAATGCGCACACACTTACACGCAGAGTTAATGGGACGGGAGCAAAGAGGCTCGGCTGCGAAGATGGTGTTGCAGATCCAGGCATCAAGGAGGCTAAAGCAAAGCCTGGAGGCTAGGTCAAGAAGACTGTGTGTATGCTAGAGCAACGAAAAGTCACCGAAAGGTTTTAAGTGCAACAGGGGCCGGAATGGGATGGAGGCATGAGAGACACATTTTCTGTTTTGCAAAGTCAATGTGGGGGCGCCCGGCTGGCTCAAGCGGTTAATTGTCCGACTCTTGATTTCGGCTCAGGTCATGATCTCGCGGTCCCAGGCTCAGCCTTGACAGCAGGGAGCCTGCTTGGGATTCTCTCTCTCCCTCTCTCCTGCCCCTCCCCCGCCTGCATGCACGGGTGGTATTTAACATAAATTAATAGGGGCACCTGGGTGGCTCGGTCAGTTAAGTGTCCGACTTCAGCTCAGGTCATGATCTCGTGGTTCATGAGTTCGAGCCCCGCATCGGGCTCTGTGCTGACAGCTCAGCTCGGAGCCTGGAACCTGCTTTAGATTCTGTGTTCTCCCTCTGTCTGCTCCTCCCCTGCTCGCACTCTGTCTCTCCCTCAAAAAATAAATAAACATTTAAAAAAACTAACAGAGGGGCGCCTGGGTGGCTCAGTCGGTTAAGCATCCAACTTCGGCTCAGGTCATGATCTCACATTTTGTGGGTTCGAGCCCCGCACAGGGCTCTGTGCTGACAGCTCAGAGCCTGGAGACGTCCTCAGATTCTGTGTCTCCCTCTCTCTCTTTCTGCCCCTCCCCTGCTCTCGCTCTGTCTCCCTCTGTCTCAAAAATAAAATAAACATTAAATTTTTTTTTAAAAAAAAACTAACATTAACATAAAGAAAAGATTTAGTCATGCAGCTTTAAACAACCACCTATGACTCTATACGTTTTTTTTTTTTTTTTTGATCAGAAAAATTGACCTCAATAATTAACTTCCCATCTTCTTCCAACTGAATGGCTTTGGTGTAAGAGTTTGTTTTTTCTTTTCTTTTTCTTTCTTTTTTAGGAAATGGCAGAAATTTTAAAAATGACAGACTCTCTTACAACTGGTAATAGATATTGGTACATTTTGTACTAGAAATAAGTTACTTCTGTTTTTTTAAGTTTTTATTTAAATTCCAGTTAACATACAGCGTAATATTAGTTTCAGGTGTACAATATAGCGATTCAACACTTCAGTGCAACACCTGGTGCTCATCACAAGTGCCCTCCTTAATCCCTATCACCCATTCAACCCATCCCCTAACACGCCTCCCCTCTGGTAAGCATCAGTTCTCTATATGGTTAAGAGTCTCTCTTGGTTTGCCTCTCTCTGTTTCCCTTTGCTCATTTGCTTTGTTTCTTAAATTCCACATATGAGTGAAATCACAGGGTATTTATTTTCTCTGACTGACTTATTTCCCTTAGCAATATTCTCTCTAGTTCTGTCCATGTCATTGCAAGTTGCCAGCTTTCATTCTTTTTTATGACTGAGTAATAGTCCATTGCATATAACACTTCTTTATCCATTCATCTGTTGATGGACACTTGGGCTGTTTCCATAATTTGGCTATTGTAGATAATGCTGCTGTAAACATCGGGTTGTATGTATCCCTTTGAATTTGTATTTTTGTATTCTTTGGGTAAATACCTAGTAGTGCAATTGTGGGATCCTAGGGTAGTTCTATTTTTAATTTTTTTGAAGAGCTTTCATACTGTTTTCTACACTTTGCCTTCCCATCAACATTGCAAGAGGGTTCCCCATTCTCCACATCCTCTCCAACACCTGTTGTTTCTTGTGTTGTTTTTAGCCTTTCTGACAAGTGTGAGGTGACATTTCATCGTACGTTTGATTTGTATTTCCCTGATGATCAGTGATGTTAAGCACCTTTTCATGTGTCCGTTGTCCATCTGTATGTGTTATTTAGAAAAATGTTCATTTGTGTCTTCTGCCCATTTTTAATTAGATTATTCATTTTTGGGCGTTGAGTTTTATAAGTTCTTTATACAGTTTGGATACTAACCCTTTATCAGATATGTCATTTGCAAATACCAAAAAGTTGTTTTATGTATTATTTTTCTGATCTGGCAAATTTTATCAACTAAAATGCACTTTTTACCATTTCTGTTCTTTTGTTTAAAATCTATTTATTTTCAGAGAGAGAGAGCATGAGCTAGGGAGGGGCAGAGAGAGAGGGAGAGAGAAAATCCCAAGCAGGCTCTGCGGTGTCAGCGCTGAATCCGACACAGGGCTTGATCCCACGAACTGTGAGATCATGACCTGAGCCGAAATCAAGAGTGAGACTCTTAACCTGTTGAGCTATCCAGGTGCCCCTATCATTTCCTCTTAAAACGCTATGTTGCTTGTTGAAAATAGTGAACACACTAACTACCCTGTCAATGTTTATTTTTAAATTATTTTACTGTAGAATATCCACATTGCCATACTCGGGGCCACTAGTTTTTTTTTTTTATTTTGCACTTATTTTGTTCTCATCTAACAATTTGAAGGAATGGGACATGGGCCCCTATTACCTTGTCACTATGATTAGGCTGGTTTGATTTTAGAAAGAAACAGGGATTAAGAAGCTCAAACCGAACCATTAAATTAAAGGAATGATAAGAATTTTGGAATCAGGTTACAAAATTGAGGTCAAATACATGGATATCAGAGCAAAGATCAGTCATTCATTTCTCTATCTCTCCATCCCTAGATCATTTATCATGTGTCAGGTAAGCACTGAAGATATGCATATTAATAGAGGCGAGCCCCTGACCTCAACTAGTTCATGGTTTGATCCGGAGGTCTGGTTATCAAGGCAGAGTCAGAAAGGTTAGATATTGGATGAGATGTGGTCATCTCATCTCATGTGGTCAGAACATACTTTTATTAGGTAGAGACTTTATGTTGAACACATAGTATGCGTGCTAGGTATGTAGCCGTATATGTATGAGATGAGTCTATGTATATAATGCACTGACTGACTACTTATTTGGACACTTGGCCAGAGAAGGATCAGGTACATCAAACTCTCTTGGACACTGCTGGACCCTGTTGAGTTTAGCATGACTGCACTTAAGGTACATATCCCTAAAAATCATTTGGAAAAGTTGAACATAGAAAGGTTGTTATTAAAAGTGTGACATTGCCTTTTAGTCGGTCTGTCTCATAAATACAGGAGTTGACTAAAACATAGACTAAATCCATGCTAGAAGTCCATTTTCTTTTTTTTTTTTTAATTTTTTTTTCAACGTTTATTTATTTTTGGGACAGAGAGAGACAGAGCATGAACGGGGGAGGGGCAGAGAGAGAGGGAGACACAGAATCGGAAACAGGCTCCAGGCTCCGAGCCATCAGCCCAGAGCCCGACGCGGGGCTCGAACTCACGGACCGCGAGATCGTGACCTGGCTGAAGTCGGACGCTCAACCGACTGCGCCACCCAGGCGCCCCTAGAAGTCCATTTTCTTAAAGCAGCTCTCCCTTTATATTAGCCGGTCGTTCAGACTTTGCTAAGTTCCGTGCTTTAGTGTGAGCAGTAAAACATTCATTTGTCGTATGACTTGCACTCATTGTCAGATACAGGCTGGATGAATATTTTTTTTTGAGGGGGACCCGTGTGCATGCCTCCCATGAAACCCAAATGCAATTTCTGTGTAGCCTTGGTAAATTAGCATGTACTACAATGGTGTTTAATTGTAATTCATGCTTTTCATAGTCTATTTTGATTTTGCAAATGTAAGTTGGTTTTTTGGTCTTGCAATGGGGCAGCTGTTAAAGGCTTCCTATTTTAAGTATATACTGTCACAATTTTTTCCTTCCAGGAAAATCATACACATAGATCTTATTGAAGACACCAGGAGGCTGTGTTAAATGACCTTTCCCCAGGCTTTGAATTCAGAATCCAGATGATTGTCAATCACTTGAAAGCTGTCACCCGCAGCGCAATAAATGTACGAGCGGAAGTTCTTCACTATATGATCTGAAAATGTTGAACTCAAGTGTTCATTGAAAAATGCAAAAAGATGATTCTGTTGTGCAGATGTTAAAACTAAAGTTCCAGCGCTCATTTTTATGTAAGACAATTATTTCCATTGTTCCTTCATAAACTTTTTATTACTCAAAGAATTTCCCCCTGGAATACAGCTACCTTGTTTTTCAAAATGCGGGATGAGCCTTTAGAAATTCATGATTGAGCCTAATGAGAAATCTGACGAGTGAATCATCCAAGAAAAGCAGCTGCAGAAATCCATATAGTGCAGGGAGGATGGAGAGATTAAAAACATATTTTTAAAGCTTAAAAACAATCATAAAAAGTAACTCAGGACATTCAAAGTCTGTCACATAACTTACTGATGAAAACGCTTGTCTCCAGTTGGTATCAGAAGGTATGGATGCTAATTACATCAAGACATTCATAAGGCATCCCCCATTTAGAGTGCAGTTATATATAAATCATCAAGTCTAAAAGATTTATCTGATGCTTTATTGATGGAGCCGTTTGATAGAATCTTATAAAAGGAATCAAGGGGAGCTGTTAACATAGCTGTTTCTGCTGCTGAAACTCATCAGTTTAATATAACAGAAACAATACAAACTTCTGAGGGGTTCTTGTCTCTATCATGGTAGACCAGATCATGCCTCAGGTAATTAGTCTTGGTATCTTTCCCTTGCTTGCCCAGCTATAGATATGTTTGTGGGCACGCTTCTTGAAAGATTAATGTGGATACGAGTCCAGTAATCGTTCTGCCTAAGCTCCATTTATGAGGTCTAAACACCAGCTAATATGTGATGTAAGGTGTCACGGAGTCAACGGGGTCAAGTTGTCACAGAACGGCCTAAGGACACTGCGAGGCTCCCTTGGTGGTTTACCGATTCTTTTCTGGGAAAACCAAAGATGACTCTGGTGGTCAGGTCAAGGAGAGTAGAATCGTGAGGCCAGATTCAGGAACTGAGGTGCGGAGAAAAGCGAGATCACTGTGGGCTGGCGTACATATTCATGGCAGTTACCCCAGTGCTGAGACAAGGCTAAGAGTCAAATAACATGAGTCCATTTTGTTTGTTGCATGTGTGCTTAGGTTGTTTGCTAGTATAGTACTAGGTGGCAGACAGAAATGCTTGTGTGTGACTTGACTTGTCATCCTCAGACTACTTTCAGTGACGCACAGACAAGTATTTTCCTATGGGCTCAAGTCTTAGCTCTCCCTTGAAACCTTCTCTAAGTAATCCAGCCTCTCAATTGAATTACTGTTATTCCACCATCTATACCATTTAGTTTGTATTTTTTTTTAATATTCACTCTTGTATAGCTCTTTGTCTCACATGAAAGTCTTTTGTCCAATGAGACTCCTAACTCTTTGAAGGTAGGGATCTCATACTTATTCTGTATCTTTCATAGTGCACAAAACAATGATGTATACATACATATTAGACAGTCTTGGCTGATGTCCATTGTTCTAGCATATAGTACATTTAGCATTGATCCCAAATTTCCTTTTTTAAAGAAGTATAATTATTAATAATTGCATGAAAATTAGGCATGATGGGTTTGATAGATGTCCACTTTGTATTTTCAGCTTCTACCATGATCTCATAGAGTCATGTGACGAGCATGTGCAGAGCTCTCACTTTATTTTTCATTTTTTAAAAAATACTTTAGAGAGAGCGAGAGCATGAGTGGGGGAGAGCAGAGGAAGAGAGAGAGAGAGAGAGAGAGAGAGAGAGGATCTTAAGCAGGTTCTGTGCTCTACACAGAGCCCAACATGGGGCTTGATCCCACGACCCTAGGATTATGACCTGAGCCAAAATCAAGAGTCGGATGCTTAACTGACTGAACCACCCAAGTGCACCACAGAGTTCTCAGTTTAAATTGGAAAAACAGCCAGCTTGAACCTAGGTCTCTCTTTATCCTAATTATTTCTACATGCACTATAGTTAATGCCTCCCTTTTATGACATATAAAGGCTCTCGCTGGTAAAGCAAAATGTGTTTAGAAAGAATCAGCTATGGACAGCTACATCATTCTTGTCTTCACTGGCAATGAGATTAGACTTCATTGTCTTTGTTCCATTTCACACACTTAAGAGTTCTATGGCCATGGACCCAAGTTCAAAAGATTAATGGAACTCACAGGCTACTAGACAGTGGGGACATAGGAATAAGAGTTTAGATGTATGTGAAATATTTATGGGAAATAGAAGCTGACCAGTCCTATAGAGTATATAGAACATATAGAAAAGAGTCTGAATATTCTATCCACTGTGGATTTGTTAATACCTGTATACTGAAAGTCTACAAACATGTATTTACTTTATTATTTGGAGTAGCTTTATACATAATAGAGTTATAAATTATTGTGCCTTTTAGAAACTATTTTATGTATTCCAGAGGTATGAATTATATGTTCTTTTCACACTGGGGAGGGAAAGAATACTTGTGTTAGGAATGGGAGGGGTTTCAGTTTTAGAAAAAGGCTTCCCAGAGAGGGTGTTTTTGATCCAGTTTTTGAAGGATGAGTATGAATCTCACAAGAAATGGTGTGTTATGAGAATTGAGTTATTTCATATTTGGGGGGGGCATGGGATGCCTGTAGAAAAATTGCAGGAGATGAGGTTTGAAAGGTTAAGCAGAGTCCTTTGTATGTTAGGGAGTCTGGCTGTACTCAAATAATTCATACAAGGCCTCATATGATCATATTTTAGATAGATCTCTAGCCATTGTACAGAGAATGTGTCAAAATGGGAGAGTCTGGGGCACCTGGGTGGCTCAGTTGGTTAAACGTCTGACCTCAGCTCAAGTCATGATCTCACGGTTCGTGGGTTGGAGACCCGAGTCGGGCTCGGTGCTCATAGCCGGGAGCCTGGAGCCTGCACCCTGCTTTGGATTCCGTGTCTCCGTCTCTCTGCCCCCCACCCCTCCCTTGTGCTCTCTCGCTCTCTCTCTCTGTCTCTCTTCCAAAAGTGAATAAAAGTTTTTTAAAAAATTAAAAAAAAAAAAAGGAGAGTCTGAAGGTAGAGATTGCAATTAGAGATTTACCCAATAGCAAGTGATATTGATGGCCCGGATTATGATAGTAACAGTAGGTATGAAGAGGAAGGAACCAATTAGAGGGATATTTAGAAGGTAAAATCTACAAAAAGGGGTGAGCTATTTGTTGTAGGATAAAGCAAGGCAAAGTTAAAAATGACACTGAAGTTTCTAGTTTGGGAGATAAGATGAATGGTGAGGTTTTCAAGGGAAATACAGGATAAAAGCAAGGAACAGTTTAGGAATCTGATAAAATTGTTCTTGGATGTTTGAGGTTTAGGTGTCGCTGGGACATCGACCAGAGGTATGTTGTCATTGGCAATGTCAATATGATGTTCTGGAGGGGACCAGAGGTGAGGATAGGGGGAGGACAGTGAGAAGAGATGTGTACTATACGTGCATTCCTGAAAACTACTGACATTTAGTAGGGGATGGTGAAGAGAAGATTTTTTAAAAGTTATTTTATGTCTATTTATTTTTGAGAGAGAGAGAGAGAGAGAGAGAGCAGGGGAGGGATAGAGAGAGAAGGAGACACAGAATCCAAAGCAGGCTCCAGGCTCGGAGCTGTCAGCACAGACCCCGACGCGGGGCTCAAACTCACAGACCGTGAGATCATGACCTGAGCCGAAGTCAGACACCCAACTGACTGAGCCACCCAGATGCCCTGAGAAGGAGATAAATATATAAACCTTCCTTCTCTCCTCTCAGTCTGCTGGGCTACAGGTGTTTCAGCGACAGTCTGTCTAGTGACCAGATGGTCCCTACATTCAAACTAAATTTAGGTGTTTTTATTCTACGCAATCTCTAATTAGGGATTTTTAATTGAAATGTCAAACTGAAAGGGAATTGAAATTAATTTAAGCATAACGTGGATAAATTATAAACATACTTACTAAGTAGGTAAGTTTACTGCTTCAACTCATTATAAATATTTGTATGAGAGGTTTCTTAGATCACTGTGGGAGTCAGTTTTTTTTATTTAAATTTTTTTATCTTAATTATTTTAATTTTTTAATGTTTATTTTTGAGAGAGAGAGAGAGAGGAGGAGGGGCAGAGAAAGAGCGGGACACAGAATCCAAAGCAGGCTCCAGCCTCTGAGCTGTCAGCACAAAGCCCAGTACAGAGCTCGAACCCACAAACCTTGAGGTCATGACCTGAGCTGAAATCAGAGGCTTCACCAGCTTAGCCACCCAGGCGCCCCTGTGGGGATCAGTTCTTTAGGGAAGCATGACTAGGTAAGGATCATAGTTTTATTCTTGACTTCTCTTCTGCCTTTTTTCCTTTTCTTCATACGAACTTTATGTGTTGCTCTGTATGTGGGTTGACAGGGGCCTTTCGGCTCCTCCTGAAGTTTAATCAATGTCACATTCTGCTATTAGTCTTATTATGTAATAATGTATCACGTTCCTAACCTCTTCTGTACATCTCCCTTTTTCCCATCACCCTTACACTGCCATGTATTCCTGGGGTTTTCCCTTCCAGCAGACAGCAGTGAGACTCTGACGTTTCTCTCTTACAATAGCCACGTGCTGCTTTTGTCTGTCCTAAGCCTAGAAGGTGCCTCTGTCTTGTACTGTCCTTGCTGTGCTTTTGCTGCACTTCCGTATCCTTTGTGCTTCCGTGACCCCTCATTTCATGCAGTATCTCCGCTAAATGCCACACATAGTCATAGCATTTTTGCTTCCTGCAGTGTATTCTTGAATGGTTTTGTGTTTGGGGGGGGGCAAAAGACTGGCTGCCTTACAGATAAGCACTGAGATGATGACTTCTCAAGTGGAAAATCCACCTACATGCATACAAACAACCACACCCACACACGCGCGCGCGCGCGCACACACACACACACACACCATTTACGGCACGATATGGTATCCTCACATTTTATTTAAAAAAAAAAAAATTTTTTTTTCAACATTTATTTATTTTTCGGACAGAGAGAGACAGAGCATGAACGGGGGAGGGGCAGAGAGAGAGGGAAACACAGAATCGGAAACAGGCTCCAGGCTCTGAGCCACCAGCCCAGAGCCTGACGTGGGGCTCGAACTCACGGACCGCAAGATCGTGACCTGGCTGAAGTCGGAAGCTCAACCGACTGCAGCACCCAGGCGCCCCGGTATCCTCACATTTTAAAACATCCCCAGTCTGGAAAAAAAAATCCACCTCAGTGCTTTTCTCACATTTGGACCTTATACTGCCTCTTACCTGTGAGTTAAAGTGTACATTTTAGGCGATACTAAGTATACAAATAAAAATTAAGAACTCATTAAATTTAGGAATTTAAAGTATTTATGATTTAAAAAAAATATAATTAGGATAAATCTTACCTCTGAATCAGAATGATCAGTGACATTGCGTGCATTTAAAAATGTGAAGGAAAGCTTTTAGAGTAGGTACCAGAAGTCTCAAGATCAGAAATATAAAAGAACGATAAAAATGCAAATTTCTCCCTACCTTGTCAACATAAGTGCTTTTGTTTTGCAAGAATTAATCATTCCTGTCACCCTATTTCAGTGCTCTCTTATCTCTGTGTTATTGAATGTGATAGACTCGTTTAAGGGGGCGTATAAATTTTGGTACATAATGGTATGTGGTAGAAACTTGTTATACTACCTCTTTGCATAATGCCAAGCAACTGGTCACTTCATTGGGAAATCAATCAATATGACTTTTACTGTAGGTAAAAAATAGCATTAACAACACTGCCCCACATATTTAGATTAGCATTCTATTCCCTTTAAAGCCTTTAGAGAAGGAATCTCTACTTTGCTTCAAAAAAAAAAATCTTGGCTCAGATCAGGGTCATAGTATCAAGCCCCACATAGGGCTTGTGCTGAGCATGGAGCCTGCTTAAGATTCTCTCTCTCTCTCTCTCTCTCTCTCTCTCTATCCCGCTGCCCCTCTCCCCCTTCTCTCTCTCTCTTTCAAATAAAAATAAATAGATAGATAGATAGATAGATGGATAGAAATTTAAACATCTTATAAAGAGGCAGGATGGGTAATACTATTATCATTTCAAAGATTAAAAAATTATGTCCATAGTTATTTATCTGGATTTAGACAAAGTTCAAATCCAGTGTTTTCTTACTGGTAACCTATTGCTTATTTGTTCATAGCCCGAACCATGAGCTGGATCAAAGAGAATTGTTTTATATAACATTATTTTATCGGGGGATTAGTAGATGTTGAAAAAAATGGGAACTCAAAGAAAGCTAGGAAGCATAACTAATACATTACACTGCAGAATTAGAAACCTAAGAGGTTGATGTTTCCCCGGGGAAAAAATGAAAACTTTATGTTTGGGTCATAGAACAAAACAAAAAAAAAAACTTTATGAATATAGAACTAAAAAGAGAGCAGAAATACCAGCGTCCCTCTCCCCCCTCAAATCCATATTTACTAGTTTCAGTGGAATGTAAATTCAGTATGAGTCAATAGAAGAATGCAGGGGGTTAGAACACCTAACGTGATATAAAACTTTACCTGCAAAATGATAACTTTAGAATGAGCACTGTCATGCACTCATTCTACTCTGTGTTGGTCAGATCACATGTGAAAATGTCTCCATTTTGAGACTCTCTTCTTGAAGAGAAGGAAAATCAGTATGTGTTCAGAAATGAACAATGGCGATTGACAATAGCCTAAGAACTTCACATATTTAGGAGGATGTATTGCCCAAGAGGGTAGGGGGTAGGTTTTCAATAATGGAATGAGTCACATCTTGGAGTGTTCATGCAGAGGTAGAATGACCATTTGGCAGGGTTATACAAGGTATGCCAAACCATGTTATCAATGGGCTAGACTAGGAAAACTGGTTCTTTCAAGATATAGGATTCTTTCAGAGAATGACTCTAAAAGATATGATCCGCAATTCTCAGAATGTGTAAAATTATGTGTCAAAGCATCCCCATTGAGGGACTCAACCATAAATACCTATGCCAGCTCCTTGAGGTCATGAGAATACATTTTTATGCAGCCCATAACCCAGGAAATATTGTAAGTGATCCCCAAAGAACTGATGGATTATAAGTTTAGGGACCACTTTCCTAACAAATGTGAGAATGAAACACCATCTCACCCCCAAATCTGTATGAGGTATCTTTCTTTCCCTAGGCTGTAATAAGCCAACTCTGACCTGACGAGGTAGCTGAAAGAATTGAGCTAATGGAGTAAGTCGTGTTTCTTGTTTTTTAGCTTTTAGAATACCGTTTTCTCCAGGGCCTTGGTTAGTCATCAACACAGAAAAAAGCAGGAACGTTGAAGAGAGCTACATAATAATATTTAATTTTTACTTTCTTCATTAAATACTAATATACTTTAAAACAGTGGCTGGGTAAATGAAAAATTTCTTTATTTTAATCATTTTTTAAAAATCCACTGGAGTAAGCCACTATATGATTATTATATAGTATTTCAAATGCTTTCAAAATATATTTAATTGTAATAATATAATTACTTCTATTAGATTTGTATCAAGGTCAGTGAATTCTCTACAGATTGTTTTGTGATTAAAGATGCTGTAAGCATCAGTAATGATAATCTCTTGCAACTCATGTTCATTAAAAAGAATGTCCCCATACAAGAAAACTAAGCCATCGGCTCTGTATTTTAGGCTGAAGGAGTAGCTTCTAATTATATTGTTAGTAGCAAATGTGTAATTTTTCATTAGATTGAATCTATCAGATAGTCTTTAAAAGCCTTGAATATAGACTTCAAAATTGTTTTTGTGCTTGTTTTTAACTAGCTTTCAATGTTTATTCCCTTCATCAATATCTACTTATATATCAAATGTTATGTAGGATCTCAGAAAACTTCTATAGTTTAGAGCAACACTGACAATTTCCATGCATTAAAATTAGCTTATCAACATTGTTTGAAGCTCAATAAACACAAATGTAAAAGCAATGTGTTAAGGGCAACTCACTGATTATAGAAACTCACTCTGCCTCCTATACAGTCCCTCAAACATATCAAAGGAACATAAATTGTTTCATATAATATGTACAACACCAAAATCCTCAAATCTGGTTTCTTAAGTCATAAAGTTTATTTTTGGTTTATACTGCATGTAGGCCATTGTGTGTGAGCTGTGGCTAAATGCCATGTACCTTTAGTCTGAAATCTGGGAGAAAGGCTCTCCCATGAGATATGTAGCTCTTGTAGGAGATTGCAAATGGACTGTGTCTTCGTCATTTTTGTTCTAAAATGATCACATATTACACAAATACTGATTTGAAGGGGCACATGCAACCCAATGTTTATAGTGGCATTATCCACAATAACCAAATTATGGAAAGAGCCCAATGTCCATCAATTGATGAATGGATAAAGGAGATATGGTGTGTATGTGTGTACACACACACACACACACACACACACACACACAATGGAATATTACTCAGCCACCAAGAAGAATGAAACCTTGCCATTTGCAATGACATGGATGGATCTAGAGTGTTTTATGCTAAGCAAAATATGCCAGTCAGAGAAAGACAAATACCATATGATTTCACTCATATAGACAATTCCAGAAATGAAATGGATGAACATAGGGGAAGGGGAAAAAGAGAGAGGGAAGCAAACCATAAGAGACTCTTAACTATGGAGAACAAGCAGGGTTGATGGGGGGGATGAGCTAGATGGGTGATGGGTATTAAGGAGGGCACTTGTGATGAGCACTGGGTGTTGTACATTAATGATGAATCATTAAGTTCTCCAACTAAAAATCAATTTTACCACATATGTTAACTAACTAGAATTTAAATAAACATTTGAAATAAATAAAATGATCCCATATAATTGTCACAAACTGACAATGAAAATAAAGGCTATTTTAAAAACGAAAAGGCTGTGTTTTCCCAAGAAAAATTTAGTACAGTGCAACGATGTCAAAATATTGTAATCTTAATATGTGGCCATGTAGCATTTAAATAAATACAAGCAGAGCTTTGAATGGAATCATATATAAAAAGTGATAATATTATAAAATTTTATCAGGATCCTTTTGATGCTCTAGGCAGGATGGCATTCTGATCAACCCTCAAGATCCTGCCAGTCTCCTTTGCAAGAAGATCAATATTGTAAGGAGAATTTCTCATAGTTTGGTGACACTCCTTTAAGATTGTCCACTTCTCTCATTAACAAACTAATATCTTGGTTTCATCTACTACTTTTAACAGATTTTTTTATTAAAGTATAATGTAGAAGAAAAAAGCACACAAATTCTAAATGTGCAGCTTGAAGGATTATGATGTAAACACAGCTGCATAACCACTATCCAGATAAAAACATAGATCATGTGACCAACTCACAAGTCCCCTTTTTGCCACCTACCAAGTATTTCCAATTCTCCCCTTCCAGAGGAAACTACTATCCATACTTCTATTGCCATACATTATTTTGCCTGCTTTTGAACTGTATAGAAATGAAATCATGTAGAATGTATTCATTTTTTTTGGATTCTATCACTCTATATTATGGTTGTGAGATTCACTCATGCTGTCACACACAGTAGCGATTTGTTCGTTTTCATTGCCGTATAGCATTCCACTGTATGGATGCGCCATGGCTAATGTATTCTGCTACTGATGGATGGGTGAATTTTTTTCCAGTTTTGGCTTTTCTGAATAATGCTATGATGATCACAGCCAATTTACCAAGAAGTTAATGAAGCCTAAGCTTCAGGGTCCCTCATTTGCATAGGTCTCTCTGAGAGCTATGAATTGTTGGGATTTGTAGAGTATTCTAGGTAGGGAGGGGAAGCCAGATTCCATGAGATATCTCTATGAAAGCATTTCTGCTAAAACATCTAAAGATGTTACAGAGAAAGAGACCTGAATCCCCAAGCCTACTATAGTTGTGATATCTTTTATCATTCTAATTAAACATTCATTTCTGTACTTAATTTTACATTCATAATTTTGTATTTTTTATTAATCACAGCCCCTTAAATTGTATAAGCTTCACATCAGTGAATCATGGATACACTTCTGGGTAAGGACTTTCTCTGCTCATGTTTTTGGCATATATTATGTAAAGTGTATACTTAGGAGTAAAGTACCAGATCATTTATATGCTCAATTCAGCTCTAACTACCAAATAGAGTTCAAACTTTGTTGCACCCTGTTTTAATCTCATGGTCAGTGTTTGAGAGTTCCTTTCACTCACATTCTGGCCAATAATTGGTATTTTGGTGGACTGCAGGGTTATACCACCATAGTTTTAATTTGCACTTTCTCCGATGACTATGGAGGTTGATCATCTCTTCATGTGCTTATTGGATATTTGGGTATCACCCTTTGTGAAAGTCTGTGTATGTCTTTCACCCATTTTTATTGAGTTGTTTGTCTTTTTCCTATTGGTTTGTAGAAACTTTTGTATATATTGATTACAACACTTTTGTTGGTTACCAACATATTTTCCCACTCAGTGCTTGGCTTTTTCACATTTTCAGTGGTGTCCTTTAATTCACAGAACTTTCTGATTCTAATGTAGTATGATTTGTCAATCTTGCCTTAATGGGTAGTACTTTTTGTATCCCATTAAATTAGTGTCTGCATCAAGGTCAGAAGCACGTTCTCCTATCTTATCATCACTAAGTTTTATTTTTGTATTTTTACCATTTATATCTCCAATCTACCTGAATTATTTTATTTTTTGTAATAGAATAAATTTGGGGGCAAGTTACAAATTTTCCTTCTAGAAGTCTTTCATATCTCTTGCTAATTTATTCCAGGCTATTCGATATTTTTCATGACAGTTGGTAAGTGATATATTTCATAATTTTTTTTCTAAATATTTATAGAATCTGATTACTTTCTATGTATTGACTCTGGTAACGACAACCATGCTGTATTCATTATTTATTCTTTTTTTTCCACTTTATTTTTTTAATTTACATCCAAATTAGTTAGCATATAGTGCAACAATGATTTCAGGAGTAGATTCCTTAGTGCCCTTTCCCCATTTGGCCCATCCCCCCTCCCACAGCCCCTCCAGTAACCCTCAGTTTGTTCTCCATAGTTAAGAGTCTCTTCTGTTTTGTCCCCCTCCCTGTTTTTATATTATTTTTATTCTAACAATATCTCTGAGATTCTATTGGATTGACTTCATAAAAACACAATTGGTCTGTGAGTGAAAATAAATTTCTTTTCCATACTTAGGATTTAATTTTCCTATACTACTGTACCGACCAGGATGTCTTGTACAATGGTAAACAAAAGATATGTCATGGGGATTTTTGCCTTGCTTGCAATCTCAGAGTGAAATCTTTCAGCGATTTGCCATTTGTATGATATTTGCTTTATATACATTATTTGTAATTGCAATTTATCAGGTGAGGCCATGTGTCTTTGTATTCCTAATTTGCCTTCTGTCAAGGTTAAGCTAGCCTCCCAAAACGAGTTGGAAATTTTTCTCTCCTTATTAGTTTCTGGGGGGTTGGTGTACATTTGATATTAGTTCTTCACTGAAAGTTCCACAAGTGATGTGAGCAAGATGGTGAAGTAGGACTCTCCAGACCCTTCGTTCCCCATGGAAACATTTAAAAAAATTGAGACCAATTACAGTAACTTTTTAGCAGCTCTGGAAGCCAGTCAAAATTCTGCTGCAGCCAAGATAACATTCAATCCAGAAAAGCCACATTCAAAGGAGTAGGAAATTTTGTGGCCCCCTGTCCCTACTCCCTCCTTTATTGCCATGTGACATGGTTGTGAGGAGGTGGCCCAATTCCCAGTTCCTTTCACCGATCCAGTAGGAGCACAGCTGAATTGATTTGCAATGTTTTAACCTGTCTGGGGGCTGTGTCTGGAGGACTGGTCCTCTCTGCCTTGGAATTTGGATGGGGAAAGGTGGCATAGTTCAAATCTCAGGATGATAAAGGGGCAGAAGGCAATAGTGAATGTCATAGTATGCAAAAACTGGGGTGGGGGGGAGCTGCTGATCTGTGGAGGCCTAGGACAAGAAGTGATGGTCAGAGAGAGAGTAAAATATCCAAGGTCCCAGGGCGCCTGGGTCGCTCAGTCAATTAAGCGTCAAACTTCAGCTCAGGTCATGATCTCACAGCTCGTGAGTTTGGGCCCAGCATTGGGCTCTGTGCTGACAGTTCAGAGTCTGGAGCCTGCTTCAGATTCTGTGTCTCCCTCTCTCCCTTCCCCTCCCCTGCTCATACTTTCTCTCTCTCTCTCTCAAAAATAAATAAACATTAAAAATTTTTGAAAAAAACCTAAGGTCCTATGTAGAAGATAAGGAAAGAATGTTTTGGAAATTAATATATTTAAGGGCATGAATACAGAAGTAACTGAAAAACATACACACACTCCTAGGCAGTATGCATGGCCAAAAAATAACTGAATAGACCATAAGCCTTCACCCCGGGTTGATCCCAACACTCTGAACATATTCTGCTAACTAATGAAAGTCTTTTCCACCATTCTGCAAAAAGTAGAAGAGGTGGCTGTTTTTTCAAGTGCCAAATTCTTACCAAAAGAATACAAGGCATAGAAACAAACAAACAAGGGGCACCTGGGTGGCGCAGTCAGTTAAGCGTCCGACTTCAGCCAGGTCACGATCTCGCGGTCCGTGAGTTCGAGCCCCGCGTCGGGCTCTGGGCTGATGGCTCAGAGCCTGGAGCCTGTTTCCGATTCTGTGTCTCCCTCTCTCTCTGCCCCTCCCCCGTTCATGCTCTGTCTCTCTCTGTCCCACAAAAATAAATAAACGTTAAAAAAAATTAAAAAAAAAAAAAAAAAGAAACAAACAAACAAGATGGCCCATTCAAAGAAACAAAATAAATCGTCATAACCCATCCCTGAAGAAACACAGGCACTGGTATTATCAGACGAAGCCATTAAAACTACTGTCCTAAATATGCTCAAAGAGCTAAAAGAAAACAAGAACAAAGGACTAAAGGAAATCAGGGAAACAAGACATGAACAAAATGAGAATGTCATCAGGGACATAAATTATAAAAACCAAAAATAACCAAACAAATTCTGGAGCTGAAAAAAGACAAAACACTGAATTGAAAAAAAAATCACAAGAAGGGTTTAATAGCAGATTCAAACAGGAAGAGGAGAAAATCAACACACTTGTAAACAGGTCATTGGAAATTATTGAGTCTGAGAAACAAAAAGAAAAGGGAAAGAAGACATGTAATCAGAGTTTAAAGAACTTATAATAAATCATCGAGCAGAAAAGTGTATACATTCATTATAGGAGTCCCAGAAAGAGAAGAAAGGGGCAGAGAGATTATTGAAGAAATAATGGCCCAAACTTCCCAAATTTGAAAAATATGTGGGCACACAAGCATACAATGTGAAAGATCTCCAAGTAGAATAAAATAATAAAATGAAAGAGACCCACAATGAGGCACAGTATAATAAAATTGTCAAGAGCCAAAGACAGAGAATCTCGAAAGCAGCAAAAGAAAAATTGTCACATAGAAGGAATCCTCAATAAGGTTAATGACTGATTTTTCTACTTTAGAGGGGAGAGAAGGCAGTGGGGAAGTACATTTAAGGTGCTAAAGCAAACAAAGCTATCAACTGAGACTTTTATATCTGGCAAAACTGTGCTTGAAAAACAAGGGAAAATTAAGACATTCCCAGATAAACAGGACCTGAAGGAGTTCATTATGAGTAGACTTGCCCTCTGAAAAACGCTAAAGGGAGTCCTTCAAGCTGAAATAAAAGAAAAATAGGCAGTAACTCAAAGACAAGTGAAAATACAAAGTTTCCTATGACTGGCAAATACAGGGGCAAATTAAAAGCTAGTGTTGGGGCACCTGGGTGGCTCGGTCGGTTAAGTGTCCGACTCTTGGTTTCGGCTCAGGTCGTGATCTCACTATTCATGAGACTGAGCTGTGAGGCTCTGAGCTGACAGTGTGGAGCCCACTTGGAATTCCCTCCCTCTCTCTGCTTCTCCCCCAGTCATGTGCACGTGCATGCTCTCTTTCTCTTGCAACATAAATATCCATTCGTCAGTTGATGGAAATAAACTTAAAAAAAAAATAACTAGTGTTATTGGAATTTTGGTTTGTAACTTCTTATTTTTATAGAATTTCAAAGACAAAAGCATGCAGATGATAATCTATTAACGGGTACACAACATACAAAGATGTAATTTGTGACATCAGCAACCAATTGTGGGGTACAGCTGTGAAGGAGTAGAATATATTTTTAAAGATTTTATTTCATTTTTTTTCCTGTTTATTTATTTTGAGAGAAAGGGAGCGCATGCGGGCAGGGGGGGAAGGGCAGAGAGAAGAGAGACTCTGCACTATCAGTGTGGAGCCTGACGTGGGGCTCGATCTCAAGAACTGTGAGATCATAACCTGAGCTGAAATCAGGATTTGGGAGCTTAACTGACCGAGCCGCTCAGGGGCCCATAAAGATTTTTATTTTTAAGTAATCTCAACACAAAATGTGGGGCTTGAACTTACAACCCTGAGATTAAGAGTCGCGTGCTCTACCAACTGAACCGGGGAGGCACCTCAGGAGTAGAATTTTCATGGGCAATTGAAGTTAAGATGGTTTTAACATAGATTATTAGAACTTTAGAATGTTATATATAATCTCCATGGTAATCCAAAAAAAAAAAAAATGTGCAGATTCACTGCATTCTCTATCAAAGCCTAAATGCCATTTTTTTTGTGTGGTAATAGAAAAATCTTCCCTAAAATTTATCTGGAATCTCAAGGGACACCACATAGCCAAATGATCGTGAAATAGAAGAACAAAATTGGAGATGTCACACCTCTTGATTTCAAAATTTACTGGAAAGCTACACTAATCAAAACAGTGTGATAGTGGTATAAAGACAAACATATAGACTGATGGAATAGAATAGAGAAGGCCTAGAATGAAATCGAATGAAACCCAATCGAATTGAAAAGAGAGCACAGAAATAAACCCTCACCTCTAAGGTCAAATGATTTTTGACAAGCATGGCAAGATCATTCAATAGGAGAAATATTACATAGCAATATGCAAAAGAATGAAGTTGGAAAAAATAACATACAAAAAGTAACTCAAAATGAATGAAAGACCTAAATGTAAGAGTTAAAACCATAAGGCTCTCAGAAGAAAAAATAAGAGGAAGTCTTATGACATTGGGTTTGGCCATTATTTGCTGGGTATGACACCAGAAGCACAGGCAACAAGAGAAGAACTCGATAAAGTGCATTTCATCCACATTTAAAACTTTTGTGCATCAAAGAACATCATCAACCGAGAGAAAAATCAACTCATAGAATGAGGAAAACATTTGCAAATCACCTATCTGATAAGGGATTAACATTCAGAATATATATAAAGTACTCCTACAACTTAACAACAACAAAAACTAACTCAATAAATGGCGGAATGACTTGAGTTGATATTTTTCTAAAGCAGAAATGCAAATGGCCAATAAGCACATCAAAAGATGCTCAATATTACTAATCATTAGGGAAATGCAAATTAAAAGCACATTGAAATATCATTTACACCCACTGGGATGGCTATTAAAAAAAAACATAAAATAACACATGTTGGTGAAAATGTGGAGAAATTGAAACCTTTGTGCACTGATGGTGGGAATGTAAAATGGTGTAGCTGCTATGGAAAATGTTATGACTATTCCTTACACAATTAAAAATAAAGTTACCATCTGATCCAGCAATCTCACTTCTATATAGATACCCAAAATAATTGAAACACAGATTTGAACACATATTTGTACACCCATGTTTATAGCAGCACCGTTCACCGTAGTCAAAAGGTGGAATCAAACAAAATGTCTATCAGCAGATAAACAATGTGTTGTATCCACAGGCAATGAAAAATTATTCAGCCTTTAAAATTTGTTTCATTGATTTATTTTTGAGAGACAGAGTGAGACAGAGCACAAGTGGGGGAGGGGCAGAGAGAGGAGACACAGAATCCAAAGCAGGCTCCGGGCTCCCAGCAGTCAGCCCAGAGCCCGACACAGTGCTCTAATCCACAAACCGTGAGATCATGACCTGAACCAAAGTCAGTCACTTAACCGACTGAGCCACTCAGGCGCCCCTAAAAATTATTCGGCCTTTAAATGAAAGATATTCTGATACTGCTACAACATGGATGACACCTAAAGACATTAGGCTAAGGGAACTAAGCCAATCACAGAAGGAAAAATACTGTATAATTCCACTTTCATGAGGTACCTAAAATAGTGAAATTCATAAAGACACAAAGCCAAATGGTGGTTGCCAGGTGTTTGGGGACACAGGGTGAACTAGGGAGTTATTGTTTAGTAGGAATGGAGTTTCAGTTTGGGAAGATGGAAAATGTTCTGGAAATGGATGGTGGTGATGGTTACACACAAAATATAAATGCATTTAATGCCATTAAACTGCACCCTTAAAGTGGCTAAAGTGACAAATTTTATATCATGTATATTTTACTACAAAAAAAAAAGGTTTCCAAAAATTCACAATGAAGCTGTCTGGATCTGGAATCTTTGTGGGAAGGTTTTTATTTAGGGAATTTAAACAGCGTTTCTAGGATTATTTTAATAAGTATAGGAGTATTTTTAAATGTTTACATTTTTCTTGTGTTAATTTCAATGTTGTAAATGTCTAGGCATTTGTACATTTCACAGGAATTTTCTCAATAAAGTTGTCCTGCATAGACTGTAAATATTTATTGTTGCCACCATGAAAATAACATCCCATTTATCATTCTTGATATTGACTAATTGTGCCTCCTCTCTCTCTTTTTTATCAATTCATTCTTACCAGTCTTTTATTAATTTCCTGATTTTTTTCAGATAATCAATTTTTGGCTACATTTCTCCTTATTTTAGGGTTTTGCTTAATTTTATTAGTTTCTGCTTTTTTGATTTCATTTTTTCTTTCTTCAGGTATATTTCTAACTTCTTGAAATGGATTGGTGATTTTCAGTGTTTCTTATCTTTTCATTTTTTCAAGTTTATTTATTTTGAGAGACAGGGAGAGCAAGCAGGAGAGGGGCAGAGAGAGAGAGGGAGAGAAAGAATCCCAAGCAGGCTCTGCACGTTCAGGGCGGAGCCGGATGTGGGGCTCCAGCTCATGAACCGTGAGACCATGACCTGAGCCAAAACCAAGAGTTGGAGTCTCAACTGACTGAGGCACCCAGGTGCCCCAGTGTTTCTTATCTTTTAACGCATGGATTTAAGGACATACATTTATCTATAAGATTAGCATTAGGTGCATCTTACAGGTTTTTGAAATGATGTAATTACATTGTCATTTATTCAAAATATATTTTAACTTCCGTTGCAGTTTCTTTTGTGATCCTTGGCTTCTTTAGAAATATGTTGCCTAATTTTTAAGTATTTGGAAATTTTCCACTTTTTGTGTATTTGTACCTTTATCACACTGTGATCAGAAAGCAAATTCTGGGGGCACCTGGGTGGCTCGGTCTGTTAAGTGTCAGGCTCTTGATTTTAGCTCAGGTCGTGACCTCACAGTTCATGAGTTCAAGTCCCACCTCAGGCTCCGCGCTGGTACCACAGAGCCTGCTTGGAATTCTCTCTCTCCCTCTCTCTGCTCCTCCCCCACTCTCTCAAAAAAAAAAAAATTAAAAAAAATAGAAAACAAATTTTGTATGATTTAAGTCTATTGAAACATACTGAAATTTACAGCCTACCGTACGTTAAGTTTTGGCAAATGCTCCCTGTGTATTTGAAAAAGAAGTTTTTTTGTTTTGGGTTTTTTTTGCAATTTTGAGGTGCAGTGTTCCATATACATCAAATTGGACATTGACTTTTTGGCCTGTGTAATTTTCTACTTAATGAGAAATTTGCATTAAATCTCTTTATGATTATGAGTTTGTTTTTTTTTCGTTTTCTTTTAGTTTGCCTGTTTTACGTCATTATTTTGAAGCTATGTTATTATGGTATACTTAGTTATATATTCCTATGACTAATCATTTTGTAATTACTAAATGTCCCTCTTTATCACCAGTGATGGTTTTCATATTGACGTCTATTTCATCCTGTACTAATATGTAACCAAAACAGCTTATTTTAAGTTAGAACATTTAGCATCTATATTTTCCTGTCTTTTAACTCTCAACCATTTTGTATTCTTACATTTGAAGTATGTCTCGTCTAAGAAGCATAGTTTTTTTTACCCTGTTAGATAATTTTCATATTTTAATTGTGGTTTATTATCCACTTATATTTAATGTAAACAATCATCTATTCATATTAAAAATATATTCTTACCACTTCTCTTCCATTTGCTTAAACATTTCTATATCCTTTTTTTATTAGCTACTTTATATTAGTAAAAGTAATTAGAATTATATAAAGATTTTATTTTTTCCAGTATTAGTTTTTGAAAGTTTATTTATTTTGAGAGAGAGAGCGGAGGCGGGAGGGGCAGAGAGAAGGAGAGAGAGAATCCCAAGCAGACTCTACGCTCAGTGCAGACCCCAGTGCAGGGCTCGATCTCACGACCGACCATGAGATCATAACCTGAGCTAAAATCAAGCATCACATGTTCTACCAACTAAGCCAGCCAGGCGTCACTATTATTTCTGCACTAGGTCATTCTTTGTATATACAGACACAATTTTACTCTCTTATGGTGACTATCATCAAAATTAAAGCATGCCTCAATGACTCGTTAAGTTCTGATATCAATATGTACTTTTACCAAAATGGACATTTTTATTCCTGTAGAGTATGTTGGCTCCATTTATCCTACCCCACAATTTTGTTGTTCTTATGCATTTTAGTTCTGCATACATTCAAAACCTTACAAATTATTAATGTTGTTTTATACAGTTGTATACATCTATTTTGGTACCTGTCATTCTTGATTGTCATTGCTTGCATCTCAGATGGTGTTTTTTTCTGCATAAATAACTCATTTAATATTTCCTTTAGTGAGGAGCTGGTGGTGAAAAATTCCCTTGGTATTTCCTTGCCAAAAATTCTTTTATTGGGGCGCCTGGGTGGCTCACTCAGTTAAGCATCCCACTTCAGCCCAGGTCATCATCTCACAGTTTGTGGTTCAAGTCCCTCGTTGGGCTCTGTGCTGACAGCTCGGAGCCTGGAGCCTGCTTCGGATTCTGTGTCTCCCTCTCTCTCTGCCCCTCCCCCACTCACACTCTGTCTCTCTCTCCTTCAAAAATAAACGTTAAAATTTTTTTCAAAAATTGTTTTTTTTTATTTCATCTTAAGTTTTGCTAATAGAAGCATTTAAACCTCTAATCCCCCGCTAATAACTGCTTTAGTTTCATCCCATAAGTTGTGATACACAGTCTTTTCTAATATTCGTTGGGAGTTCTTTTACCTATTGATTATTTAGAAACTGTGCTAATTTTTTATTTTATTTTATTTTTTAAATTTAGTTTTATTTTTGAGAGAGAAAGAGTGGGAGCAGGGAAGGGGCAGAGAGAGAGAGGGAGACAGAGGATCTGAAGCAGGCTCTGAACTGACCGCACAGAGCTCGATGGGGGGCTCGAACCCACAAACCGTGAGATCATGACCTGAGCTGAAGGCAGATACTTAACCGACTGAGCCACCCAGGTGCCCCCAAATTTGGTTAATTTTAAAATATTTTGGGGTTTACTAGATATCCTATTGTTATTGATTTCCAATTTAATTCTTGTTGTGAATTGAGACTACACTCTGTATAATTTCAGTCCTTTTGATTTATTTTTATTTTTTAATGTTTATTTATTTTTGAAGGAGAGAGAGACAGAGCATGAGAAGAGGAAGAACAGAGAGAGAGGGAGACACAGAATCCAATGCAGGCTCCAGGCTCTGAGCTGTCAGCACAGAGCCCAACGCTCAAACTCACAGGGCTCAAACTCACAAACCATGAGATCATGACCTGAGTCGAAGTTGGGCGCTTAACCAATTGAGCCACCCAGGTGCCCCAGTCCTTTTGATTTATTGAACCTTGATTTATGGCCTAGGATATGTACTCTTTGTTTGCTAGGAGTCCCCTTCAGTAAGTGTCAAATTGGTCAAGGTAGTAGATAGTATTGTCGAAATCATCTTATGATTCGTTTTCTTTTGTCTAGTTGACTAGCTTGGTTTGTCTACTTGTTCAATGAATCGCTGAGAAAGTCATGTTAACATCTCCTAATGTAATTGTAGATTTGCATACATCCCCTTCAAATTCCATCCAATTTCCCCTACGTGTTTTCAAGTTCTGCATTGTGATTCTTGTCTTTTCCTGATGTCTTGACCCTTTAATTATTATGAAGTCTCTCTCCTTACTGATGCTCTTTATCTTGAAATCCATTTTACTGATATTAATAGAGCCATTCCAGACTTCTTTTACTTGCCGTATGCATGGTGTACTATTTTTCATCCTTTCCTTTGCAGTTTGTCTGTGTTCTTTTATTTTGAAACGCATCTCCTATAGACAGCATGTAGTTGAATCTTGCTTTTCAAAAAATTCCATTCTGATAACATGTGGCTTTTAATTGGAGTACTCAATCCATCAATATTTCATGTTCTTATTGATATGGTTGTATTTATATATTTAGGTTTACCATTTCGATATTTGCTATCTCTTTGTGCCCTCTTTCTTTTGTTCCTCTCCCCTATTTTCTCTTGGACTACTTGAGTAATCTCTGATGATTGAGTTTCGCTTCAGTTACCTATTGATTATCTTTCTATACTTGCTCGTGTTGTTGTTTTTTTAAGTGGTTGCTCATGCTTACAGGTAATACTACACCACTACATATGTTGTCATATGTATTGCATCTACATATATAAGTCACAATGAAATGTTACAGTTTTGCCTTTAAGTTGTTACATACATTTAGAAAACTTAAGAAACTGTAGACTTTTATAATTACCTGTTTACTATTTTTTTCGTATCATTTCCTTTCAATGTGAGAGTATTTTAAGCATGTTTCATGGTTCCAGTCAACCAGCAATGACTCATCTTAAGCTTCTTGAATGATATTCTCATCGTATATAGAATTCTGGGTTAAGAGGGTTTTTTTCCTCCCTCGTATTTTAAAGATGGCATTCCACTGTTTTCTGTCCACGTTAGCTTTTCGTGACTTCTGTCTTTGAGGGTAATGTGTCAATTTTCGCTGGCTGTCAAAGCTTTTCTCTGTCATTCGTTTTCAGTGATTTGACTAGGAAGTGCAGAGGGGTAATTTTGTCTCTCAGCTATTGCTTGAATATTAGTTTCTCAAGGGAAATGTCAGATTCACCTGTGTGTGTGTGTGTGTGTGTGTGTGCACGTGCGCGCGCGCATGCGTGTTTCTCCCAGGCTTTGGCCCTGCAAGCTCACTACCATGGTAACTTCTTGATGACTTCAAAAAGTTTTTAAAAACATTTTGCCCACCTTTTCTAATTGTTCACAGCAAAAAATTCATTTTGCAAAAGGCTACTCCTCCACTAGAGGAAGTGGAAAATATCAATTTATGTTATTATATTTCTCATTGTAAAATGCTCCAAATTTCTTTTCTTTATAAAGTTTCCTATAGAGGTTAGACAACAAGAAGCTGAGTAATTTTTAAGAATATGGTCTCTGGATTCTAGCTACTTAAGTTTAAATCTCAGTTCTGCGTAGTAGCTTTGTTTCTTTGGGATGTTTACTTAACTTCTCCGGACTTCTGTTTTCTCATCAATAAAGATGGGATTATAAAAGGAATGAACTTCAAGATGTGGATACGTGAAATAAATGAATTGATATATATAACATGCCTAAACTAGTACGTGGAAACTAGTAAGTGTAGTACAGTGTTTGTAGAATAAATTACATCATAAGACTATGTTTACTAAAGGCTAGTCAACTGACTTCTTTTCATCTGTTACACATGCAACAAAGGTGACTATATCACTTGATGAAACATAAGACAGGGTGAATAGCTACCATGGAATAAATTTTTATAAAGTAAATAGTAGTTGAGAAGAAAGAGATGTTATATAGTCAAGGGGGTCACTAAGGCTTTATGGAATATGTAATATTTGAAATAGACCATTAAGATTGGATAAGTACTTTGGATAGATTTTCAAGGAGTGGAGAAAATAAGCAGGAGCACTTTCTGCAGAGAGCATGAGTAAAATTTTGAAACAATAATATGAGCTGAGAGGCTAGAAATAGCATGAAATAGCAGAAATAGCATGATTTGGTAGGAATATGAAACAAAACTATGAAAGTAGACTTATAGAAAGCTTGAAAGAGAGTTTGAAGTAATTTCGATGCCAGGCAAAGGAGTTTGCTCTTAATTAAATATGCAAATGAAAGTTATTTGGTGACCTAATGTCTAACAGTAGAGGAACACTTTAGTAAATTATAGAACATCAAATCAATGGACTATTATGTAACCATTAGATTAGATCATTTGGAGATCATATAAGAATATTCACAAGTTCTTAAGAGAAAATAAGTGAACCAAACAGAATATAAAGTTATACTGATGCTAGCTCAACATATATGGTAATCATTTCACGATATATGTAAATAAAATCATCATGCTGTATACTTACGCAATAATGTATGTGGATTATTTCTCAGCTAAACTGGTAAATAATATACAAAGTAACAACAAAAATAAACAAAATTAATAAGGAAACATTATATTTATGATTTATTAGTAATTCAGAAAAGTTGTATATTCCTGGGGCACCTGGGTGGCTCAGTTGGTTGAGTGTCCAACTTCGTCTCAGGTCATGATCTCGTGGTCCATGAGTTCAAGCCCCACATTGGGCTCTATGCTGACAGCTCAGAGCCTGCAGCCTGCTATGGATTCTGTGTCTCCCTTTCACTCTGCCCCTCCCCTGCTTGTGCTCTGTCTCTCTCTCTCTCAAAAATAAATAATCATTTTTAAAAAGCTAAAAAAAGAGAAAAGCGGCAATCAAAAAGAATGAAATCTTGCCATTTGCAACTACATGGATGGAACTAGAGGGTGTTATGCTAAGTGAAATTAGTCAGAGAAAGACAAATATCATATGACTTCACTCATATGAAGACTTTAGAAGACAAAACAGAGGAACATAAGGGAAGGGAAGCAAAAATCATATAAAAACAGGGAGGGGGACAAAACAGAAGAGACTCTTAAATATGGAGAACAAACAGAGGGTTACTGGAGGGGTGGTGGGAGGGGGGGATGGGATCAATGGGTAAGGGACATTAAGGAATCTACTCCTGAAATCATTGTTGCACTATATGCTAACTAACCTGGATGTAAATTTTAAAAAATAAACAAAACAAAAAAAGAGAGAGAGAGAGAGAGAGAAAAGTTGTATATTCTTATGAGTAAGGATTGGAGGAGAACATTATAAAATAAATTGTTTTAGAGGAGGTGATGTTACAGATTATTTTTCTCTTTGTTATGCTTATGCCACAAATAAAATAAAAGATAATTGCAATCAGTGCTATCCTTTAGGAGATTTAAATCATCTTGGAGATATGAGATAAATTAATTGGGATAAAGAACCATTAAGACTGAGAAGAAAGGTCATGAGGACTGGGACCAGAGTGACAGTCCTAAAAGTGGAGAAAAAGGCTTCAGCGGCAGCAAAAATGGAGAGTTCACATATCCAGAAACCTAAAGGGGTGTAAGATGTTGGGGGAATGGGTAAGGCACATAGGAGGGAAATTTTCTGAGGGTACATTTTCAGAATGGTAGAGGCAGTAGGCAGGTTGTAAATGACTTAAAAAAGGCATGTCTGGGGCACCTGGGTGGCTCAGTCAGTTAAGTGTCTGACTTCTGCTCAGGTCATGATCTCTCAGTCCGTGGGTTCGAGCCCCGCATTGGGCTGTGTGCTGACACCTCAGAAGCTGGAGTCTGCTTCCAATTCTTTGTCTCCCACTTGCTCTGCTCCTCCCCCACTCATACTCTGTCTCTCTCTTTCTCAAAAATGAATAAGCATTAAATTTTTTTTTTTTTTTTTTAAAAAGCATAGTTGGAGAAATAGGCAGAAAGTTCAAACTGTTTTGTCATGGCAGTTTGGTGGTAATGGCAATGACAAGAGTATGTCACTTTGAGGGACCGACTGAGTGGCTCAGTCGGTTAAGCGGCCGACTTCGGCTCAGGTCATGATCTCGCGGTCCGTGAGTTCAAGCCCCGCGTCGGGCTCTGTGCTGACAGCTCAGAGCCTGGAGCCTGTTTCACATTCTGTGTCTCCCTCTCTCTGACCCTCCCCCGTTCATGCTCTGTCTCTCCCTGTCTCAAAATTAAATCTAAAAGGAAGAGAAGTACAAGACTGAACGTATCAGGGAAAACCTTGATAATTGAAGAAATAAAATCATTTTAGTATCGAATAGGTCTGATCGTAGTGATATTTTATATAAATGAAGCTCCTTGGCATCTATATTCTAACATTTTTATGCTAGCTGAACTTACATGGTAATCATTTCACGATATAGGAAAATAAAATCATCACGTCGTATCCCTATGGAGTAATGCCTGTCATGTTTTATAAGACTTTTTTACAGGACCTGTTCTGCCCTACCTACTTCTCTGAGGCCGTACTCTATTTTCCCCGGTCCGTCGTCACTTACTCTCTTCTAACGACCTTGACCTCCTCGTTGTTCCCCAGACACGCCAATTAATCTCCTACTTGAATGTCCTTATTCGTGCCACTCGTTTCCCTGGAATGCTCATTCCTTACTTCCCATAGTCTGTACTCAGATGTCCTCTTGCCTGAGAGGCCTTCCCTAATCACATCCGGTCACCCTCTTACCTTACCCTGCTTCATTTTCATTCAGAGCAATTGCCACTGCCTGAAATTATATTCTAAATTCTTTGTTTATGTGTGCATTGTCAGGCCTCACTAGAAAGGAAGCTCATGAAAACAGTCCATTTAGTAACATACCCCTAGGATCTAGAATAGTGTCTGGCATACAGTAGATGCTAAATATTTTTTTTTTGTTTTTTTTTCATAAATAACATAAAAATAACGTATTTATTTTTGGGACAGAGAGAGACAGAGCATGAACGGGGGAGGGGCAGAGAGAGAGGGAGACACAGAATCGGAAACAGGCTCCAGGCTCCGAGCCATCAGCCCAGAGCCCGACGCGGGGCTCGAACTCACGGACCGCGAGATCGTGACCTGGCTGAAGTCGGACGCTTAACCGACTGCGCCACCCAGGCGCCCCTAAATATTTTTTTTTAATAAATGAATGAAGTGATGGCCGTGACAAACCTGCGAGGTAAGTAGGACAAAGGATGATCCAATTATCCCTGGCCCATGTTTCCATTTGTTGAACACCAACTTCAGCTCAGGTCATGATCTCTGGGTTCGTGCACTTGAGCCCCATGTCGGGCTCTGTATTGACAGCTCAGAGCCTGGAGCCTACTTTGGATTCTGTGTCTCCCTCTCTCTCTGCCCCTCCCCAGAGAGACTCTGTCTCTCTGTCTCTCTCTCTCTCTCTAAAAAAATAAACATTAAAAATAATTTTAAAAAAAGAATGGATAAGTGACTTGCCCAAAGTCAAGCGGCTTTCTTAAAAAAGTGTATTTAGGGGCGCCTGGGTGGCGCAGTCGGTTAGGCGTCCGACTTCAGCCAGGTCACGATCTCGCGGTCCGGGAGTTCAAGCCCCGCGTCGGGCTCTGGGCTGATGGCTCAGAGCCTGGAGCCTGTTTCCGATTCTGTGTCTCCCTCTCTCTCTGCCCCTCCCCAGTTCATGCTCTGTCTCTCTCTGTCCCAAAAATAAATAAAACGTTGAAAAAAAATTAAAAAAAAAAAAAAAAAAAAAAAAAATAAAAAAGTGTATTTATTTTGAGAGAGAGAGAGAGTGTGTGTGTGTGTGTGTGTGTGTGCATGCACGCATGCATAAGCAGGGGAGGGGCCGAGAGAGAGGAAGAAAGAGAATCCCAAGCAGGCTCCATGTCAGTGCAGAGCCTGATGCAGGGCTTAATCCTATGAACCGTGAGATCATGACCTGAGCCAAAGTCAAGAGTTGGTCACTTAACCAACTGAGCCACCCAGGCGCCCCAGTCAAGCAGTTCTTAAAGTGATAGGGTTGGTGGTGGGACCAAATCCTTTGGCATGTATTTTGAATCCCTATACCAGCTGACCACAAAAGGAAAGCTTATCCTTGGAGATAGGAGCAAAGTTAGCAGCAGGATGAAGACAGAAATTTTAAAGTGTAGAGGAAGCAAGTTGAGGGAATTCTCATCAAGTAGGAGGGAAGTTTATCTGAGGAACCTGGAAAGCAAAATCATGAGAGTGATGTTTGAAGATAATGGGAAAGATGAACTGTAGCAGAAGGGACACCTTGAGTAACGGAAGCTGAGGAGTTGTAATTCATGTAGCTTAAGTAGAAATTGTTAAGAATGGTGAATGGCCATTTAAAGAGATAGGAATCGGGGCGCCTGGGTGGCTCAGTCGCCTGAGCGTCTGACTTCGGCTCAGGTCATGATCTCGCGGTCCGTGAGTTTGAGCCCCACGTCGGGCTCTGTGCTGACAGCTCGGAGCCTGGAGCCTGCTTCAGATTCGGTGTCTCCCTCTGTCTCAGCCCCTCCCTTGCTCATACTCTGTCTCTCTCTCTCCGTCAAAAGTAAATAAACTTTAAAAAACATATTGAAAAAAATAAAGAGATGGGAATCATCTATTGTCTGGAGCATGCAAATAATGACGGTCCTGACATCAGGAGAAGGAAATTGTATGCATTGTGGCGTGAAGTGAGGTGGTGGCCGTTCTAGAAAGAGAAATACAAGAAATATTCCTAAAGATGAATGAGCATAACTCGGTAACCATAACTCAGTAAATGGAATATCTGGAGTGAATGACTAAATGTTCTGAGCCTGGGCACCCAGGAATATATTGTTTATGCTTTGGGGGACAGAGGAGTAAGAATTAACTATCATATAGGGGCACCTGGGTGACTCGGTCAGTTCAGCGGCCAGCTCTTGATTTCAGCTCAGGTCATGATCTCACAGTTCATGGGATCGAGCCCCCATGTCAGGCTCTGTGCTGACAGTGCGGATCCTGCTTGGGACTTTCTCTCTCTCCCTCGCTTTCTGCCCCTACCCCACTCATGCTCTCTATCTCAAAATACATAAATAAACTTTACAAAAAGAAGGAACTATTATGTAAATGTATTTCTTCTTTGTCATATTTCTGAGAAAAGAGTAGTAGGCTGAATATTAAATCCAATCCTGAGATCACAGTCCGAATTTTATAATACATAAATGCGAGAGCCAAATAGAAGTGCATTAGGTACAGATATACGTTTTGGACCATTACATCAGAATAATTTTGTGTCTCCGCTTTGTTTAAGGGGAAATATTAGCCTTATACATTTCAGTTATATTAACTCAAATTTACCCCTGGCACAGTGAATTTCAAACAGAAAACAAGATAGCACTTCAGACTTAATATCCCCTAATGTTGTTAAATTCGCCTAATTAAAAGATAACAAAATATTTAATAATGGGAAATTATCTCTGAAGCAAATTCTTTGACGATCTCTTTTTATGACTAGAATTAATAGCAAACAGACTTTCTCTCTTTCTCACTCTCTGTGTGTCTGTCTCTCTCTCTCTCTCTCTCTCACACACACACACACACATACAATCTTGATGAAGTTACGTATTTTTAGAACAACAAACAAGCCCCCGGAACATTCATTTGCATTTATATAATTTAAAGTGCCTTGTTGTGACTGTTGTCCTCAAATACTCTGCAAATGGAAGAGTTTATATTTGTATTCATAAATAAAGGAAAGGTGACTATACACTGTGCCTTGGGGCTTATTTGTACTTAACAGCTCAGCCTTATTACTTGCAGTACTCCCTACAGGGATGAGAAGTAACACAGTCAGAGAAGATGATGGTAACTAATATAGATTCATTCAAAAGGGATTACACCAAGCATACATACAGAATTTAGCTGCAAACAGAAATGCGGGTAGGATATTACAATTTGCAAAGGACCGAGCTAGAGCAAAGAAATGAGCAGAGAAAGAAGAAAAGTAGGTCTTTTCCATGCGCCAAGGCAACGGAGAAGCCTAAGTGGGAGACGACTGTAGATTTGGCACTGGACTGAACAAATAAGTGGCAGAAAGCATTATTGGCATGTAGAGGAGGAAGTTGCAGGTAAAATCTGAAGGTACCTCTTTCCTCTTTGTATAGAGTCTAATCAACATACAAAAGAGTTGCAAAACCTTCCCAGCATTAACTTATCTAAGTAAGGAGCATCCAGAACAACATGTAGAACATTATCAGGAACCGCCCCCCCCCAAAACCCTCCTCATAATCCCTTCCAATAACAACCCCCATGCCCTCACCGAGGATAAAAAACCTAACTTTCAACACCCCGTATGTTTTTGTTCGTGATACAAATGGCATCATAACTACTAGGCGTTTTGGTTTCTGGCTTTCACTCCAACTTCCGTATATGAGATGGATACAGATTGTTGTATGCAGTTGCAATTTATTTTTTTTTTTTAATATGGGATTTCTTGTCAAATTGGTTTCCATACAACACCCAGGGCTCATCCCAACAGGTGCCCTCCTCAATGCCCATCACCGACTCCCCCGCCCGCCCCTCCCCCAACAACCCTCAGATTGTTCTCAGTTTTTAAGAGTCTCTTATGGTTTGCCTCCTTCCCTCTCTGACCTTTTTTTTTTTCTTCCTTCCCCTCCCCCATGGTCTTCCGTTAAGTTTCTCAGGATCCACAGAAGAGTGAAAACATATGGTATCTGTCTTTGTATGACTTATTGCACTTAGCATAACACTCTCCAGTTCCATCCACGTTGCTACAAAAGGCCAGATTTCATTCTTCCTCGTTGCCAAGTAGTATTCCATTGTGTATATAAACCACAATTTCTTGTATTCTTAACTGCTGACAGCGTTCCCGTGTGGCTATATATCATCCTACTGTTGATGGGCATTTGGGTTGGTGATATCTTCTGGAGATTATAATAAAGGGAGTTAACTATGAACATTTTAGTACATGTCTTTCAGTCAATATGTGTGCTTATTTCTGTTGGATGTATACTTTGGGCTGTATTTGCCGCATCTTGGGTGTACATTCATTCAGTAATTACTGGCAAAGATTTTTTTCCTCAGTGGTTCTATCTGTTTCACTCCTACCAGCAGTATGGGAGTCCTAATTCCACATCCTAATACGTGGTATTATTATTTGTCAAGTCTGCGATTCTGGTGGATGTGTGTTAGTATTCATTGACTAATGTGGTTGAGTTCCTTTTCATATGTTTATCATTTGCACATCTTCTTTTATAAAGTTTCTCTTCTAGTCTTCACTCTCTCTCGGCTTGTCTTGTTCATTATTGATATCCTACAAATATTCTGGATAGAAGTTCTCCCTTGAATATGCATATTGTGAATATCGTTGATTCTGTGAGTTCCTTTTTACTCTTTTAATGCTGACTTCCAATAAATAGGAGTTCTTAATTTCAATATAATCCAGATTATCATGGTTTCATTTTATGATGAATGCTTTCTGGACTCCATTTCCGAAATCGGCGACTGCCTCCAGTTCACAAAGCTGGATTTATTTTAAATTTGATTTGCAGTACATTTGAAATTGATTTATGTTTATAGTGTAAGACATAGGGAGCTAGATGTTTTTTCTTTCTTTTAAATTTTTTTCAATGTTTTATTTATTTATTTTTAAAATCTCAATCAGTTGTTTATTTGTTGGCAAACAAGTTTCACTTTTACAACATTAGTAATGAGGTCATCCAACTTTGAGACCATACAAAATGGATCATAAATTTAAAAAAAAATTATGTGTTGCTAATTTACCTCTTGTATTCCTACATTACTTAAAATCCTGCCAAATAAATTTTCCTGTCAACGTTTCATTTATTTTTGAGAGAGAGAGAGCAAGAGACAGAGCATGAGCGAAGGAGGGGTAGAGAGAGAGAGGGAGACACAGAATCCGAAGCAGGCTCCAGGCTCTGAGCTGTCAGCACAGAGCCCAATGAGGGGCTTGAATTTATGAACCGTGAGATCATGACCTGAGCTGAAGTCTGACGCTCAACCGACCGAGCCATTCAGGTGCCCCTAGATATTTTTTCTTATGTGAATATCTGATTAATCTTGCACTGTTTATTGAAAAGGTCTCCTTTGTGCACTGCTCTCTCGTGACAATTTTGTGTAAATCAGGTGACCATATATGTGGGAGGCTTTTTCTGGACTCTATTTTGTTTAGTTGTTCAGTTTGTATAACCTTTTGCCAATATCGCATTGTCTTACTATAGCATTGTAATGGACCTTAATATCTGAAAGTGTAAATCCTCCACCTTTGTTGATCTATCTTTGTCTCGTTGCCTTATAACCATCAACAGAGGCTAAATAAATGTATGAGCTTTACCTGTCAGCCCCACGATAACATGTCTTCTCCAAACACCTGCTATTGTATGTTCGAATACTACGATGATTTTGACCAAATGTGCCAAATTTGGAGGTCAGCTCTAAACTGTCAACTTCAAATAGAATTTTATCTTTTTCTAATGTAGATGAGACTGTACAGAATACTGTTCGAAGAAATGAAAAACATTCAGCTACACCAAACACATAAATCGGTGGGGCTGACCCGTTAAAAACGTTTTGAATAACGACAACAAAATTCTGCTTTCCTTGAAGGAGTTGGGCCAAAAGAAGAGGCTAGAGATCTGGTGTCATGTTAATGTGGGAGGAGTGCTACTCACATCATGCTGCAATGCACAGGGTAGTTTTCCACAGCAAAGAATTATCCAGCCCCAGATGTCAAAAGCGCCATTATTGTGAAACCCTGATCGGAAGATAATGAGAGAACTGGAGAGACCTGGCTGGAAATCAGCAAGAAATTTGTAGGCTAGAGGGAATAGCTACACAAAATGACTTAAATCACTGCCCGGTCCGAGAAGGCAAAAGAAGCCTTCAGTCATTTCTTAGCATTAACTTTTGCTGAGGCTACTCCTGGCGACATGATTATAGGTTATAAGGAACTTTGCTGCCATTACACTTCAGCCTCAGGCCATTACAATACTTTGCAGATTCTTCAGGAACTACCTCAGTCATTCAGACTAGAAAGAGGAGAACTCAATGCGAGTGTCTACTCCATCAAAGGAACCATTTTGGGCGTTTTGCCTATGTAATACCAAGTAATTCTCACAATAACACCGTGAAGAAGATGTCATATATTTTAAAATGTGACGATATTTTAGATATAAGTACAATGGAACCCAGAGGAAGTATTTCGTTTGGATACAGATATATAATTGAAACTCATGTCTGTCATAAATAACTCACAGTGTAATTGGATGTCATATTCTACATAATATATAAGGTATGACTACAGTTTGTAATTAATATTTATATGCCTTGCACTTACCACATGCCATAGAATATTCTTAATATTATACCTTAATATTCCCCTGGTAAGGATGGCAAGGATATTGAAGTTCAAAGGGGTGAAATTAATTGTACAAGGATGTACAGCTAATAAGTGATGGTCTGTTAGATTCCAAATTGCTCTTTGCCACTATTCTGCTATATTAGCTGATGTATGCGTGTAAATGCAATTTATACACCATGAAAAGGTACAAATATTGTTATTCCAAAATTCAATCTGGAAGCAACTTAAAGAAATTATGTCTTTAGCACTGTAGATAATAATGAGAGAGAGCTATGTTTAGTATTTAAGATTAGTATGTATTAAGCCTCTTACAGACAGGAACTATATGAATTCTTGTGGGATTTGTTTTTTGATAATGTAGTTGAAGTTTCTTTAGAGAGTCTCTAATCCGAACTTCTGAAATCCATTGGACCGAAAGCTATCGTTATCATAATTACGTCTATTAGCTAATCAACTTGAATCATGCAACATGACTTGAAACAACGTTTAAATAATTTTTCTCAGTTATTTAACTTTACTCCTCATCATAGAATCACTGAGCAACAGCCTGTCTTTGGAGATTGTGACTGTCAATATCTTCTCTAGGATTGAACTGTTTAGAGCAACAGCTTTCAAGTGTGGATTATTTGCATTTGACAGTAATTGTTCATGTTTTAGCTAAATTCTTTTGTAGGTTTATTGGAAATTGCCTGTCTGATCTATAGGCAAGTAGAAATTTTCTTTAATTTTCTTCTTAAAGTAGTTTTGAGGCTTCAAAGTGCTGTGCATAATTTTACACGGAAAAAAATGTCAAATTTCACCAAAGTTTCAAGCAATGCACTCTCTATTGGAGAGTACCAAAAACATCATTCTCTGCATTCGTAATATAGCATTGACTTATGCAGCATACCAGCACAGTATGACAGATTTTTGTAGCTGCTTAAAAATTATTAGAGGCACCTGGGTGGTTCAGTCGGTTAAGCATCAGACTTCAGCTCAGGTCATGATCTCCCGTTCAGGGTTCAAGCCCCACATGGGGCTCTGTGCTGACAGCTCAGAGTCTGGAGCCTGTTTCAGATTCTGTGTCTCTCTGTCTCTCTCTCTGTCTGCCACTGCCCTACTCATGCTGTCTCTCAAAAATAAACATTAAAAGTAATAAGAATAAAAATTATTATATGTATAATATTAAATATTTTGTTAAAGTATTTATATATATAACATCTTAAGAATATTATGCATATATATTGAAATTCTATTTTACTGAGGTCTGATTTATGCGCCACAATATTCGGCCATTATGCATGTTTAATTCAAAGGTTTTGAGTAAATTTACAGAGTTGTTCAGTAATCACCACAATCTGTTCTAAAATATTTCTGTCACCACACTTGGCCATCAGCCCCCATCTCCTCCCCCCCCCCACCCCCCCGCCAAAAAAAAACCCGTTGGTCTTGTCTTTGCCTTTATAGATTTGTCTTTTCTGGACATTTCATACAAATGCAATTGTATAATGTGTGTGTGTATGTTTTTTTTTATGTCTCAATTATTTCACTCAGCATAAGGTTTTCAAGGTTCAGCTACGTTGTAGCAGGGATCAGTGCTTCACCCCTTCACATGGATGAATAATATTCCACTGTATGGATATCGACCAAAGTTTATTTATCGATTCTCAGTTAAGGGACACTTAAATCATTTTTACTCTTTTGCTATCAAGGATAATGCTTCTATGAGTAGTCATGTGCAAGTCTGTAAATACTTACTTTTTTTTTTTTTTTTGTATGTACTTTTTGGTGTGAACAGAAGTGAACTTGCTGGGTCATATGGTAACTCTGTGTTCAACATTTCAAAGGACTGTCAGACTGTTTTCCAAAGCAGTTGAACCATTGCACATTCCCACCAGCAACATGTAAGGCTTCTGGTTTTCCCACATCCTTATCAATACTTTTATTATCAGGCTTTTTAATTACAGCCATCCTAGTGGGTATGAAGTGGTATCTCATTGTGGTTTGGGTTTGCATTTCCCTAATGGCTGGGAGGTCGATTATCTTCTCGTATGTTAATTGCCCATTAGCCCATTTACTTTGGAGATATGTCTATTCAGATCCTCCGTCCATTTTCAAAATTGGGTTGTTGGTACTCTTATTACCATGACATAAGGGTTCTTTATATATTCCAGATGCAAGTCCCGTGGCAGATATATGATTTGAAAATATTTTCTGACCTCATTTTTTTTTTTTTTTTTTTTTTTCCCAAAAAACGGGGAAAGAGTGACTTTTGCTGAGTGGTCTAGGCATGCCATTTCGTCATTGGCCATTCTGTGTCTTCATTTCCACATCCGAAAAAGAAATTCGTATTACATACTTCCAGCAAAAGGTTAAATATAGCACAGATTCCGGATGCAACAATTTTACTAGAAGAACTCAGGCAGAAAACATTATTTCTATCAAAAATAACATCTTAGCTTTTCAAATGAATGTTAATCCTTTCTTCTGTCTCCTAAATTTAAAGAGTAAATTTGCATTCACTCTTATTTTTTGTATGTATGCTTTAAAAGTGCTTTTGTTTGACTAAACTGTGATACATTGGAGGTTTTTATAACCTTTAATGTTCTATGACATCTAATGGGGGCTCTGACAAATATCTCCGGCTTCCCCTAAGAGAGCTCTGCTAGAGACCCCTATATTCTAGCCTTTTGTGATGTATTAATGGTGGGTAAACATTCAACTGCACCAGAAAAGATGTTTAAGATAAAGTGGCAGTAATTTTTTTGATAAAATGAAAAGCTTGTGTAAACAACCTTTATGTAAATTAAATCTTTTTCCAATTTTAATTATATGGTTGTCATGCTTTCTTCAAGCAGAATAGAACTATCTTACTTTGTGTGTGTGTGTGTGTGTGTGTGTGTGTGTGTGTGTGTTTTCATGGAATCATGGAATCTTATGCTAGATGGAGAAACTCAGGATCAGAGAGGCTGTCTTCTTCAAGATCACTTAGCTACTTAATAGCAAAACCGTCATAAGGAAAGTCCCCATGGATGGTTATAATTGATTGCTACAATGCTTTTACGTTACTGACAACTCAAGGTAGAGATAACAGTAAACTAGAATGTATCAGCCTACATGAAATTCATTTCCTATAAAGCATATTTAAATTGGACTTTGTGAAATATTGTACCCTAGATAAATCCTGTTATTATTTCCTTTCTGTATGAGCTTTTCAGAATTCAAAAGGGCATTTCTAGTGTTAATATTATGAATGATAATAGAGTGTTTACCCTGAATATTTGAATTGATTTGTTAACTTTTCATAATGTAGTTCATTCTTACTTTCTTTGTCAAATAGATATGGTGTATATTTTTGGAAGAGATTCATGAGTAAGGATAAAATGTGACACCATATAAAGAAATATAAACAAAACTATAAATAAATGCATTAACTTTTTTTAATGTTTATTTATTTTGGGGGGGGGGGGAGGGGCAGAGAGAGAGGGAGACACAGAATCCGAAGCAGGCTCCGGGCTCTGGGCTGTCAGCACAGAGCCCGACACAGGGCTCGAATCCACAAACCCCAAGATCATGACCTGAGCCGAAGTCGACACTTAACCGACTGAGCCACTGAGGAGCCCCTACATGTATTTTTTCTTCATTTGATTATTAGTAGATTTTTATGGCTCGAGATTTTATTTTGGTCATTTGTACATTATTTAAAAACAAACTTCAATATGACTTTTTAAAATATGTGAATTCAGGGGCGCCTGGGTGGCGCAGTCGGTTAGCGTCCGACTTCAGCCAGGTCACGATCTCGCGGTCCGTGAGTTCGAGCCCCGCGTCGGGCTCTGGGCTGATGGCTCAGAGCCTGGAGCCTGTTTCCGATTCTGTGTCTCCCTCTCTCTCTGCCCCTCCCCTGTTCATGCTCTGTCTCTCTCTGTCCCAAAAATAAATAAACGTTGAAAAAAAAAAATTAAAAAAATAAATAAATAAAATATGTGAATTTTTAATCAAGGATATTAAAAGAGCTGGGATTGAAAAAGAAATCTAAACATGCGTAAAACTTAAAGAACAATTTACATAAGGCTAAGCGCAATCATTTAGTTTTCAATTCCACGGGCAATTAATTCCTTCAGAAAATTGATCATTTGTAAAATAAGATAGGAATATTGCTTTGAGATTCATTGAAATGTAAAACTGAAACCTTGGTGTTCAAATGTAACACCTAAAATTTATAACTACTTGAACATCCTCCTTTTGTCCTTGGCTAAAACATTTCCCCCAAAAGATAGACAAATGTATTGTTTTTGTGGTTATTTTCCCAGAGAGCATCGTGTGCAGGCTGGAATTGGTTCATTTAGTTTGAAGTCTAGCGTTTGGACAAAATCTACTGCATGTTTACTAAAGAAATCAGTCATCAAAATCTCAGAGATAGAGGAGTTAATTAGCTGAAGAAAAGGATTGATTTCCCACTTTCAATAAAGAATAAATGTGTTTGCTTTCCAGTAGCTCATTAGCAAAGTTGGGAATAAAGCATATCCTCTCATTAAGGGGAAAGTGCTTCCAGGGAAGTTTACTTCTATTCTTTTGTGAACTAAAAGGGTGATTTTAGGCAATGAAATTAATTTCTTTTCCTCAGAGCATCATAATATAAAAATGGATTTTCTGGCACAGAGAATGAGCAAACACCAACAGTTTGTGATTCAGGCTGCAGACAGAGATGTTTAAGCGAAAGGGCCATGAAGTCATTTTATGGGATAGAAATCTGAGGAAAAATGAAGTTATCTTCTAATGCTCCTCCGGAAATTGTAGCACATTCATATTTTCTTCTTTTTCTTTTGTGTTCACAAAGCATTAGCTGAGATAATACAGCAAGAGGCAAAGGGTGTGCTTTTTTAGTGTGTTACTGCGAAATGAAAAGCCCTATATATATATTGTTTTGTATGAAATGACTCGTACTTCGGTTTAAACATGGTTAAGACAATGAGAGCTTGAGCTCTGGTCCAAGGGGTGACATAGGAGGCTTTGGAACTCCTCCTCTTCCCGCAGTCACGCCAAATTTACAGATACAAACAGAACAACTCCCTCTGAACGAAATGCAGAAACCAGCTGAGCGACCCTAACCTCGGGATAACTACATCCCTTCGGAAGGGAATGCCCCATCTTTTAAGGCTTTCACCTGAGGGATGGGTCCCCAAAACACCTAGATCTGAAGGCCAACAGAGCTGGGTCCAAGATAACCCACAAGACTGCAATAACGTAATAGGCCCGTAAGGATTCCCTGTGGCCATTCCCTCCGAGCTTGGCCCAGAGGCTGCAGGCACAAACACCCATTTCCCAGTCTTGCCCAGAAAGAGGCCTATTTATTTACTTCAAAAGCTGCTGTCTGAGGATCGGGACTCCCGGAGACTTCTTAACCCGGGTCTCGAAATAATGTCACAAACTTAGTGGACGCTACACTTCCTGTCTCAGCACTGCGGTGTCACCTTGACGTTTCGTGGCATCAGGTGAGAACACCCTCGGCATTGACATTGGCATTCCTGTGAAGAAGGGCCATCGGAAATGGCAGATGTGAAGCTTCACGTGGCAGCTTTGTCAATAAAAATGGCAGACGTTGACTGGGCGCTTACTGTATCAGATGAAGTATATACGCTCTTTGATCTGTTAAGTGGAAATAATAAAAACACCCTCCCTACCTAATAGTGGTTTTGTAGATCAGAAGGAGGAGGACGAGGAGGAGAAGGGTATATTGAGTACTAAATATTCGCCGGACATTTTATATGCATTACTTTATCCGATTTCCTGCCATTCTTATTTCCCTCTCGCAGTTTCTGTTCCCACGACAAATTTCCCTTTTCCTTTAGAACAGCTTTCCACAGCGCACGTACCACACTTAGCATCTCTTGCCTTTTGTCCTGAAGCAGAGGGCACCTTTTCCATTTAGACACGTGGGACCTGAGGCATCGAGAGGCGGAATCGCTTACTTGAGTTACGCAGGGAGGGAATAGTCAGGCTTATCTGACTCCAGGGGTCAGGCTTCAGAGCTTACATGCTCAGTCACTGAGCCATACTGCCTCCTTACCTTCGATGTCAATAAATGTCAATGAACCTCCCACGAGAGCCATTTGGCAGATTGTTTTCCCTAGTTTTATTGAGATATAATTGTATACCCGCTTATACAGCAGTGTATGCGTTTACGATGTACCATACAATTTGATTTATATATGTTGTGAAATGATTTCCACAGTAAGCGCAGTTAACGCCCATCATCTCACGCAAATACAAACATAATGCTTTGTCTCCGTGTGATGAGAACTCTTGGGATCTACTCTCTTAACCACTTTCGGATGTACCATAGCGGTGTTAACCAGAGTCATCGTGTTATATATTACACCCCCAGTACAAACCGGAAGCTTGTGCCTTTTGACCACCTACATCTAATTCCCCCAACCCCAAGCCCCCACTTCTGGTAACTACAAAACCGATCTCTCTTTCTGCGAGTTTGTTGTAGATTGCACATATAAGCGAGATCATACAGTATTTGCCTTAGCAAGTGACTTTTTAAATGGTGCTTGGTTTTTGATGATTTTCTTTATGCATTCTGCTTCTCGAGGCTGAGCAGGAGAGAACGTGTCACACAATATCATGCAGTGCATATCTAAACATAATGCCAGGCTGCTGAGACTGTGCCATGTGTTTCCAGATAATGTGGGAAATCACTTTCATCAGAAAAAATCAATCCGTGCCCTGGGTATTTGGCACAGTCATCAGGTTGCAACCTTTTGTTTCAGTTGATTGACATAGCCATGGAGGGAAACAAACAGGAACCTTGGAGAAAGTACTTTTAAGTTGCATTACGTCTCTAATGGTAAATGGCACAACTTTGCAGACCTAGGCGATTTTTAGCCACTTAAGTGTGCTATACGACACTGGGCATTATGGGACAAAGAAAAACTGAGTCATAACTGTTTTACAAAGTGCTATACTACAGTAACAATGAACTACACTCCTTTCAAAATTAAAAAAAATTTTTAATGTTTATTTATTTTTGAGAGACAGAGAGAGACAGAGTGTGAGCAGGGGAGGAGCAGAGAGAGAGGGAGACACAAAATCCGAAGCAGGCTTCAGGCTCTGAGCTGTCAGCACAGAGCCCAATGCGGGGCTTAAACTCAGACCGTGAGTTCATGACCTGAGCCAAAGTCGGATGCTTAACCGACTGAGCCACCCAGGTGCCCCTCAAAATTGTTTTAATGTTTATTTTTGAGAGACAGAGAGAGAAAGAGAGACAGAATCGAAGCAGGCTCCAGGATCTGAGCTGTCAGCACAGAACCTGACGCTGGGCTCCTTTCAAAGGCAAGACCCTCCTTGGGCGCCTGGGTGGCTCAGTCAGTTAAGCTCCTTGGCTCAGGTCATGATCTCGAGGTTGGCGAGTTGGAGCCCACATTGGGTTCTCTGCTATCAGCACAGAACCTGCTTCAGATCCTCTGCCACCTCCCGTCCCCCTTCCCTGCTTGTGCTCTCTCTCTCTCAAAAATAAAATAAACATAAAAAAAAAAAAAAATCCAAAGGCAAGCTCCTCCAAATGTGCTCCATGTTCTCACACATTGCGAATTTTGTTTCTCAATTATTCCTTTTTTTTCTGCTGCATCATCAGTCTCTCATTGACTACTGGATCATTCAAGTTAAGGGCACCAAATGCTGTATTAACTCCAGGATTAAATCAACTAAGTAAGTCTCTCTTGACTCCTCTGCACACCTTCGGCTATCATGCTATTTCTCTCCTCTCTTTAACGGCAAATGGTATGTTTGGTCCCCATTTCTTCACAGTGTGCTTCATTTTTTTTTATTATTATGACATATTTGAAGTACACAGAAACCTAGACAGTACCATGTATATAACCATGCATCTATCACATATCACACAGCTTATCAAAGCTTAATATGGTGCCATATTTGCTCCAGATTAATCTTTCTCTCTCCTTTGTTTTCTTCTTTTAAATTGTTTTGTTAACGTTTATTTATTTTTGAGACAGAGAGAGACAGCATGAACGGGGGAGGGGCAGAGAGAGAGGGAGACACAGAACCGGAAGCAGGCTCCAGGCTCTCTCAGCCCGGAGCCCGACGCGGGGCTCGAACTCACGGACCGCGAGATGGTGACCTGAGCCGAAGTCGGATGCTTAACCGACGGAGCCACCCAGGCGCCCCTCTCCTTTGTTTTCAAAACTAAATTTAGGAGATTGATGTAAGTCTGTGTATCTCTATCCCATTCTCTCCTTCTTTAAAAAAAAAGAAATCAGCCACTACTGTGGTTTTGTATTAATAGGGCCACTTTTATTTTTTAATAAATTGTTAATGTATTTATTTGCTATTAGATGCAATGCTAAATAGCCATTCTTCTCTAAACTTTACTGTATAGTTAACATTAAATAATCATTCATATATATATATCTCCTGATAAGGAAACCTATAGTGTATGTACTAAGTGATATTGAATGGGTCATAATGTATGCACATTTTTACCTACCATCGGCATATGGATGATACAGCATTTCCACACCTTTGTTTACACGGTGTGAAAGAACATATTTTTTAAAAACTATGGGTATTGGGGAGCCTGGCTGGCTCCATCGGTTAAGCGTCCGACTTCGGCTCAGGTCACGGTCTCACGGTTGGTGGGTTCAAGCCCCGCATCGGGCTCTGTGCTGAAAGCTCAGAGCCTGGAGCCTGCTTAGGCTTCTGTGTCTCCCTCTCTCTCTGCCCCTCCCCTGCTCACACTCTGTCTCTCTCTCTGTCTCTCAAAAATAAATAAATGTAAAAAAATAAAATAAAATAAAAAAAAACTATGGGTACAATTATATCTACTTTTGGTTTTATTTTGATTCTCCTCGTTATTATTGAGTAACTTTTCATATGTATATTAAACCCATCAGTTTACAATTCTCTGAATGTCCTATACTTTAGCTAAGTTTTCTTCTGGGGTTTTAAATGTTTTATTTACATTATTATTTGAAGCATTTGTTGATACACTCTGAATACTAAAACTTGGCCATAACTTCTCCCTGTTTATGTTTTTCGTATTTCTTACATATGTCGTCCATTTTGCTTGATGAGAAATTTTTCATTTCCATTTGGTCACATTTGTTAGTATTTTACTATACGTTTTGTAGTTTTTATGTTTTGAGAAATCATACGTTCTTACACTTTATTCTAGTCTTCTCTATGTTTTTTTAATAGCTTTCAACGTTTTCTTTTTTCCACGTAGATCTCAAATACATATGAAAAGGAGTTTTGCATCCAGTGTTTGAGGGGGTTGATTTTTTTATTACCATTATTCATTCATTTATTCCCTCACCAACTTTTCGGCACCTACCACGTGCACGTGCATGATAGAACAGTGAACAAAACAGACCAAGTCCCATATAAGATGGAACTTGAATTCTAGTGGGGGATATAGAGACATCAGGCTTCACTGATAACTGGGCTTTTAATTGGAGACCTCAGGAAATGAGAGAGTCAGCCATGTAAAGGAAATGGCAACAGCACTGTCAGCACAGAGACCAACGTGGGGCTTCAACTCATGAACTGTGAGATCATGACAAGAGCTGAATCTGGACACTTAACCAACTGAGCCACCCAGGCGCCCCAAGATGGGAGTAGCTTAATGCAGTTGGAAAACAGCAAGGAAGTCAAAGTGCTTGGAGTGGAGTAAGAATTGTGACATTAAGAGCAGATGAGGTTCAGCAATTGTCCCAGGGCCTTTTACTTTGCGGTTGATTTCCCCTTCCGTTGTCTCCTAATGCCACCGTCATTACATAGCAGCTTTCCATACACGTATGAAACTATTTCTATATAAGTTTTGTTCCACTTGTTTATTAGCCCATCCATGTATGAATATCACAGAGTTTTCATTAATACAGCTTTGTAATAAATCTTGGTGACCAGTCGGACAAGTCCCACGCCTTTTTCTTCTTCAAAATTGTTTTGATTTCCTTAAGTCTTTAGTTGTTCAGAGAGATTTTAGGGTCAGCTTCAAAAGCTCCATTACAAAGCTTTTGAGATTTTCATCAGAAGTGCATTGAAGTTACTGATCGATTTGGCAAGAATTAGCATTATTATCATATGGAGTGTTTCCACTTATGGATATGGTGCATTTCCATACTCTTATTTATTATTTTATGTCTTTTAAAGAAGTTTATAATTACACCATAAATATTTTTTTACTTTGGTACACGGGTGAAACATTTTTAAAAAATCCACTGTATTGAGGTATGATCGACATACAGAAAGCGATAGATAATTAATATACACACTTGGATGTTTTTAGAGCGAAGTATGCACCGGCGAATTCATCATCCCATTAATGTGATAAACTTACCCATCACCTCCAAAAGTTTCCTCCGTCTTCGTTGGTTCTGTGCTTTTCCTTTCGTGGTAAGAGCAGTTACAATAAGACCTTATCTCTTTGGAAATTTTTAAGTATATAATACAATACTATTAATCATAGACCCTGTGTTGTACAGATCTCCAGAACTCATTTATCTTGTATAACTGAGACTTTTATATCCTTAGACCAACACCTCCCCACGTCCCCTCCCTCCAGCCCCGGGGCAACCACCACTCTGCTCTCAGCTTCTTTGAGTTTGACTCTTTTAGATCCCACATGTAAGTGAGATCATGCAATATTCGTCTTTTAGTGTCTGTCTTATTTCACTTAGCTTGAAGTCCTCTGGGGCCACCCATGTTGTTGCCAATGGCAGGCTGCTGGCATTGAATACCTGACATAGTGGTAGTCAGGTTTCTTTACTGGCAAATTGTTGTTTCCTTCTCCCTTTCCATATTGTACTCTTTGGAAGGAAGTCTATGAGCAGACCCTCACTTAAGAACAGAGGAGTTTTGCCCTACCTTCTTGAGAGTGGGGCAGCTACATAATTTTTTTTTTTTTTTTGAATTATTCCACGTGAGAGATTTGTCTCTTTTCCCCATTTATTTATTTATTTATTTATTCAGTCATTTACTTCATAGCTCATTCACTTTGTTTAGTTTTTTCAGATTGTTCCAGTTTGGGCCATTAGAGCTCTCTCAGTTGATTCATATAAGATACTTTAAGCTCATCTTGTATACTTTTTGACCCAGTCATTAAGTCAGCTATTTTTCCAAAGATCTCTCTGGTTACTTTAATCCAAGAATGGCTTAGAAACAAACATGTGGGCACTAAGTATGCTCATCGTTTTGGGGTTGCTGTTGCTTTTAGGTCCACACAGCTGAGAGAACAAGGAAACATATGCATGCATATTAACCGATGTACATACACGTATCTATAAATACTTCTATATGCAACCATCTGTATTTATATTAAGAGAAACATGAGTTCATAATGGTGACTCCAACTCTAATCCATTACCACATGGACCATTCTAGCCTTGCTTATCTGTGAACCCCTGTTCCAACAGTTAGGGAACCTAGTTCCCACCATTATGCTATCCATTCATTTATTTCTTCAATGTCAGCCTATAACAGTACCAAAAAAAGTTAACCAGAATCCCTGGGGAAAACAAGGTTATCCAATAACGTACAGTATTTGTACATGGTTGCTTTTGCCTTTAGTCTTACAGTCTCTACTTTTTGTCGTGTAAAGCTCAGTAAGTTTTAATAAAGGCATGGTGTCATGTGTTTACCGTGACAGTATCATACAAAATGGTTTCATAGCCTAAAGAATTCACACCTCTTCTTCATCCCCCACCCCCTCCTGGAACTGACAACCCTTTCACTTTTTACTATCTCTGTAGTGTTGCCTTTCCCAGTATGTCATGTAATTCCCATCAGACAAGTATATAGCCTTACAAATTGGCTCCTTTCACTGAGCAATATACATTGAGAACCCATCCATGAAGGACATTGAAGGACATCCATCCATTGAACCCATCCATTGAAGGACATCTTGGCTGCTGTCAGTTTTTGTGATTGTAAGTATACCTGCTATAAACACCCATGTGTGGTGTTTTTGTGTGGACATAAATTTTCACCTCCTTTCGGTAAATTCCAAGGAATCTTATTGCTGGATCATATCATAAGAATATGTTTGGTCTTGTAAGATACTGCCAGACTGGGGCCTCCTGAGTGGCTCAGTCTGTTGAGCAACAGATTATTAAGTTCAGCTCAGGTCATGATCCCAGGGTCATGGGATCAAGCCCCGCATCAGGCTCTGGGCTAAGCGTGGAGACTGCTTAAGAGTCTTTCTATCTCTCCCTCTACCCCTCTCCCTTGCTTGCTCTCTCTCTCAAATTAAAAAAAAAAAAAAAGTAACTGCCAAAGTGGCTATATCATTATGCATTCCCACCAGCAATGAATGAGAGCTATTGTTTTTTTTTTGTATTCTCCCAACAATTTGTGTTGTCAGTGTTTTGGATTTGAGCAATTCTCTGTTTTCATATTGATTTTGTGTACAGAAATATTGTTTCCCTCTTTAAATATGTGTTCTCATTTGCATTCCAATTCTTCTGGATTTTTCATACAAATAATTCTATGGACAGCGATTAATGGCAGCTTTGCTTTTTCCTTCTGTTCCATATACGTTCAATTTAATTTTAATTTTTTTTTCTAATTGAACTGTCTACCTTCATTTTAGTGAATAGAAGTAGTATGGTAACATTTTTTTTTTTACATTAAGTGGTTGTTTTAAACATTTTACAATTACATAAGATGTTTGTTGTACAACTTATCGACATACTTAATGGAGTTAAAATGATTTCCTCAATCTGTAGTTCAGTGAGAGTTTTAATCATGCCAGGATATTTAATTTAATCCATTGTTTTGCCTCTTGAAACTATCCTACAATTCTCTCTTTTAATACGTTACTATAGTAATTAAAAGTAGTATAGTTTCTAAAGATAAACCATTCTTAAATTCCCAGCAGAAATCCAGTTTATTCATAAGTCACATTTAAAATTTTTTTAAATGTTTATTTATTTTTGAGAGAAAGAGAGAGAGCAGGTGTGAGCGATGGAGGGGGAGAGAGAGAGAGAAGGAGACACAGAATCCGAGGCAGGCTCCAGGCTCCGAGCTGTCAGCGCAGAGACTGACGTGGGGCTTGAAATCACAAACTGCGAGATCATGACCTGAGCTGAAGTCAGAAGCTTAACCGACTGAGACCCCCAGGCACCCCTAAGTCACTTTTAAAATACATTGAGAGGGATGCCTGGATGGCTCAGTCGGTTGTCAGACTCTTGGTTTTGACTCAGGTCATGATCTTGTGGTTTCATGGGCTTCAGATTCTGTGTCTCCCTCTCTCTCTGCCCCTCCCCCGTTCATGCTCCGTCTCTCTCTGTCCCAAAAATAAATAAACGTTGAAAAAAAAAATTAAAAAAAAAAACTTAAGTACTTATGTTCATAAATGTATTTGGCTTTAAATGTTCTTTTATATTAGTATCCTTGTTAGGTTTTATTTATTTATTTTTTGGGGCAAAAATGATAGAGTAGCCTCACAAAAGGATATTGGTTATTTTGCTCTTTTCTCTATACTTTGAACTTTTGTATAAGATTGACACTTTCTCTAAGATCAATCCTTTCTCTCATTTAAATATGTGATAAGAACACAGCTATTAATCTGTATGATGGAGGACGTTTACTGGACGTTTACTGGACGTTTACTTTGAAATTATTGATATAATTTCTTCCATGCTTACATGTATATTTAGTTTAAAAAAATATTAAAACCATCTTTGAAATACACATTTTTAAGGAAATATCCATTTAATTTAAATTGTAAAATTTACTAGCATAAAGTTGTTTATAGTTCTCTATTATACTTAATCTGAAATCTACCTTTGCCGACTACATTCTTAGTATTGTTTTTCTATTCGTTAAATTTTGACAAGTTTGTCCAGTGTATTATCTTTTCAAAGAATTAGCAGTTGGTTTGGGTTTTGTTCATTATTTCGATTTTGATTTTCTTAAGTACCTGCTGTACTTATCTTTATTTGATCTTTTATTGACTTTAATTTTATTCTGTTCTTTTGCTAACTTCTTGAATTAAACATTAGAGCAGAGGAAGTTAACTTTCCACCAAAGATTTGTCTTTTTCTGTAGGGTAGAATTGTTGCTGACTTGCGTCTGCCCAAGTAGGGGCAACGGTAAGCTGCCATTGATGTGTAATCCCCTCCAACGGAATGTTCTCCACTTTTGGACCAAGAGGATTAACTATTAGATGCGGGGTCGGTACTCTCCTTTTGTGTTCTTGCTTACCAATAGCCATTCTCTGACGCCAACAAAATGTCTTACCATTCAGTTTCATTCTGATGCTAAGTACTCAGCCTTAGTGAAGACCCCACAAGTTAAGAGCAAAGTCCTTCAGTTATGACACTAAGCTACTCAGAGTTACCATAGACCCCACAGGTTAAGAGGCTCAATTACACAACACTGCCCCTACTTCATACTTAAGCTGCAAGTCCTAGGTCCCCAGGCTACCTGTGCTTCTGACTTGGCTCCTGTTTCAGGGGGTACCACAATCCCCCCTGTAGGTTTCATAATTTGCTAGAATGACTCACAGAACGCAGGCACATGCTGAACCTACAATGAATGGCTTATTATAAAGGATATAAATAAACACCTAGTTGAAGAGACCTTACCTAGGGTAAGGTCTGGGAGGGTTTCTGACTATAGGAGCCTCTGTCTCCGTGGTACCCTCCTGGTACACTGATACGTTCACCAACCGTTCCGGTCCTGAGAGCTTGGGAGCGAGTTTCCAAGATTCAGCTCTCCAATCCCATGATTGGTTCCTCCAGCATCCAGTCTCTATCCTGAAGCTATCAAGGGCCCTCAAGAAGGGCCCTCAGCTCATTCGAATAAACCGAGGTATAGTCAAAGCAGTTTGCTGTGAATCACAAAAGACATCTATATCCCTCCGAAAATTCCGAGGGAATGTTTTTATTTCTGTCAGGAATTTAGGACGATTTTTCGTTATACCACACTTTGTCTACAGGCTGAATGATGTAAAGGCGGCACTAAAATGACAAGATGTTGAAACCACAGGGTGGACTCGACTGGGATCTAATGTCACTTTTATAGGAGAGTTATCTAAACTGGTTATAATCATATGAGTGAAAAAGATTTATTTTGTCAAAGAATTTTGATGTGAGCATTACCACAGCAGCTAGCATTGCATACCCTGACTAAAGCATACATACAACTCATTATTTTTCTGCCTTTATTTTTGGCTAAAGGGAACCTTTTCAGCGAAATTGAAGAACCTAAGGGATAGACTTTGGGGTGGACACAGCTACTAGAACGTTGGGGAAAAAAGGCAAGAAAGGGGAGAGCCATAGAGGTAAAGCCCTACGTTTTGCATAAAATAATCTTCATAAATGTATGTTTCTAAAAACAGCCACAAAATATCTGAAGCAAAGATTGCCAGAATTAAAGGAGACATTGAAAAAGTCATGAACTTCATTGGACATTTAAAACCCTCTCTTTAATTGACAGTAGTCCAAAGATCAATAAAAGTCATAGATCTAAAAACACTATCCATTATCTTGATGTTGACATTTATGCATCACACCCTAAAACTGAAGAGTAAACATGCTTTACAAGTGCATGTGGCATGTTTACTAACATAGACAATATGCTTGGCTATAGAACAAGCCATAATAAATGTATAAGGTTTGAAGTCATATAGAATCTTATGTGTTCTCTTAACACGATGGAATTAAAGTAGAAGTCCCTAACAATAAGAGATCTAGAAAATCCCCAAATATTGGAAATTAATTGACATACTTCTAAGTACTCCATGGATCAAAAAAAGGATTACAAGAAAATTGGAATGAATACATATATTTCAAAGACAGAAAAATACACATATTTCAAGTTCGATCAGGCTCTATTTTTAGGAACCTTTTGCCCTTGGTTTCTAACTATATTGCATGGTGTTCAGAGAATATGGTCCATATCATATCAACATTTTGTACTATGTTGAGATATGTTTTTGGATCCCACATATGTTCAGTTTTCATAAATGTTCCGTGTGCGTTTGAAAAGAATGTGTTTCTAAATTTTATGTGGCAGATACTGTCAATGGACATAGAAAGAAGCATATTATGTGTGCTGTTCTGTATATAGCTTTCTTACAGCTCTCTTTTTAAAATTTTCCTTGAGGGTTTTTGTGGCTCATGAATGAGAGAATATCCATCTATTATCTCTCCAAAATATTGTCTCTTCTCCATCTTTCTCGAACTCCTATAAGATGTATGCTGGATGTTCTAATTTTTCCCAAGTCTCTCTCTCTCTCCCCACCCCACCCCCACCTCTCTCTTTTTAAAGTAGGCTTCATGCCCAGCATGGAGCCCGATGCAGGGCTTGAACTCACAACCCTGAGATCAAGAAGACCTGAGCTGAGATCAAGAGGCTGACACTTAACCGACTGAGCCATCCAGACGCTGCTTCCCATGTCTCTTTAATATCTTTTTTCATATGTTCCATTTATTTATCTCTGTATTAAGCTTTGGCAATTTTCTAAAATATGTTTTCCATTTCTTGAATTCTTTGTCATTATTTACACAACCATTAATTTTTCATCTTTATAAACCCTATTTTTAAGATCTCTTTTTACATAGTGTTTCTTTTTAGATTGCATCTTTTATTACTATATCTTTAACTCTTTAAAGCATATTTTTATAGTTCTTTTAATATTGTTTTTGAGAGTCTTATCCTTAAGTTCTTATGTCAGATGACTTTTCACCCTGCTATATTATTTTCTCATTTGTTTTATAATTTTTCATTCTAACCATATATCTACTAGGGGATTTTCTGTGATAATTCTTTATTACATGAATCGAGAATGTATATCTCAGTGGGATTCTATATTTGGGTCCTACGAGCATACCATAGGTATCATGGGATTGTGCTAATATCTCAGCTTAGGGATTCCTATATCATACATATGATGTATATTTTAACCCCCAAACCACATGTGACGTAGGTCTGTATTCCCGAAATCTCCTAGGCTGACAAGCTCCCTTCTTGTCTTCCTCTGAGATTGAATGGATTTTTCTATTTCACCCTTTCATTGAAGCTATCATCTTTCTATCCAAAAGCTTCCTAAATTCTTTATATCATGCAGCACACAGAAAATTGTACTATTTGTAAGGTGCACTAACATATGCTCCACTATGCACTAGTTGAAAAGCTCTGGTCTCAATTTATGCAGTGGTCCTTCTTTTAATTTATCACTTTATGGATGGACGAGCCTTACCTTTTCAAACTATGGATAACCCACATCCTTCTTTCCTTACCATCCCACAGTGGCTACAGTGCCATGTGCCTAGACCTGTGGCTATCAGTTTTTTCTCTATTTCTCTCTGTCTCTGTCTCTCTCTTTCTCCTTTTGTTCTTGGTCATTTCTGTTTTTTTTCCCCTGACCCCAATCAATGAGGTATTTAAAATAAAAAAGTGCTTTATTTGGCATTTCCATATATTTGCAATTGGGAAGGTTTTCCATTAGGGTCTTGTAAAATATTGTTGGTACAATAAGTCATCTCTTCATTCCTCAACTCACTTTCATCTTTTCCCATCAATATCACTTCATTAAAATTGCTTTGATAAAGTGTAGCAGTTGGCTAAACCAGGTTATGCCGCAGTAACAAATAGTTCCAAAATGTCATTGGCTTGCTGACAGCAAACATGTATTTCTTTTGTATATTACTTTTGATTCCAGGTCAGCTGAGATTCTGCAACATGCCCTCTTTAAGATCTAGATGAAAGGGAAAACTCTTGTCTGGAATATTGTCATTCCCGTAGCAGAAGAAAAAGATAAAGGAGGCATATACTTCTGTTCATATTTATGGTGTGACAATATTTAATCTCCCACCCAGGGAAGAGCTCAGCTAATATCTTTGAACAGTAACTTACAATTCCTTACAAGCAAACTCAACGTTGTAAAAGATCTCTGTTGGTAAATCCCATAGGTAGGTTTTCATCATCTTACTCAACTTATCACCATTATTTGACATAGGACACTGTTCCCTACTTTTCTTTTTAGTGTTTATTTTTGAGAGAGAGAGAGAGAGAGAACACAAACAATGGAGGGCAGAGAGATAAAGAGGGAGACACAGAATCCAAAGCAGGCTCTAGGCTCCAAGCTGTCAGCACAGAACTCATGAACTGTGAAATAACGAACTGAGCCGAGGTTGGCTGCTTAACCGACCAAGCCATCCAGGTACCCCTGTTCCCTACTTCTTAAGTGAGTTTATTCTAAATCAGCAATCAATATATGTGACATAACTGGCAGAGTCTAACACTCTAAAGATGGCCACATCTTAAAATTCTCATATATTAAAAACATGAACTTATTTTCATCATTCTAGTGAAAACTGCTCCCAATTATCTCTTTGAATGTTTGATCAATGAATTACAAATAAGCGTGCTGTCATATTAATAACATCATTCTCACTAATGCCTGACTTTTACTGGGGGAACAGGAAGTTTTCAAAGTACTTAGCCATATGTTAAAAGGGTTGTGAATGGTCTCAATCCATCCATTTGTCTTTTGAATTTAATAACAGACTTTGTGTTAATAGAATACTTGCAAATGCCACTCAGAGTAGTTTCTTCTTCTCCTCTTCCAGTAAACATAAGTTCAAACTGAGTTAAATAGCTTTATAACTATAAAAAAAAACCCACAGCTTTGGAAGAATTAAAAGCACCAGGTTATAGAAGTTATTTGACAGGGGTACAATGTAGTTCTCTCAGAATGCATTTGTGTAAAATCATGCATTTGAAGCTTCTAGGAGTCAAAAAGTTGTGTAATTTGGCATAATTTAATCTCATCATCACAAACTTTAAAAGATTTCTCTGCGGGTGCCTAGCTGGCTCAGTCAGAAGAGCATGTGACTCTTGATCTCGGGGTCATGAGTTTGAGCCCCACATTGGGTATAGAGAATACGTAAATTAAAAAATACTTAAAATATTTCTCTTTTAACCATGTTTTGCTAAATGAGCCATCACCTCTTAGAGAACCTCTCTCGAATACCAACAACTAAAGAGTTGTTACTTTGAGGCTTAAAAACATTAGTCCTTAGAAAAATATAGGAAATATACCCTTGACATCAAGATTATCACTATTTCACCCTAAAGATGCTAGTTTTATGCATTTAAAAACCTGAGACATGGTGGGGGGAGGGGGTGCGCCTGGGTGGCTCAGTCCGCTAAGCCTCCAACTTAGGCTGAGGTCATGATCTCTCAGTGTGTGAGTTCGAGCCCCGTGTCGGGCTCTGTGCTGACATCTGGGAGCCTGGAGCCTCCTTCAGATTCTGTGTCCCCTTCTCTCTCCTCCCTGCCCCTGCTTGTGCGCTGTCTCTCTCTGTCTTTCAAAAATGAATAAACATTAAAAAAAGTTATAAATAAATAAATCAATAAATCTGAGACATGGTATGCATGAGAAATGGAATAGTGTCACCAAATGGATACTGACGTGATGTCAGGGAACCTAGTTTTTAGTGCTCCCACTATTATTGACTTAACTCAATAACTGCCGTTAAAATGATAGATTCATTATTTGAGAAGCCCTTTTTAGTTAGATAATTCTGCATATTTATACTCACAGTGACTTCCATCTTTGTGCTGGCAAAATGTCAAGGAAACAATGCCAGAAAGATTGCCTTTAATCAAAGACTTGACAACTTTTACAAGCCAGCCTTCTGGGATTTCGAGACCCCACATTTCACTCACGCTTAACTCATCCAATCCTCTAACATTTTCAAGACGTTTTAGTTATTTTCTGCTTTCCCTAAGTCATAGAATGACTAATATTTCATAGGTTCACTAGGAAAGCCTTCTTCGTTTTAGATTTGTGATTGATTTACAGTCGCTTAGCTCTTCTTTTATTTTTGTTTAGACTTTATAATAAGCTGTTTAGATTGCTCTTGATTGGTATAATTCATAAATTTTATCTGAATCTGGCAAGCAAGTTTAGACCAGCTGTGAACTGATTAGATTTCAACATTCTGATTCTGTCACAGCTGCCTGTGACAGGGGCACAGCTGTAATTATGATTAGCAGTGAGGTGAAGGTAGAGAATTGTTAGGGAAATTTCAGGCATCATGAGGATGCTCGATGAAACTATTTCCTGCAGGAACACGAACATACGAAATGTCAGGAAATATAGTGATGCATGAACTTTACATAAAGATATACAAATTTGTAAGAATATACTTAAAAAAAAAAAAGAACACCTTTAGGGGCGCCTGGGTGACTCAGTCGGTTGAGCATCCAACTTCGGCTCAGGTCATGATCTCACTGCTCTTGAGTTCGAGCCCCGCGTCATGCTCCGTGCTGACCGCTTAGAGCTCGGAGCCTGCTTGGATTCTGTGTTTGCCTCTCTCTCTGCCCTTCTCCTGCTCACACTCTGTCTCTCTCCGGAATAAATAACGCTAAAAAAACTTAAAAACATAACACCTTTAAAGCCTGCATCCACACTACTAAGATGCTCACCTTGGGAGAGGAAATATATTTCCATGGAGCAATGCCTGTGCTTGGTGCAACTTCCAAGAAAGCTATTATTGGAAATCAATTGTAAATTTAAGAAAATGTCTACCAGTGTGCCTCGCTCTTATTGGCAGTGAAGGTGTATCATATGGTCATTCCCGTCTATATTAAAATTCCAGGTTGTTAAATTTGAGCTGATAATTGTTGGGTTATTTTCTTAATTCCAACTATCATGAAATTATGCAAGATGTCTGCCTTCTAGTATTTGTAATATGCTCAAATGAAAAACAAAAGCCGCAGAGGCAAAGAATACATTTGTGTAAACAAAAACGTTTTAGTGCCTCACTACGGGGGAATAGTTATTTGCATGTTTATAAGCACTGTTATTGGCTGTGTGACCTTCACAAGTTGCTAACTCTCTCCTCTGTTCTCGGCTTTCCATTGTATGAAATGGACGTAACTAATGTCGCAGCTACCTAATGGGATCATTGGAAATAGAGGAGAGAAATGCTTATAAAGCACTTAGATGATACTGTGTTACAATAGGCTTGAGCCCATTGTTACAATTCTTTTTTTTTATTAATTTTTTTAATGTTTATCTATTTTCGAGAGGGGGGGAGGGGCAGAGAGAGGGGGAGACACAGAAGCTGAAGCAGGCTCCAGGCTCTGAGCTGTCAGCATAGAACCCGACGCGGGGCTCGAACCCACCAGCCGTGAGATCATGACCTAAGCTGAAGTCGGAGGCTTAGCAGACTGAGCCACCCTGGCGCCCCACTGCAATTCTTTATAGAACAAAATGCTTTTCAAGCCAATACCACTGGCGTATTACGTAACACAGAAAAATTCCAGTAAGATAAAAGAAATTAAGCAGACTCTATAAATAATTACACCTATGGTATCAAATAAATACTGTGACTTCACATGACAGTGCAAGGTTCTGTTGCAGTGTTATTCTCTTTTGGGGTGAAAAATATGATATTGCATTGCTTTATGAATTAGAAATAGATATCCTTCTTCTGGTTACAGAGTAGAAGCAGACAGAGTTAAAAGCTGAACTCTGAATACAAAAGAGGTGAAGGGAGACAGGAAAGTAAAACTGAGAATGAGGATAGGTGAGGAAGGGTGATAGAGTATGAAGCCAAATTAGAAGAGAATGATAATTTGGATTAAAAAATCAATAAGCAGAAAAACTGATCTTGAGTCTTTTCATAGTCTCTCTTAAAAACCAATCCTCATCGGGGCGCCTGGGTGGCTCAGTCGGTTGAGCGTCCGACTTCGGCTCAGGTCATGATCTCGCGGTCCCATCCGTGAGTTCAAGCCCCGCGTCAGGCTCTGTGCTGACCACTCAGAGCCTGGAGCCTGTTTCGGATTCTGTGTCCCACTCTCTCTCTGACCCTCCCCCGTTCATGCTCTGTCTCTCTCTGTCTCAAAAATAAATAAATGTTAAAAAAAAAAACAAAACCAATCCTCATCGTATTCAGATCGTGGGAATTTCAAGTTTTGTGAGTCTAGCCAAAGCTAGTTAATATCAACTCTATTTAAACCACCATGACTCAACAAAACCATTTTATAATACATGAGATAAATATGTCTGGTTTATATTGATTGGCAAAGAACTATTTCTCAGGTATGTATGTGTTTTCTGAAAGTACTTGGGTTAAATGTTATATATGGTGCAAATGGCTGTTCTGTTTCCTACATTAAATGTCTAAATAAAAAGTTCACTAACTTGTATGGCCTTACCTTTGAAGGCGTCCCAAATAGCAAAGGAAAGTGATGGGCAGACAGGAGTAATGATTCCAATTTGGAGCATAAAACAAACGATCGGAAAATGCCTCCACTTGGTTGATTTCCTTTGCAGGATGTAGAAGATCAGGTTACTTATGAGAAACTACTATTTAAAGTTAAAAAAAAAACCCACTGTGAATAAATAGGTGTTGATGTTATCCCCTGACAGCATTAAATGCAATGTTGTGCCATAAAAATTCTCAAATATATGCAGATTACTAAGCAAGCAGAGCAAACTGCCTCAGAGAGAATAAAGAGACAAGGGTAACCTTGTTCTGAAGCATTTGCCTTTCCAAATGTTGACCCTTTTAGAAGTTTGATGCTCCTGAATTTTAAAATCGCAAGCTTATGTTGCCAGTGTAATAGTTTAAAGCAAATAAATTTAAGCTATAACACATGAACACGAAAGCAGGTGTCCTTGAAATACACAAAGCAAATATATATATATATAAGTCGGGGATTGTTCATATTTGGGAAAACCAATAGCTGATAATCTTATAAATACACTGATTTATTGCATATACTTTAACAAAATGAATGGTAGCCTAGGAATTTTTTTGTCATTTATTTTTATAAGATAATAATTGAAAAATGGCTTTCCTCAGAGAACATGTTTACCAAATGAGACTTCTAATGAAGTCTTACCACCAGTTTTCAACTTCATCACCAGAGTTGGCGGCTGGATTGTTTGGATTGGAGCTCTTAGATGTGCTGCCACGATTCATCTGCCACGGGGTAGGATTTTGGGGAATGATTATTTCAAGTGTGAATCATAGGTGCATATTTTGCAAGCTAGCAGATTGGCCCGAATTTGTCATTAGTTTAGTTGACTATAATTTGTCACGTCAACGAGTATTTATTGAACAACTATGCTCATAGAATCATGCTGGGTTTATGGATTGTGGAAGGAAGAATAAGGAAAGGGAAAAGAAACATAGAATTTGGTTTTTGCTGCTAAACAGCTTCCCACCCCAAACCAAATATATAAATATACGTAAGGCCAAGTGTGGTAGGAAGATTTCTAGGATGGCCCCTGTGAGCTACTCTCTCTGGTATTCATCCCGTGATGACGTTACATGGCCAAAGAGATTTTGCGAATGTAGTCAAGGTTACTAATAAACTGACTCTAACAATAAGGATGTTACCCAGGTGGGCCTAACCTAATCACCTGAGTCTCTTATAAGCAGAGCTTTCTCTGCATCTGCATCGTAGCAGGAGAGGAAGTTAGAGATTCGAAACACACGGGAGTTGAAGGTGCTGCTGCTTGCTTGAAGATGGGGGAACCCACAGGGGAAAGACCTGAGAGCACTCCCGTTGTTGACAGTGACCTCTGGTTGATAGCCAGAAAACGGGGACCTTACTCCTCCAACCACAAGGAATTGGATTGTGGCGACCGCCTGCATGGGCTTGCGTTTGAAAACGCAGCCCCAACGGATACCCTGATGTTGCCACGTGAGGTCCTGAGCAGAGAGTTTTGCCTTCAAAAGCGGCCAGTGTGGCTGCAGAATGGTGGGCAAGGAGCAGAAAATTATGCAGTGACCTGTAGACCATGGTAAGCCACGGAAGAGTTTTTGCTTGTTTGGTTTTTTTTTTTTTTTACTTTATTAAAGTTTATTTATTTTGAGAGAGACTGAGCAGCTCTCTGTGGGGCTTGAACTCACGAACTGTGAGATCACGACCTGAGCCAAAGTCGGACTGAGCCACCCAGGTGCCCCCCTACTTGTTTTGTAAAGCCGAGGGAGTGACAATCAGTTTTACATGGTGAAATGGTAATTCACTTTGCCAGGTAGAGTATGGATGGGGGTTGAGTGAGGGATAGAGAACCAACAAAAAAACTTATTTTGGAAACTACTGTAATAGACTAGGCTGGGGATAAGTATGGTTTGGACCAGAGTGATCATACTAGAGACCTATAGAAATTTTGTGATAAATTTGTGTTGTTTTAGGTGTCTTAGTAAAAATATGCCTCAGGGAAAAGTATAATTAGCGATAACCTTCTTTTAAGAATTTGAGGAGCAGGCTTCTTAGAAAAAGTTGTATTTGAAGGAGACCTGTAAGGAAATGAATTTGATTTTTTTTTTTTGAAAGAGTAGGATTTAATTCTGAAGTGAAGCAATCCTCAGGAAAGCTTATTTATTTTTTTTGAATTTGATTTTTAACAAGCGGAGATACGGGAAATTAACAGTAGGCCAGTAGTTCTCAAATTTAGCAGCATGTTGGATTGCCTGGGGCGCTTTACATATACTGATGGCAGAGTTTCTGATTTAATTAGTCTGGGTGCTACTTAAGCATTAGTGTTTTTAAAAATCTCCCCAGGTGGGGCAGCTGGGTGGCTCAGTTCCTTTAAGAGTCTGAGTTCGGCTCGGGTCATGATCTCATGGTTTGTGACTTCGAGGCCTGCATCGGGCTCTGTGCTGACAGCTCAGAGCCTGGAACCTGCTTCAGATTCTGTGTCTCCCTCTCTCGCCCCCCCCCCCCCCCCCCCCCGGCTCATGCTCTGTTTCTATTTTCAAAAAAGAATACAAGTTAAAAAAAATTTTTTTTTTTTATCTCCCCGGGTATTTACTGTAGACTAAAGATCACCCTCACTCATTTGGATGGGTACCATCCAATCTGTTGAAGAGCATGAATAGAACAAAAAGGTGGAGGAAGGAGAAATTTACTCACTCTCCACTGAGATGTCCATTTTCTCCTGCCCTACGACACCAGTATTCCTGATTCTTGGGTGTTTGGACTCAGATTGTGACTTACGTCATCACCTCACCTCTCGGACCCTCCCCCCCCCATAGTTCTCAGGACTTTAGATTGAGACTGAACTGTACTGCCAGCTTTCCTGGTTCTCCAGCTTTACAGACTATGGATCATGGGACTTCTCAGCCTCTGTCACCATGCGTGCCAATCCCTATAATAAATCTCCACTTATATATATCTGGATATATCCTGTTGGCTTTCTCAGGAGAACCCTCACTAATACAGGCACCAATGCTAGATTATAACTGCATGAAACCAGGAAGAATTTTTCTGCTCTTGGCAGGGGGGGCGGCGGCGGCGGCGGTCAGAGCCAGCAGAGAGCTCTATTAGTGTTCTATTGCTTCCACAATACCACACACTTCAGGGTTTTAAACAAAAAAAACTTATTATCTCACACTTCCGTAGGCCTGAAGTGCAGGTATAGCCTGGATAAGATGGTTCCTCTGCTTAGAGGACCCACAGGGCTGAAGTGAAGGAGCCAGAGCCTGCTGTATTCATTTCTGGAGGTTCTAGGGGAGAGTGCATTAGGCTCCTTCAGGTTGATGGCTCCATTCAATTTCATGCAGCTGGAAGAAGACTGAGGTTCTCATTTCCTTGCTAGCGGTTGGTTGGCAGTCGTTCTTCCCTTTTTGAGGCCCTGACATTCTCTAGCTCTTTGTCCCCTTCTGTGCCAGCAATGGTGGATTGAGGCCCTCTCGTGATTAAAATATTTTTGACCCTCTCCTTTGAGGCCTATCTTTTCCTGTATCCTGTTTTCTTCGTTTGTTTTTAAGGGCCCCTGTGATTCCATTGGGCTCGCCTGGATAATCTAGGCCAGTCTCTCTACTTAAGGTCAATTGAATGGCCACATTAACTTCATCTGTGAGGTCCCTTCATCGCCGTCATTAGAGAAGCGTCCAATTGAATAAACAGAGGGTAGGAATCTTATAGGAACACCGGAAATCCTGTCACCTCTAACAGCCGAAAACAGAACAGAGCTCAGCAAGGAAAGAGAATCTACATTAAATGAATTGGTAGATTTAGATACCAAAAAATGAAAATTTTCATTAATACCTCAGGATAACTGAAGAAACTCCAACATTTGCTAGCTATTTCATCTAGGTGAAAGAAGAAGCAGTCAACAAAGTTAAACAAGGTGGGAATCTTCTAGATTTCTGTCTGGACATTTGATCTCTTTCCATCTTCCTTGGAGAAGTTATCTAATCTCGTGGCTTCAACGGTGATTTCTATATGGATCACATCTGAAGTATGCACCACTTTTTCAACGTTTATTTATTTTTGGGACAGAGAGAGACAGAGCATGAACGGGGGAGGGGCAGAGAGCGAGAGGGAGACACAGAATTTGAAACAGGCTCCAGGCTCTGAGCCATCAGCCCAGAGCCCGACGCGGGGCTCGAACTCCCGGACCGCGAGATCGTGACCTGGCTGAAGTCGGACGCTTAACCGACTGCGCCACCCAGGCGCCCCTGCACCACTTTTTGGTGTGGTGAGGTATCCAAGTAGAGGCTATACCTTAAAGTTCAAATATTTGGGTCCTTCTGATTTAGATAGTATCTGGAAGTTTTTTGTTTTGTTTTGTTTTGTTTATAACTTTCTATTTCCTGAAATTTGCCAGTCTATACCAGATTTTATAGGGATGTTTTGTTAAGGTAAAAACAAAAACAAAACAGCACCAGACTTGAGTTGCATATACACTTTGTTATGAATTGCAGTATGTTTTAGAAAAGTCACTTGAAATCTGACATACATAATGACAGTAATAACACTTTATTTGCATACTTTATGAGAATGTATCAAAGTCCAAATAAGATTAATGTGTATGGAAGTACTTTGGAAAATAGCACTTTTCAAAGGAAAAGAAAAACAGTGATTTCTTTTTACTTTGACCAACTAAAAATGACTAGTTGAAAAATATTTTAATTGTTTTCTTTAATTCAGATAAGTCCAAATAAAGTGAATCATTTTGTATGAATAAATATGCATTTTTTTGGTGGTTGAGAGCTGTTATTATAACAAATGCAAATTATACTGTTAGATTTGTTTTGGGTAATTTTTGTTTTTAAGGACCTGTTTCTAAATAATGCATCTTCTGAATAGCCTATAGACTGAAAATTTGAACAAAAGATCACTTTCATTTAGTCACATGCATTTAAGACTCCTCCACAACATTTTATAGCTTGATAGCTCATTTCCTTTTAGTGCTGAATAATCCATTGTCTGATCCACTACAGTTTATTTTCCATTTACCTAACGAAGGACGTTTTGGTGGCTTCCAAGTTTTGGCTGTTATGAATAAAGCTACTATAAACAGGGGCGCCTGGGTGGCGCAGTCGGTTAAGCGTCCGACTTCAGCCAGGTCACGATCTCGCGGTCCGTGAGTTCGAGCCCCGCGTCGGGCTCTGGGCTGATGGCTCGGAGCCTGGAGCCTGTTAACGATTCTGTGTCTCCCTCTCTCTCTGCCCCTCCCCCGTTCATGCTCTGTCTTTCTCTGTCCCAAAAATTTAAAAAAAAAAAAAAAAAAAGCTACTATAAACAGTCATGTGTGGGTTTTTGTGTAGACCTAAATTTATAGACCATTTGGGTATATTCCAGGGAGTGTGATCGCTGGAACATATGATGAGTATATTTAGTTGTATAAGAAACTACCAAGCTGTCTTCTAAAGTGACTGTACCATTGTGCCTTCCCACCAGCAATGAATGAGAGTTCCTGTTGCTCCACATCCTCTCCAGTATTTGATGTTGTCAGTGTTTTGGGTTCTGGCCATTTTAATAGTTGTAGAGTTGGAACTCCTTGCTTTGATTTGCAACTCCCTGATAATATATGATGATTTTTTTTTTCTTCTACTTATTTGCCATCTGTGTATCTTCTGTGGTGAGGTGCCTGTTTGGGTCTTTTGTGCTTTTTTTTAATCAGGTTTTTTTTTTTTCTTATTGCTAAATGTTAAGAGTTCTTCGTGTATTTTGGGTTAACAGTCCTTTTTCAGATAATGTTTTTTTGCAAAGAATTTCTGTCGGCCTGTGGCTTGGGATCTTATTCTCTTGACAATGTCGCTCATGGAAGTTTTAAATTTTAATGAAGTCCAGTTGAACAGTTACTCCTTTCATGGATCCTACCTTTGGTGTTGTACCTAAAAACCCACTGCGGTAGTCAAGATCATCTAGGTTTTCTCTTTATCCTCTAGAAGTTTTATAGTTTTGCATTTTACACTTAGATCGATGATCAACTCTAAGTTAATTTTTGCTAAATGTATGAGGTCTGTGACTAGATTCATCTTTTTTCATGTGGGTGTTCACTTATGCCTGCACCATTTATTGAAAAGATTATCATTGCTTCATTGTATTGACTTTGCTATTTAGACAAACATGAATTGACTGTATGTATGTAGGTGTATTTCTAGGCTTTCTATTCTGTTCCATTGATCTTGTCTTGATTACTTGTCCATTGTCTTGATTACTGTAGCTTTATAGAAAGTCATGAAGTTTAGTAGTATCATTTCTCAAAGTTTGTTTCCCTTCAATATTGTGTTAGCAATTCTGGTTTTTTGTTTTTTTTTTTTTTTACTCTTCATATAAACTTTATAATCAATTTGTTGATATCCACAAAAAAACTTGTTTGGATTTTATAGTGCTTTTACTTAGAAGACTTTTGACACTAAATGTGTGGTATCTTTTCCAACACTACTTCTCTAAGTCTCTGACAACAGCTGAGTGTCCTATAATTCAGTTCAATTTAATTCAATTCAGATATTACCTACCTGGAGTTAGTGTTAGATCCCACAAGTTAAGGGCTTAATTTCATAGACTTACCCCACTTCAGATGCCAGTCCTAGGTTGTCATCAGTACTTCTGACCAATCAGCTATAAGTTCAGCTCTAAACACAAAGACAGTTTTATTTCATCCTTCCTAATCAGTATAAAACTTAATTTTCTGTTTCATTAGTTAGAACTTCCAGTATGATGTTGAACATGAGTGGAGAGAAGGGACATTCTTGTTTTTTTGTTTTTTAAGTTTATTTGTTTTTGAGAGAGCAAGAACACACGCACGGGGGAGATGCAAAGAGCAGGAAAGAGAGAGAATCCCAAGTAGGCTACACATTGTGAGTGCAAAGCCCAATGAGGGGCTTGAACTCCTGAACCATGAGATCATGACATGAGCTGAAATCAAGAGTCAGATGCTTAACTGACTGAGCCACCCAGGCACCCAGGGACACTCTTGTTTTTGTTCCTGATCTTAGTGGGAAGTGTTACAGTTTCTCACAATTATATATGATGTTAAAGTAGGTTCCTTGGTAGGTTTTTTTTTTTTTTAATCATGTTGAGGAAATTCCCTTCTATTCTTAGTTTGCTTAAAGTTTTTTTTTTTTTTTTAATGTTTATTTATTCTTGAGACGGAGACAGCGTATGAACAGGGGAGGAGCAGAGAGAGAGGGAGACATAGAATCCAAAACAGGCTCCAGGCTCTGAGCTGTCAGCACAGAGCCTGATTCAGGGCTTGAGCCCATGAACTGCGAGATCATGACCTGAGCCGAAGTCAGACGCTTAACCGACTGAGCTGCCCAGGCGCCCCGCTTAGAGTTTTTAATCCTAGATGAGTTTTGGATTTAATCAAATGATTTTTCTGTATGTATTGATATGATCATATGAATTTTTTCTTTAGCCTATTGATAGGATTGATTGCATTAATTGATTTTTAAACATTAAACCAGCCTTGCCCACCTGGGATGAATTCACTTAGTTGTGGTGTATAATTCTTTTTATATATTGTATCCAATTAGATCAAACTTTATTGAATTTTTGCATCTATGTTCATGAGAGTTACTGGTCTGCAGGTTTCTTTCCTTGTAATGACTTCATCTGGTTTTGGTGTTAGAGTCACACTGGCTTCATAGAATGATTATGACATACCCCCTTTGCTTCTATCTTCTGAAAGAGATTGCATAGAATTTGTATAATTTCTCCTTTAAATGTTTGCTAGAATTCACCAGTGAACCCACCTAGGCCTGGTATTTTCTACTTTGGGAAGGTTATTAAATATTCAATTTTTTTAAAATACATATAGACTCATTCAGACGTCTATTTATTTTTGTGTGACTTTCGGCAGATTATGTATTTCAAGTAATTCGTTTGGCAGATTGTGTCTTTCAAGTAATTGGTCCAGTTCATCCAGATTTTCAAATATGTGAGCATAGAGTTAATAATAATCATTATACATTTAATGTCCATGGGGTGTGTAGTGATGTCCTGAATTCATTTCTGAGATATAATTTTCCTTTTCTTCAAGATCTTTTAATATTTCTTGCAAGGCAGGTCTACTGGCAACAAATTCCCTTAATTTTTGTTTGTCTAAGAAAGTCTGTTTCCTTCACTTTTGAAAGATAATTTCAGACTGTACGGAACTCTAGGTTGATGGATTTTTTTTTTCTGTCAACACTTTAAATGTTTCACTCCCCTCCTCTCTTGCATGCATGGTTTTGAGAAGTTAGAAGTTCTTATCTTTGCTCTTCTCTAAGCGAATTATTATTATTATTGTTTTAACCTCTGTCATCTTTTAAGATTCTTCTCTTTGTCTTTTGTTTTCTGCAGTTTAAATGCGGTATGTCCGGGCTTAGTTACTTTTGGTGTTCTCTGAGCTTTTTGAATCTGTGGTTTGGTGTCTGACATTAATTTGGGAAGTTCCTCATCATTATTGCTAGAAATATTTCTTCTATTTTTTCTCTCTTCTCCTTCTGGTATATGTTACATCTTTTGTTCCTTTGTGATTGTTCCTCAGTTCTGTGGGGTTTTTCTCAGCTTTTTTTTTTTTTTTCTGTTTTTGGAAATTTTGATTGACCTTCTTCAAGTTCAGAGATTCTTTTCTTGGCCGTGGCCAGTCTACTAAATGAGTCCATCAAAGGCAGTCTTCATTTCTGTTAGCGTTTTTAATCTGTCATTTCTTTTTTTCTTTCTTATAACTTCCATTTCTCTGTTTACATTGCTGTCTCTTTATCCATGAGAGCCCTTGGCTTGCTAATCATAGTTGTTGTTGTTGTTGTTGTTGTTGTTGTTGTTGTTTAATTCCCATTCTGATAATTCCATCATCCTTCACATGTCTGAGTGTGATTCTGGTGCTTGTTGTGTCTCTCCAAACTATTTTTTGCCTTTTGTTATGCCTTATAAATTTTTCATGATAGCCATATATGATGTATTATGTAAAAGGAACTAAAGTAAATAGCCCTTTATGACTGTGATTGTAAGTTCTCTCTCTAGCCAGGCATGTCCCAGATAAAGTCAAATGGTCTAGAAACTTCCATATACATCCAGTCACTAAGATGCTTTTGTTGATGCTCTTAAGATATTCAAATATTGACTTATTTTTCCACTTTCAATGCACGTTGTGCCATTATGTGAACATATTTTCCTTTCTGAATCGTTTTTTTTTTTTAATTTGCCACGCTACTTTAAATTTTTTTTTTTCAACGTTTATTTATTTTTGGAACAGAGAGAGACAGAGCATGAACGGGGGAGGGGCAGAGAGAGAGAGAGAGACACAGAATCGTTAACAGGCTCCAGGCTCCGAGCCATCAGCCCAGAGCCTGATGCGGGGCTCGAACTCATGGACCGCGAGATCGTGACCTGGCTGAAGTCGGACGCTTAACCGACTGCGCCACCCAGGCGCCCCTGCCACGCTACTTTAAATAAGCTTCATCATTTTACATAGTCAGGTTTGCTTTAATTCTATGAAAGAAACCAATACTAGGCTGATAGATAGATTATTCCCTTGGAAGATCTCTTCCTTCTTAGTCATTGATAATAACTAGTGTCATATACGACAACGTGAGGGAAAATATCTTCAAATTAAAGAATATTTCTTTTGTATGTTTTTCTGAACTATAGGATACAATGACACACACAAGTCACAACTGACAAGACATAAGCTGAACATACCTGGGTAACTAGCATACAGGAGAAATAAAATATTCCCAGCACTGCAGAACTCACTTCCATGACCCCTTCCATTCACTAGCCCTTCCCGAGGCTAACCATCATTTTGACTTTTAACATCATGGATAAATACTGTGCTCTGTTGCACAACTACCTTTTTTTGTTTGTTTAATATAGTATTTGTGAGAATAAGACTGGAGACCTATTTTAGCAAACAGAATCCATGTTCTACGTGAACTCTGCATGCCACGTCCCCCATGTCTTCTCTGAAGCTCTGTAGCTAGGAATTTGAGACATAAACACAGCCTATTGAAAGAATAAACCCCGGAGAGAGCACATTTTTACATCCTCCATTCCGACTTTTTTTAATTAGAGGGAACTTTCTGCATGAGAAATTCTAATTGAAAGGCATTATCGAGGGGCGCCTGGGTGGCTCAGTGGGTTAAGCGGCCGACTTCGGCTCAGGTCATGATCTCGCGGTCCGTGAGTTCGAGCCCCGCGTCGGGCTCTGTGCTGACAGCTCAGAGCCTGGAGCCTGTTTCAGATTCTGTGTCTCCCTCTCTCTGACCCTCCCCCATTCATGCTTTGTCTCTCTCTGTCTCAAAAATAAATAAACGTTAAAAAAAAAAAAGTTTGAAAGGCATTATCGATCACGAGTGCTGGAGACTCTGATTATCTTTTAATTTTTGGACTACCCCCTAACAAAATGTACTAAGTTCACCAGAAGTATTAGCCTAATATGAAACCACAAAAACCGAAGCCGACCGTCTTAAGTTAAACCTTTTCAAGGGTCTATAGCTGCAGGGAAGGATAGGTATATAAAACCCCATTGACTTTTGCCCCTGGTTTTCAATTACTCAGAAACCTTCATATGGTTACAGAATTTAATAGATCAGAAACTCAAGATGGGAACTTTCTTTTTCAGTAGCCTCCACACTCAACGTGGGGCTTGAACTCATGACTCTGAGACCAAGAGTCCCATGCTCTACTGATTGAGCCAGCCAGGCACCTCTAAGATGGGAATTTTTGTTAGCACTAAGTACGTTAAAATACAATTGTGAGAAATCAGAATATTTACAGCAAAGCAATTTTAGAAAACAATTTGATTCAACACAGCACTAGCGTTGTAACACATTATCAGATATTTCTCAATTTTTGTCTGTAATGGACAATTGAAATCAGTGTTTTGATTTCAGAAAAAAACAATCTCTTTGGATTTCTGCATGTTAATTCAGTGCAAAAAAAAAAGCGCGTTAAGAAATGGTTAATATAGGGGTGCCTGGGTGGCTCAGTCTGTTGAGCGTCTGGCTGTTGATTTTGGCTCAGGTCATGATCTCACGGTCATGGGATTGAGCCCCACATCAGACACTGCACTGAGCATGGAGCCTGCTTGGGATTCTCTCTCTCCCTCTCTTTCCCCTCCTCCCTAACTCATTCTCTCTCTCTCTTTCTCCCAAAATAAATAAACTTTAAAAAATGGTTAATATAACAAACTGTATAAGCATCTAGCTTCTCTAAAAGATTTAAAATTAAATAAATAAAGCAATGTGTTATTGGGTTTGTAATAAACAGATTTTCATATATATAAAATATAAAGGGAAGAAAGGAATGGAGTCATATAGGAGCTACATTTCTGTATCACTGGAATTTAGTATGAATCTGAAGTAGATTTTATAACAATGCATATTTTAAGCCCTAGAACAACCACTAAGAAAATAAAAATAAAATATCATTAATGGATTTACAGTGTCACTCTGGATCATATCCACTTAACACAATTTCTAGTAAATCATCTGTTAAGTCCGTGGGTACCCTTACCCTTTAAAATATTGGTGCAATTGTTGATTTCTGCCATTATGTTCCCCCTGCCCTCCAGTTTTTCCTGGTATTGTAACTGTTTGCTCCAAAAGGCTTTCTAGCACCAGTCCATTCCTTCATTTATTAGATGAGTTGGGGAAAGGCAGTATATACTAGATTCTATGTCTATAACCTAACTACTGACTGAAATATTATAAACGGCTTGATGTAATTCCTAGTGAAATCATGACTGTGAACTTCTGGTAATGATTCAGGAGTTGCAGATCATTTCAGGTAAGGGACCAGAGATCTAATCTACCTACTTTGTACTGTTGACAGATGGCAGCTCAGATTCTCTTGAGATCAGAAGTGATCAGGTAGAACTCCATTTCCCAAAGGAGAATTAGTCCCTTTTGACAGAAGGCCCAGAGATCTATTTTCCTCATTCCTATTCCACTAATTTAAGGAGATCCTCTCTTTAAGTCTCTACCCTTTTATGTGTTGGCAATTTCATGTACTACATCAATGTTGAGAACAGAAATGACACATGAAAATATACATATTTCATGTATAGTTACATATACATATACATATATTTACTTATGAGATCCTGATTGTCATGGGTAACTTTTGGCTCCCCCGCACCTGAATATTCTTTCTATGTTGGAGGAATTTCGCCTCTTAATGGGAGACCAGCTCTGCCAACTAAATGCATCTCCCTTGAATTTAGAATCTGGAACTAGGGACATAAATACACCAAAGAATGGAAAATAGATTTTGATGGTAACAATAGCAACAACCTGTTTCCAAGGGCATTAGCAAGAGTGATGCTAAGCCTGTTACTTCGTCTTTTGTTTTGTGAGTCTGTGAACTATTCGTTAGTCTCTCAAACTTACTTGACTTGAATCATTCATTTGGTTTCTGTTGCTTTCAACTCAACTGACTTAGACAGTGGTCATAAAATGACCATCTAGATGGGGAAAATTGAGCATTGATATCCTGCTTCATGTTATACAGGCATTGTTGGGGCTTCACCTTAGAATGTGAATAAGAAAGTCCATAGGGAAGGATAATGATTCCACCTTAAGAGTTTTAAATGTGGTAGTGCGAAAGACTCCCTGTAGTTCATAACTCCATATTGTTGAGAAAGCATCAGGGATAGTAACTTTTTATTGCTAAACTTCACAGGCAAGGTGGAAATTTAAGGTACCGTTTAAAGGAAGAAAGAATTTTTTTTTCTAGTTTTATACTCTACTCCCAATATCTTGGGTAGGCATCTAGGTAAGCTATAGTCAGTGGGCATAGCATGACGTCAGCGAGCAAGAGGGGAAATGCAGCATTGAAGATACACACGGAAGAAATAATAGCACACTAGTAAAATTTGAAAACTTTGGGTCTGATCAAAGAAAAATCTCAGAGTAACAAAAGAATACATTTTATAAGGGAAAAGTGGGAAGTTTGAGAAATACATAAAACCTTAGCTCTCAGAATTATTTTATTTTTTTTTTAATTTTTTTTTTCAACATTTATTTATTTTTGGGACAGAGAGAGACAGAGCATGAACGAGGGAGGGGCAGAGAGAGAGGGAGACACAGAATCGGAAACAGGCTCCAGGCTCCGAGCCATCAGCCCAGAGCCCGACGCGGGGCTCGAACTCCCGGACCGCGAGATCGTGACCTGGCTGAAGTCGGACGCTTAACCGACTGCGCCACCCAGGCGCCCCACTCAGAATTATTTTAAAATAAGTTCCAAACATGTTGAAAATATTGTCTCCTCTTTAATGTCTCATTAGGCATAAACCTATCAGAAAAGCACATATGGTTTAGCTTCTCTCCTTCTGTACCATTTGAGTCATTTAAATATTTGAAATATAATGTGATTTTTGTGCTGATAACATCTATTAGATTGAGAGATGTTACAAGAGGTGGGTTTTTTGTTTTTTTTTTTTTTTAATGGAGTCTGGATTTAGGGTCCAGAGTTGAATTTGCAGTGTTTTCTAATCCTAATCCCTTCTTTTGGGGTTTTTTTTTTCTTGTAGAAACATTTCACATATTGTGTATCTCAAGGATCATTGGTGAAAAGATTATATTTAGAATTTGTCATTGTGAGAACATTTGGTGTTTTGTTAAACTGAATACTAGATCTCCCTACTACACATTGCAGTCAAACTCTTAGGGCTTTCTGGACCTTTATTTAAGGATACTTATTTAAGAGAATCTTTGTGGTTTTTAAAATCCAAAGCAGAATATTTACATACACCCAAATAATAACCTTAGATGTTAACATTTATTATATTCTCTTTTTTTTAAAAAAAAAATTTTTTTCAACGTTTATTTATTTTTGCGACAGAGAGAGACAGAGCATGAACGGGGGAGGGGCAGAGAGAGAGGGAGACACAGAATCGGAAGCAGGCTCCAGGCTCTGAGCCATCAGCCCAGAGCCCGACGCGGGGCTCGAACTCGCGGACCGCGAGATCGTGACCTGGCTGAAGTGGGACGCTTAACCGACTGCGCCACCCAGGCGCCTCTATTATATTCTCTTGATCTATGAGGCCCTGCACTAAAGACTTTAGATGCAAGTGCTGTTGTTATTTCCTCTTTACAGGTAAGGTATCCTGGACTCAAAGTTTAAGAGACTTGTTTAAGACCACAGAGCTATTAAGAATTGGAGCTGATATGGAGACCCAGGTGAGTGAAACCTCAAAGCTCGCGCTTTCAGTCCATTTGCTCTATTGACAATGATGGGGTTTTGGAGTGAGAGGGGGTCCAGAGCTGAGAGCCAAGAGAGAATTCTTGAGACCTCTTTGGTGCAAAAAGGTGATTTTACGAAAGCCAGGGGACAGGACCCCTGGGCGGATATTGGTCGTGAAGGGTGACTGGTTATCTACTACGGAGTTGGGGGAGGGAAAGGCAAATGGGAGGCCTCAGGAAGGACTTTCGTATGCTAAAGAGGGCTCCTAAGACACTAGAGGCCTTGCTATTGTCAAGCTAAGGTTGTTTTTCCCCCCTCTGGTAAGGCATTAACATTAGGGCGGTAGGGGGGTTCCTGGAGAGATGTTATTCTCTGTATCTGCCTCCAGAATTCGTCAGTGGGCTGCAGGTTATACAGAAATGTAACTTCACCTGCCACTTCCTTCTCGCCTTTGTTCCCCACCTCACTCGGGAGGGAAGGGTCATGTTGGGGCTCCAGGAGGCTGAGACTCTAAGTTTCTGGGGGTTAGGCTGTTGATAAGATTGCCTTTTTCTTGTAATTTACCAAGACCTTTGTAAACTGATGGAGACTCCGGTCCTGCCTGACTGTGATCTCTATCAGTTAACTATTTGTTTGCCCCTTTCCTCGGTCGTTGGGCAGCCAGGAGCGCGTGAGGAATATCACACCTATCCCACTTGGGGATCGGGGGTGGTTTGCTAGCTTGTATTTGGATCTCAGCTTGCCTTAGAGAGCGAGAGAACAGGCCTAGGGCTCTGACTTCATTAGAGTTCAAGGGTAAGAGTTCCGGGGTTTGGGAGGGTCATGCTTTATTGGCTAATTTGAGGTATAACAGTGGGAATTAGGATGGGGGAAGGGAGAAGCAAGATCAGTCCAGTAATCAATTATCTAAATTACTGGGGGTGTTCTGAAAGCGGGAACTTCGTGGGTGGGAGTGGCCTAATTCCCTATCTGGTTGTTTTTCTAGTAGCTGTTTTGTGCAGCTGGCAATGGGTTTATTCGAGACGGATGTCTTTTCAATGGATGCCTAGGCAATCGAAACCTTCGTGTCAGACACTTCGCCTATATTTGTTAATCCTAGGAGCTAGTATTATCCCTAATTTGCAGATGAGGAAACTGGGGTCCAAGGAAGTAAAGGATTAGAGAACTAGTAAGGGGTAGAAGCCAGATTTGTTTTCAGTTATGGGCTCTAGGACAGACTCTTAACCCTTAGGCTGTGCTGACTTTCAATAGATGCTGTGACCCAGCACTACACTCCAGGGTCTATTTGCAGACTCCAGGGTGTTGAGATGGAGGTGTGGCAGGATTGTCGATGGCTTCCTATTTCCTGCTTCAGAATTGTAATAGTGTATGCTTGAATTCAATAATCCCAGAGGCTCCTTTCTGATTTTAGCAAAGGGAGAAACATCCTTGTGTCATCAGTTTTAAGATATTCTGGAACTTCTTTCTGTGGATGCAGCCAGAGCTTGTCTTTCCAGGTTTTCCAACACTTTTGTAAGCAAATGCCCAGACGGGTTATCTAACCATTGTGTACTGTGGTTGATCTTGCCTGGGGGTGGGGGTGGGGGACCGTTTTTAATAGAGTTCTTTAAAATGTTTACATAGGTTTCTAAACCACTGAAATGCAAATCGAAGTAAGTATTGATTCCATAAAGACTTCGCAAAAATATAATTCTCAGGTTTGGCAAGACTCCTTGCAATGGAATTATTAAAGTCTTAAGGGGCGCCTGGGTGGCTCAGTCGGTTAAGCGGCCGACTTTGGCTCAGGTCACGATCTCGCGGTCCGTGAGTTCGAGCCCCGCGTCGGGCTCTGGGCTGACAGCTCAGAGCCTGGGGCCTGTCTCAGATTCTGTGTCTCCCTCTCTCTGACCCTCCCCCGTTCATGCTCTGTCTCTCTCTGTCTCAAAAATAAATAAACGTTAAAAAAAAAAAACAACTTAAAGTCTTAGACATGAGAAGGCATTATATTGTCTGACAGACTTTCTCTCAAGGGCCAATGCCCTTTCAGAACATAGGGATTTGTTTGTTAGTATGACTTAGAGAAAGATTACATGGACTTTGAAATCCGATAGCTCTCGATTCTAAACTTGGCTTCTAAATTTATGAGGTAGTGGTGTTGAAAATTTGGGAGTTTGGAGCCAACAGCCAAGAAAGAATTCTGGAGACCTCTTTGGTGCAAAAAGGTGGGTTTATTAAAGCATGGAGACAGGACCTCTGGTCTGGAAGGGCTGCATTATAAGCATGAGGGGTTACTGGTCACATAGCTGGGATTTGGTGGAGGTCAAGGCGAGGGGAAGTTTCCAAAAGGACTTTCGTATGCTAGAGAGACACAGAGGATCCTGGACGCCTAGCTACTGTCAAGCTAAGGTGGCTTTTCCCTCTAGCAAAGCATTAGCATTAAGACAGTTGGGAGTTCCTTTCCTGGAATCCTGTCATTCTCTGCCTATCTCAAGTATCTGTCAATGGGCCGCCAGTTATAAGGAGATTTAATTTTATCTGCATTTCTTTCTGCCTTTGTTTCCCACATCGGGTAATAGTACTTAACTTCCCAAACCATAATTCCCTCAATTTATGAGATAGGGAGTATAATTTTTTCACATCTCCTAAGATTGTCACTGATATGCCCCGATTTGAGAGACCCCCCCTGCCCCCCCCCCCGAAAACAAACCACCAGAGTCCAGAGTCAAAGCCAAGCGGCAAGGGTCGTTTATTGCAGGTTCGAACCCGGTCCTCCGCGCACTCGTTGCCGGTGACGGTGACGCTAAGAGGCCCCGAGTAAGGATCTTACAGCTTCTTTTATAGCCCCGCACAAACAAGTTAGGGACCTTTTTTAGAGGTTACAGAGCTGTTGTTGGTTAACATTTAAATTTGAACGCTCAGCAGAACTTGATTGGTTCCCGCCTTTATGTCAGACTACAACCGGGCATGCCCTGGCTGGTTTCAGTTTCGGGAAGGGGGGTGGGGGATCTTTGCAGTTGTGAGTACACCTGGTAATTTTTCTCTTAGCCTCTGAGTCACGAGAAGTCAATGATAGAACGCGTGTGATACATGTGACACGATATCTGGCGTGGGCTAAATATATAACGTTGCTTACATTCATTTTCTCCTGCCCCATTTTCCAAATGCCGGTTTTGCCTTATGAGACGTTTTCACAAGCGATTAAGTTTTTTCCATTTGATTTGATGCCCTTCTGTATATAATGTAATACTAATTTGGCTGGGTGGCACTTCCAATCTGGATCCCAACAGCTGGAAGAGGTTAGGTCACTTTGTGTGAGAGTTGGAGACCAGTTGGAGTGAGGAAAAGAAAATACATGTGGGGCGTTAGACAAACTAAGAATACAACTCCAGGAATCTCGACTAGACTAACTATAAAGAAAACCACACCAAGGTCAAATGCATATTACTAAATGAAAGAAGTCTTGCTCCCGCACCAACCCCTGGCAAGGATGAATGGGAAGAATGCAGAGGATTTTTAGGGCGGTTAAAGTACTGTGTATGGTACTATTATGATAGAAAAAAAAAATAGGCTAAAATAGGCAGAGAGCGAAAGGTTAAGACCTGAGGTCCCTGGGTGAGGAAAAACACGTATTTCGGAACAGTGCTTGGACGTCTCACCACCGCAAACCCCCTCAAGCATAAGGTTCCTCGTAAGAATGTAACAGATGCCGCCTACTCCCCCCTCAGGTTCCCTTCAGGAATTTGGCCATCAAAATACCTAATTAAAATTAGTAAACCATAAAACTCGTGAAACCATAAAACTCGTGTTATAGGAGGGATGGTGGGACCATAGTCTGACTCCTGACACAATGGAGTTAAGCCAATCAGGAATGGACAACTCAGCACCTAGAGTTATCCAGCCAGTAAGGGTAGAACCTGAGAAGGAACAAGGGGGAAGGGAAGGGAGGGTTGATCAGAACCTTATAAAACAAGGACCCTTGCCTATAACCGCAGGCATTCACTTTCTAGTGTCCCCTCTCTATAAAGAGAGCTTGCATACTATTCTTCCTTTCTGATCTTCTACTCTAATAAACTTTTGCCTGCTACTTATTTTGTGTCCACCTCTTCATTCTCCGAAGCAGCAAGACGATGAACCCTGGGTATGGAGGTAAAAAAGTCCTGCAACACTACAGTGAATACATATCATTTTTTCCCAACTCGGAATACACGACACCAAGAGTGAACCATAATGTAAACTATGGGCTTTGGGTGATTGTAATGTGTCAGTGTAGGTTCATCAATGATAACAAATGTAGCACTCTGGTGGGAGAAGGTAGTAATGGCTGAGCATATGCATTGTAGGGGCTATGAACCTAAAATCCCTCTAAAAATGGTCTTGTAAAACACGTGCAGCACATACACAAGCATACCGTAATCAAATGGTTAAAAAGTAAGGAATAAAAAGAAAAAAATCTGAAAAGCAGCCAATGGGGGAAAGAAGGCATTATCTATAAAGAACTGATAAGAATGCCAGCTCAACTCTTATCAAAACTATGCAAACCAGAGAAGCATTATTCTGAAGGGGAAAAAATTATCAATTTTATCAGTAGAAATCTATACCCGTGGGAAATATTTTAAACTGTCTTGCAAAACTGAATGTGAATACTTCTGCTTCCAGACAAGATGGAGTAAGAGGGAGCATATTAACCCATCTGACTCAAATAACCAAAACAGACATAAAATATAGGAAACAATGTTTTTTGAGACTTGTTATCCATCAATAGAGGACAGTGATCTGTGAGAGAAAGAACCAAAGAGAACCAGAAGGTTGCCTTTCCTTACTGACTTGAGAAATATTTCGGACTGTAGCATGAGGAGGGAGACCCAAGGAAAGCCCAGCAGACTACCTGAGTTGATGACACAAGGTTGAGGATACTAGGAGACTGAAAAGCTCAGAGTTTGTGGGACTGAGGGTTCTCCCTGGAGTATTCAGCAAAGCATTAATCAGTACACATTTAAGAGGAAACTACATGAGGCCAAGGAAAGAATCATCTGGTGAAATGACAAGCAATAGTACCCAGCTCTCATACAGAGGTGGGAATAGTGCCTGTTTCAATCAGCCAGACTGGAAAACCGCATCGTTCATGGGTTATTGGTTAAAGTACACAGAAGGATCTTGTCTCAGCAGTGGAAGATCATCCTTCCACCAGGCTTCTAGTCCCACCTAACAAATCTTAAGAATGAAAAAGCTCAATCTCTTTTCAAATGGTTTATCTGTATCCCCAACAGAGGTCAAGGATGTTTTGGATACAAAAATCTATAGTACTCAACAACATAATCAACAGTGGCTGGCCTCCAATCTAAGATTACCAAGCATGCAAAGAAGAGCGGGATAGGACAACCCATAATGAGGGGGAAAAAAATCAACCAACTGAGACTGAGCAAAACTGACAAGATGATAGGATTAGGAAACAAGGACATTAAAACAGTTATTATAAGTATATTCCACGTGTTTTAAAAGGTAACTAGACTTCCGGTTCGGACCAGATGGCATAAGATTCATTTCTCCCTGCTCTTCCTGGCGTAATCCAACCCTGGAAATAATGCAGAATAACAAAAGGAGAACGGTGGCAGGTGCAAAGAGGAACGTGAGCTGGTTAGGAACCTCAGAACTGAAGGAATAATTAAGTACCAGCACGGTGCCACACTGCATCCCACCCAACGGGAGACAACCCAGGACCAACATTTTCTAAACTCCAATCTAGCAATAAAAGGCATACGAGGAGGCTCAATCCTCCCCCTGGATTAAATGGGAATCCTGCCAGATGAGCATGAAGCACAGACAAAGGAGCCTACCAGAGAGCTAGGTTGACCGTAAAGGGCCAGGGAAAGCACTCTTCTTCCCTACGGGCCCGAGACCTCCCCACTCCCTCATCCCAAGATACAACATATCCAGGTGTGCAAGCAAAGGGAATCCCACAGGAAGAGGTCTGGCCTAGGTACCCTTCCCTACCAAGAGGCATCAGGGCCTGGATGGCACCAGCAAGAGGGATCCGGCCACAAGGACCCAGGTAGGGAAACACTCTTGTTCTGCTTACACTGGAGACCCCTCCCCTGCTGAGAGGCAGAAGGCATCTGGAGACCTGGACCAAAGGGATTCCAGCACGGCTAGTGGCTGGCTCCAGAAGCCTCTCCATCTCTGTGGGACTGAGATTCTTCTCCCTTACGAAGAGCCACCGAGTGAACCCACCAGTAAGGGGGACTCTCATCCAATCAGGAGCGTGGCACAGGAAGCCAATATGTTCTTTTGGGGGTGGAGATGTTCTTCTCTGACCTACCAGCACCAGGCAGCCCAGCCTAGATAACACCCTTCAAGCAATAACAACCCCAAAGAGCCCCGCTCTGGGCTCAATCCCTGGACCCGAGCCGAAATCAAGAGTCTGATGCTCAACTGACTGAGCTACCCAGGCACCCCGGATCAGATTTACATTTTAAAAAGATTGCTCTAGCTGGTGGATACAGGTTGATGCAGTGGGATACAGAGAAAGGATACATGAAACTATTTAGGGGGCTACTGCTGTAACCCAACAGGAGGTGATGGTATGCTAGATACCCTAAGCTGTGGCAGTGGATGTGGGGATGGAAAAAGGTGGACAGACACGAAAGATATTTAGAAGGTGAAATCAAAGGGATCTGCTCGTATATTAGATATGGGCGAAGAGGGAGAATAGGGTATCAGGGTTGCTCCCTACATCTCCCTCTTGTAGAATTGGACACATGAGGCTGCCATTCACTGAGATGACACATTGGGAAAGGATGCAGTTCGGCGGGGAAAAGTTCACGAGTTCAGTTTTTGATATCTTGCTTAAGGTACCTTTGTTTGGTCAGCTAAATGGGGTGGGTGGAGTACAGGTATCAGCTTGAAATTTGAACCAATTGCATCTCCCAAACTTCCCCCTTGTTTCTTATTCCTTTGCCATCTCTGGAAGATTTTTCTCCTTGTTTGAAAATCCAAGACATAAACGTTGTTCACCTGTAGTCGTGTGAGCATTCTGATGGTGCATTTTCGTTAAAGGACTGAACCCCAGTTCTGTCATATTGTCAGAAACACATGATGTTATTTTCCTAAGAGAGAGAAAAGAAGTTCCTGAAAAAGGCAGGTGAGGAATGCAATTGTTTCTCTCTTATGTGTTCAACATGAGTATGGCCTGGCAGGTTTCATCCCGTTGCACGGAGAGTTGGCAATGGAATTCTTTAAAATTGTTGTTGCTTGTACAATAAATTGGAATAAAGAGGGTTCTGTACCTCTGATCAATAACGTAATAGACATTGGAAAACTTAGAATGCAGAACAAATCACAGAAAAAAAAAGTACTAAGAACTAGACTAGATTTAAAAGCTCTTTTCAGCTTTCTGGGAACATCTGGTCTTTTCCTTTGATGATAAGCGCAGAACATTATGTAAATTGTTGTGGAGCATTTTGCAGAGTCAACGCAGTGCTGTGGGAATGATATCGATATGAAGGACACTGAGGTCAGAAATTAGCCTGTGCCAGATAGATGTGCCCACAAACAAGATTTTTATTTGTAAAACTTAGCTCAGGGTTATTAGTAAACCTAATAACTTAGAGTCAACAAATATTTGTCTAGTATCTACCAAGTGCAAAGATGATACTACAGGTCATGTGGAAGTAAAGAGTATATTATCTAACAATGGATTTAATAGTGTAGAATAAAAATGAACTAAAGGCAACATGTCCCATTGGAAATTAACCTAGTATGATGTTAACGTGCCATCTAATTGCACCCAGTACTGCTACTCTATACACTGAACCCCTCCCTCCCTGCCCCTTTCAGGACTGTGATCCTGAGATACACCCAGGGTACCTCTGAAAGCACAATGGTTTATCTTGAAAAATGTGACACGATTTGCATTCTATTCCTCAATATACTTATGCTTGTTTATATAGGAAATGCTTCCAGTTAATTAAAATACATAGAAGGATTCTTCGGAAAAATGCTGTTAAGTTTGTCCTGTGGCATCATATATCCCCTAGCACAATTCAGGAACCCTTAAGACTATGGATAATCTACTGGGAAACACATGATTCTGCAGGTAAACTTCAGTTTGTAGAATAGACAGGCATACAAAAAGAATCAGCTATAATTTGTTTTTAAAGCATGCTATTTCCCTTTTGTTTCTCATCATCTATAGACCTGGAGATCTATTCTTTTGAAATAATTGTACATGTGATCATGACATATATCACTAGTAGCCTAATAACTAGGACAGAGAAGAATGGAGAGCATATTCATTAGATAGAGCTCAATTTACAGTTATGTTGTCAGTGGTTGCTACTTAAGGAAGATCTGTTGCTTCGACTAGAGCCATGAACACATGAAAATATTTGCTTAATCTGGCTCCTGGGTAGAAAATTTAAAACAGCTTGTAAAAAGTGAGATGTATTTATGAAATGCAAACACTTTTATTATTGTACAGACTGGCAATAACGAGCTACTGTGTACTTGCCAATAACTTGGAAATAATGATGAGCTTTGACAGCTTAACCCAGTAGAACGCGTACGTGATTAACATGAATACCTATCTGGTAGATGGGAAATCAGGATACTATACATGTATGGTCAAACCCCCCAAACTCCTATCAAGATAACCTGGGAACAATCCCAAGAATCTGGAACTCTAGTGTGGCTATGATTTAGGCAACAGAAAACTAATAAATTATTATATACTGTTTGGAAAAGGACTGTGTATACAAAAGGGTAAGAATTATCCTAGAAAAGTCATTCTAAAAAGTAGTTGACTGCCTCCTGTTTAGCTTGTAGGGGTTCCTTTTGGGCCAAGAGCTGATACATAATGAAAGGTTTGTTTTCAGTTCTTATAGATGAGTATTACACAATTTTGTATGCTTTATTTTTATGTGTATCTAAAGTACATTTTTGTCATTTTTAATGTTTATTTATTTATTTTGAGAGAGAGAGAGAGAGAGAGAGAGAGAGAGAGAGAGAGAGAGGATCCAAAGCAGGCTCCATGCTGTCGGCACAGAGCCCGATGTAAGGCTCTATCTCACAAACCGTGAGATCATGACCTGAACTGAAATTAAGTGTTGGATGCTCAACCGACTGAGCTACCCAGGCACTCCGAAAGTACACTTTTAAAAGAAATCGACAGTAAGAGTTACCTTTAGAATTTTGAGACAAATTAACATGGTACTAGAGTTACTAAATATTTTAATTCAGTATTGCACGGAGAAGTACCTCTTAGAGGTACATAAAAATAAGACCATTACATGGCTGTCATGGAATGCCTAGCAATTGTGCAAAACCTTCAGTGAAATCCTTCAAATTTTTAGGAAGGATGCTTTGTTTCTCTGTATCATCCGTTCTTCCTCATTTTGGTAATGAGGTTCAATTGCTATTATTTAAAAAGATTGTAGTATTACCATTTATTTCACGTTTGTTTACAATTTTATTCTTTGGTCATGGTTTTAAAAAAAAATTTTTTTTTTACATTTTATTTATTTTTGATAGAGCACAAGTGGGGGAGGGGCAGAGAGCGACGAAGACACAGAATCCGGAAGCAGGCTGTAGGCTCGGAGCTGTCAGCACAGAGCCCGACCTGGGGCTCGAACTCACAAACCACGAGATCATGACCTGAGCCAAAGTCGGACGCTTAACCGACTGAGCCACCCAGGCGCCCCTTTGGTCATGGTTTTAATGTTATTTTATTTCCTTCTAATTCCTTGTTATCACCGTTTTTTCCCCACAAGAAGTGAGAACGTATGCACCTATGGTAATGTTGGCCTGCCTAAGAGCATTGGTCAAAAGTCAGAGTAATGCTGGTCTAGAACACAGACAGGGAAGCCCAAAGAGCTCTTAAGTTACTATTGTCCAGGGACTGAACTTGTAGAACATAAAGTTTCTAGTCACTAGGGAAATGTATTCTGTCTTTTGGAGCAGGGATGATATACTAGGCCTCGTTGTGACTTGCATAAAATTGTCCTCAATCATATGTCCTTTCATTGGTTATGACTGCATGTTCAACGAGCGAGCCTGTAATCACTTGTTTAATTTCCTGGGATTTCCAAAATGCCGGGAAAGGGTGCCCCTTAAAGACACAAATATTACAGCAATTAAAAAGGAATGCTTACTGTTGTAAACTTACTGACAGGCTGCTCCAGAAGTATAATTTTTATGTGACTTTGACTCTCCCAGTTTGACATGGGTCAGATCCTCACCAGTAGTAAGTCACCACGCTAATGGCGCCCTTTGCCAAAGAGTCCTCTCTTTCTGTTCATACCTAGACTTACTGTTATCTACTATCAACCTGTATGAATTGTCACATACAAAGAACTATGATGAAAGTATGAACGCTAATATAGTTTTTAAAAAGTCGTATGAAAAAAATCCCCCAATGCAGTAATCTGTTAGAACTATTTCTTTCTTTACGCGTTCCGATGGATTCCGTTATCACGTAGCTTGCAAATTGTTCCCTAAACCTACTCCAACTATTTATCTAGCTCTACTCTAGGAGTTTGTTCTGATTGGCCAACACACTAGAGGTATCCGATCAGGATTTGTTTTATTTATTCATTTTTTTCTTCACCAAGAGTTAGTTGAAAAAGTCCATGGTTTTACTTTCGGGCAGCACTCACCAAAATGCAGTTCTACATTACAAATCTGAAAGTATACTGATATTTTTTTTATATGACTTAGCCGCAATAATATTTCATACTGAATCAATGTCCTGTCGTTATGAGAATTGACCACTCAGCACGTGGTGACTTCCAGTTTTAACTTTCTTTGATGATGGAGGCAGTTTCAGAATTTGAAAGTTGCTCATACTCCATGTAACGTTACAGCTAAATAGAATTACAATCATGTTGAAATAAAGCCCTATCAGAAATGAGTTTTTAAATGAAGCCGTTATCTTTTAGAGCTATTGACTGCATTTTCCTTGGGGATTGGTTCCAACTCCCATTTGTGGTCCTTCTGTTACCCCTTTGGATAGGATTTTGGAAGATGAAGTACACAAATAATAGAAGGGTTACTTTCTGGAATGTAGTGGCATTTGTCATGTTTTAGATTTATCAGTCACCACACCATTCATTTTTCATATTACCCTTTTTAAATATGGGCTCATTTTTTACAGCTTTAAGCCAAAGTTAAAATGTCAGCTACATATCACTATCCAAAAGTCCAGAATGGAATTTGGCGGTGGTGACAGGAACTATAAAGATATTGGTTCTGTTCAGGTCATTCTTCAAATATGTATTCTTTCTTTAGCTTAGTTGAAAAAGCATTCTCCAAAAGGATGGAGATTTAGTAATTTTAGTCTCCCTGAAATTATTATTATTCATTATTTAACTCTCATGATTTACAGTCTCCAATCCTTGATGTCTACTCTTCCTTTGCCTTTTGTTCACAGTGTAAGTCAATGTGGTCACTTTCTAGGGCATATTTTCTAGCAAAATATTATGCTTTCATTCATCCCGTAGCCATGTTCTCCCTCCTACTAGTCTCCTGAATGATTCACCTGAGGGCCTTCCAAGTTGACAAAATAAGCTTTGAGAAATTGGAAAAAAAGAAAAAGGGTGCACAAGATTTTCCACAATACTTACATGTATCACTTTTTTTTTTTTCTTATCTGCTAGCTCTTCTAAGTGTGTATGCAAATATTTGCATCAATTCATCCAACACTGAGTGTCTATTCACAGCACAAAGTTAGGTGCTAAGAAGCAAAGATGAATAAGATAGAAATAACAACTTTGAGGTGAATCCTCTTTTTAATATACATTCGGTGCAGGCAGTGAATACTATAAGAGCGTAGATATACGGCAACATCTCAGATGGTGAGTAATAAAGGAAGTGACGGCATTGCATTGGGGCTTGAACTGGAATTGAATTGCACGGGTCCACTTTCACACAGATTTTTTTTTTATAAATGAATATAGTACTATAAAGGTATTTTCTCTTATGATTTTCTCAACATTTTCTTTTCTCTAGCTTATTTTGTTGTAGGACTGCAGTCTATAATACCTATATAAAATATGTGTTAATTGACTATTTAGGTTATCAGTAAGGCTTCCAGTCGACAGTAGTCTATTAGTAGTTAAGTCTTGGGGAGATGGTCAAGAGTTATATGTGGATTTTTGACTGCACAAGGCTTGGTGCCCCTAACCCCCACATTGTTCAAGGGTCAACTCTACAAAGATGAGCCAAACCTCACTATGCCTGGTTGTACCTCTGAAGTTCCATCTCCTGTACAAGTGGAGAATGTAATTAGTCTTGCAGCTTGAAACATGGTATACCTTGTCTAAGAAACCCTGAGCCCCAACCTGCCCACTGAGCAAGTTTGTGAAATCTCTATGTCTTGCATACTGCATTGCTTTTCTGGTATGATCTATAATTTCTCTTGTTGGAATTCAAGTCCTAATGTAAACTACTGCCTACTTGGCTGGACCCTTCCTTCTAGGTACCATATCTAGAATTCTCTGCTCCCAGTTGAAGGCTAGTGCCATCTGAACCTCACAACCATGATGTGGCAATCCATCTGATTCCAAACATTACCACTATGTTGAAATCACTGGTGCCATGCCATAACCACTATATCAAATCATCCCTAAGCATCACTAATACAGGCTAAACCCAATATTCCTTTGTCACTTTGTGTGATACCATTCACATACATCTTACCCCAACCTCTATTTTTCTTTTCACAAACATCAGTCTATATTGTTCTCTGCTTCTTCCTCTCTACTGTTGACTTGCTGCTATGGTCCCAGTATGTCTCACAATTGAAGCAAAATAAGATCACCTGTCTTATAATGGCCTCTGGTCGAGAGACAGCAGAACCAAAGTCCTATAATGCCGGAACTAGAAAGAACCTTACAGTTAGGTCAGCAAGTCTAAATCCTTCATTTTACGGAGGAGAGAATCTAAGACTCAGAACACTTTAACCGACAGGCCTAAGACCCAGAAAACTTCGTCGAAGGTCTATAATCAGTAGAAAAGCCAGTGCCTTGTTTCTTTTTATCTCTCCAGATTTTTTAAAGGGCAAACAGGCCAAGAGATTAACAAAATCTCCTTCTGTCTCTGAAACAGAGGAGACGTTTGTTCCTATTTCCCACCAAAGCTGTTTCACATCTTCACCATTGCCCTCCACCCCTTTCTCTACCATTTCCCTTTCTCCCCAGCTGGTGACTGCTTCACAGAGAAAGTGTGTGACACAGTGAATGGAAGAGATCAATAAATGCCGACTATAATTACTACTTCTCTTATTTCTTTTAATCATCCTAGTTGGGGCTTGGGAACTCTCTCAACTTTCTACCCTTTCACCGCTGATCTACACAATCTATGCCCATGTCCGTCCTTAAGACTTTACGTTTTCCCCTAAATAGATCATTTTCTCCTAGCTAATCCATCAACCTCCGTTCTGGATTCCAGTCCCTTCTACCCTTTCAGGGACCTCCCCTCTTTTGATATAAATTTTGATATTCAGCGAATGCAACCTCTCCCTCTCCATTCTGTTCCATTCCATCCCTTCAGCAAATACACATGTTCAAGCTGCTCTCATTAAAACCAAACAAGCCGTCTAAACCTATTACTCTATCCTTCCTTCCCTGGGAATGCAAAATTCTAAGACGTGTAGTTGACACTTAACATATGCATTTTTAAATTCTTCATTGTTTTTTTTTTTTCTATTACTTTAGTTTGGATTATATCTCCCAAACCCCACCGATACTGCTTTTGTCAAGATTTCTGGTGGCTTCTTCATTGCCGTATCCAATGGACATCTTCTCGATAAACTTTGACATTGCTACCTCCATTGAAAACACTTCTGCTTTGACTTCTTTGACATCAAACCTTCCCACCTTTTTAGGTGTTTCATTTTTGCAGATCTCATCTGTGGGATTTCCTCTCCATTCCTTTATATAAGTCTCAAATGTTAGCTTTTATATATACCATGTTTGTGGACAAGTTTTCTTCTTTTAGTCTACCTACTTTCTTTGGGTAATTTCATCAACCAACATGGGTTTACCTATCACAGTAAATTAATGACTCTCATATATTTACTTCCAGGGTCAAGATATCACTTGGCCTCCAGAATTTATAGCCAGTTGCCCATCAGATGTGTCTATATGTTTGTACTATGTATATTGAAGTCAGTGTCTCTAAACTTTCCCTCCAAATATTTTCCTCTTCATATGTTCCCTTTCTTGTTTTTACCTACCACCATTTACCCATTTGCCAGAAACAAAAACCTAGGCATAATCCCCAAGTCTTCTCTCTTAAGGATACTTCCTCTCCAATTAGTCACCAATTCTGTTTCTTCTACCAAATTAATATAATTCCTTCTTTTTTTACAAACTGCCACTGCCTTAATTCTGTCCTGCAGCACTTTATTCCCACATTTGAACATGATCATTCAGAAAATGTTTATTGAGAGCACTATTCTCAGTGTTGATGATTCAGTAATGAACAAAATAGACCAGTACCTATTCTCATGAGACTTGCTTTTTACTGGAGGACAATAAATAAATGAATAAATAATATAAGCTCAAACAGTGACCAGTGTTATTTAAGAAAGCAAAGCATAAGAGAATCAAGATTGGGTGTGTACATGTGTACGTTTCAGATACAGTAGTAAGCAGCGTCTTTATGAGTAAATGTCATTTGGAGGAAGATCTGAAGGATGATAAGTCCGCCAAGTGAACGGAGAAAGAACATTCTTGAAATAATCGTAATCCTGAAAGGAAAATGAGCTTAATGATTTCACAAATAGCAAAATCGTCACCACGATAGGAGCTTAGTTGAGGAGAGTGATAGGAGATGAAATTCGAGGGAGACAGGGATCGGATCATGCAGGCTCTTTTTGCTATGGTCCTATGCTTGGATTTGTGCTCTAGGTTTAATGGAAATACAAATCAAGGAAAGGTTGTGATCTGACTTACATTTTGGCTTCTGTGTGGAAAACAGACTCTAGAGGAGCAAGTATAGACAGGGGAGATCAGATAGGAAGAATGCAAGGAGTTCAGGCAAGAGTTTAGGATGATGAGAATCGGAATGGCGAAACGTAGTGTGATTTCAGATATCTTTTAGAGTTAGAGCTGGCAGGAGTTGCTGATGGAGGTAAGAAAAGAATCAAACCAAGGATATTTTTTAATAACTGACCTTTCTTTTTCCAGTTTTGTTCTCCCTTGAAATCTATTCTCCTCAATAGTTTGAGGGTTGTTCTTCTTGGCATTTTTATTAATTTTTTCAAATGTTTATGTATTTTTGAAAGAGAATGTGAGCGGGGGATGGGGCAGAGAGAGAGGGAGACACAGAATCCATGGGAAGCTCCAGGCTCCCAGCTGTCAGCACAGAACCTGATGTGGAGCTCAAATGCATGAACCAGGAGATCATAACCTGAGCCGAAGTCAGGAGCTCAACCGAGCCACTGAGGCGCCCCTAGTGTTGTTTTTCTTAAAGAATATTCAGATAATGATACTTTATTCCTCTGTGGTTATCCATCAGGGGTGATTTTGCTCCCCTCTACCCCCTGACATGTTTAGCAATGTCTGGAAACATTTTTGGTTGTTGCAACTTGTGTGTGTGTGTGTGTGTGTGTGTGTGTGTGTGTGTGTGCGCGCGCGCGCGCGCGCGTGCGTGTGTGTGTGTGTGTGTTGGGGGGGTTGTTACTGGCATTTAGCAGATAGAGAAAGGCCAGGCATGCTACTAAACATTCTCCAAAGCATACAACAGCCCCTACGTGACAAGGTATCATCTAGCCTAAAATATGAATAGTGATGAAGTTAATAAATACATCACTCCGCTAAATTTAAGTGTCACAGCCTCTGGAAAGTCTCTCCCAGTTTAACGATATAATAAATCATAGCTAGCATTAAGCACTTACTGTGTTTCCTCTAGTGTTAAGAGTATGCATTAGTGAATTGGGAAATTGTTATTATCCCCACTTCACAGATAAGGAAACTCAAGCTTAGAGGGACAAATAATTGGCCTAATCACACAATGTTAGACGAGTAATAGAGCAGAGATTTGAGCCCAGATGTATTTGATGAAATACATGCAGGTTCTTAAAAATTATCCAATACCAACCTCCATTCCCAAGATGCAAGTAGAGTAGCTTCTCCACGGTGACCAAGTTGATTTCAGGGCTAATTACGGTGCATTTTAAGTGTTTGTTTTGTCGTCCCCCCACTATATAGTGAGTTCCTTGAGGGCAGGCAATGCGCCTTTTGTCTCCGCATCCATAGGGCCTGGAACAGTGTCTGGCACATTATAAATCCTCAAGAAGTGTTTACTGAATGAATACTTACATCCTAGAAATGTGTGCACAGCTTATTATTTCCCCAGAGTGGTTGTTGGGGAGCCAGTTACATTCACAGATTCATTTAACAAGTTTTACAGATGGGGATTAGTCTCGAAGGGAGTGAGCAACTGGCAAAATTTACATTTGTAATCACTCAGTTGAGATTCTTTTGGGGGTAGGATAGTGGGAGGAGAGGAGGAGATGAGCAATTGTTTTGCATCTTAAAACCTTTGAAGTGTGACTTCTGAGTGCTGAGAGCTCCCGGGTTTTTGTTGTTGCTGTTGTTTTCTGTTGTAGACGTTTAGCACCATTGTATTTTCCAACTGGTTTTCTGAGCAAAATTTGACTTCCTTCTCTGGCCCAAGGCTCACTTAAATTAAAAAAAAAAAAAAAAAATATATATATAAAAAAAAAAATATATATATATATGCGCGAAGGAGCAAACGAGATTAATTACATTCATGTTTTCGGAAGAATGAGGATTCTGCTTTTGTCAAGTTAGAGACAGATGTAGAAAGCCAGCCATAGTTGGTAGGAAACTAGCACGCTAACCGCAAATACACAAAAGTAAAAAACAAGTTTGTGGATGTGCTTTGGAACCAGATTTGTCGAATGTTGCACAACTGGGCTGATGAAATAGGTAAATTTGCTAAGCCTCGCCTAACTCTGCCCTGGCAGGTTCCAGAGATGCTTGCTTTTAAAGAAAGAAAGGCAGAGGCTAGTGTAACTCTCTTCCTGGGACACACACTCTCTGGATCCAGAGTCCAGTGCAGCTTGTAGTTCAGAATTTCTCTCCCTGGTTTGGCTACTAGCAAAGACTCCATTGCACAAAGCTTGGGCTCCTCTGAGTCCTTTTTTGACAAGGCCTCACCTTCAGACTCTGTCCTTGGCCTATTTATTCTAGTTTTAACAAGAATCCTGCTGGGTCAGATTAGTGTAAATCCCCAAGCTTGATATCTGATCCAATTTCGCATACCCCAGCCGAGATACCTTATCAAGTCAGTTGAACCAGAATCCCTCTACTACAGAAACTACTACCTCTGCTACAGAAACCCCGTTCTAGTGACCCCTTTGTACAAAGTGTGCCTTACCATCTTTAACAATCACCATGAATATTTTTTGTGTCTTTAGCACTACCTTACCCAGTTTTGAGGATTTACATGATGAGGCCATCTTACTAAATCTGTCTACCTTATGGAGCCTCTCTGAATAACTAGTAATAATTAATGATAACAAGAGATTTGTTAAGAGAACCCTACAGAGAAAGGAAGAGGGTCAGATCTAGGACACTTAGAAGAACTTTAGGGAGCGCCACGCAATTGTGATGACAATCCCAGAGTTATAAACAGCAGTCAGTAAACAAGAGGGTTAAGCCAGTGTTGGAAACATCCAGGAAGAAGTGGCAGGAAACAAGACTTTAAAGTTGGATCCAAGCAAGAATAAGCCATTATTCCCAGGATCAATAGCAAAAAAAAAAAAAAAAAAAAAAAGAGAGAGAGAGAGAAAATAGAAATGGAAACCCTGGAATTGAAGGAAGAGACAGGGACTTTAGAATAAGGCAACAGAACCAGTGTACAAAGTTACAGTATTATCAGTTAGATTCACTTGATCTTGAATTCCTGAGACAGTGGACTGAAACGCCTTATATGTGCCCTAATCAGGAATAATATTAGCTCAAAAAGAGCTAACACTAGCTCAAGAGAAGGAAGGGAAGTCCATCATACGATTTAATACCCTCCTTCCTGAGACAAAGTAGGAGTGGTGGTGGTAATAATAGTAATAATAATAATAATAATAATAATAATAATAATAATAATGATAATTTGAATGATTCCTTTACCCCATAGGGGGGACTCACTCTGAGGTGTAAGAAGGTCGGCTGGCCTCCAGGTAGAAAGGCTTTCCTTAGTCCAATGCTTTATCTTCTGGTTGATGTCCCCTAATACATGTTTCCTTTATGCAGAGCTGGATGTCTTGTCCATTGGCTGGTCTCAATGTCATGATGTCTTCTCTGAGGTAACTCGTAAGGCTACAGGCTCATAATATGTCTTCATAGGATGATGGGTGGCAAAGTTGAGGTTGCTTTCCTCTAAGTACAGGTGCCACTATTCTGTATCCATTGATAGGATCTACAAGATGCTGGTCAGCATCACCGCAGTCTTTCCAGTCTTTCTTCCGGGATACAGATTGTGGCTGTCTCCCAGCACCCTTCTAGGATAGCCAGTACCAGTGCTCCCACTGAGCCCTCTAGTGGCAGTTACGGAACTATGCAGCTTTTTCACGGATTAGCTCACTCAACATTAACTAGGTACCATTGAACTTGGTTCAAGCAATTAAATCTAAGCCAAAGCAGAACGTAGACCTATCGAACATTTCCTGGCCTCCCAATGAACTCTCAGACCCTCAAGTGTAGCTTTCCTGTGGTGTAACGGGGGAAATAATCTTATTTCTTTGTAAACACCATTGCAAATTATCTAAGGGACTTGATAACAGTCCCTAAAATATCTCAAGACAAATGACTCGGGCAACTCTAAAAAAAAAAAAAAAAAAAAAAAAAAAAAGATGCTTCACTTACAGGAGAAAGTGACTTTAAAACATGAGGTATTTTTTTAGAGTAATCATGTGAGGTGATGGAGATGTAAACTGGATGAGGGGAATCTTTTTACCATGTATACGTATATCAAATCATCATGTTTACTTTGAATCCTTCACAGTTTTGTCAAATATACCTCGATAAAGTGAAGACCGGGAAATCTGCTATTTGTTAAAGCACTATTCTTTTAGCAACATACCTCCAATAACGAGTCGGGAAGATTCCCCTCATTTTCAATAATTACAGCTTTATATGATGATCACTGATAGTCGGAATGGTAACTTTTAGAGCTTTTTATAAACTTCAGTATTAATGAAATATTCCTGAGCATGTCAACACAGACAGGAGATTGAGTTCAACCTATGCTTGTGGACTTCTTTTCAAACAGTGACATCCAAAATGTCATTGGAGCAGTAGAAGAAGGAGCAGTGACTTCCAATGGGGGTCAGGGCTGGGGCCGTTGGGAAGACTTGGTGGAAGAAGTGATAAGTAAGTTAGGGTTTGAAGAGTGAGTCATATTTTCATAGCGAGGAGAAGCAGAGAAAGCAACGGAGGTTGAGGGAACGGCAAGCGTAATTTCAACAGAGCGGTGAAATTACATGGTGAGTAACTTGACTTGGCTAGCACTTAAAAACGTGAGAGAAAATAGTGTCAAAGGTACAGAGGTATCCAAAGGTAGGAAGTCAGGGCCAGATCACAGAGGGTCTGGAATGCCGATGGAATAGGGCAGAAATGGACCCAACGTTGCTCAGATTTTCAAAAACTTGAAATTGCCTCGATTTTCGTTTTCTGAATGTTTCTTGATTTCAAGTCCCCCCACCTGCTGACAGAAGAAAAGGACTTGTCAGTTCAAGGTGATCTAACTTCTTCTACTTTTATAGAACAATCGATACTATTTAAACAGCCAGCCAATTCAAAGGGAAACCTGCCTGTCAATGTATATTTGATCTTTCAAGGGATATCCTTTCCTCTCTTCTCAAGATGGTGTCTGGATGCACAGAAAGTTGTATGTGTCCTTATAGCATGGGGGAAAATCTTAAATTCTCTATGCTGTTCCTTTGGGTCATCTTTGGACTCTACCAAGATGCTCCTTATCTTGTCCGGTCACTAGTAAGCTTTTGATGGTATCTGAGGAAATGTTTTCATTCATGAGGTCTTTACACCGTATGGGTTCCTCGTTCAGACCCCAGGCCTTTGGCTTTTTCTAGACGCCTGAAACTCTTCTGTAACGTGGGTGGGGATTTCCTATATGTCATATGGTTGGCTGTGGGAAACTCGGAAACCTCTTGTCTAATTATGCCATGCCTCTGTTTCTTCTCTACCAGGGCCATCTTATGTTGAGACAGAGCATTACACACGTGGTTGGTTTTTAGTGTTCCACGTGGAAAGCAGTGAATCAGACCATTCTGATTTTATCTTCCCCTGAAACCTATCTGAAACTTTTCACATGCCTTTCTGCATCTTGTGTCTTGAGTACTGTGGCATGGGTACGCAGCATGTTTTCTCAGGAAATCAGGCAACATTTGACCCTTCACCTTATCATCTGTAAATTTCTCTGCCTGCCTATTGTTCGAACTTGTTTTGGTACCGTCTCTGTTTTATGACCTTGTGGTAAAACGAGAAACTTCCACTCCTATGCTTTGCTCTTAATATTTAAAGAGCAGCACTTGGAATCTGGAAACACACATCTACAGGGATAGCCACACACCGCTCTTTTTCAACAAAATCCGGCTTCGAAGACTGGTTTCCTTACTGTGGACTGCAAACACACACACACACACACACAAAAGTATTTAACTGGCAATCAAGAACTAAACAGCGACCTTACCGATGCTCTCGCTGTTCCACCTCCACAGCTGTGCCATCTACTGATTCAAAAAGTGGAAAAACTGGGGCGCCTGGGTGGCGCAGTCGGTTAAGCATCCCACTTCAGCCAGGTCACGATCTCGCGGTCCGTGGGTTGGAGCCCCGCGTCAGGCTCTGGGCTGATGGCTCAGAGCCTGGAGCCTGTTTCCGATTCTGTGTCTCCCTCTCTCTCTGCCCCTCCCCCGTTCATGCTCTGTCTCTCTCTGTCCCAAAAATAAATAAAAAAAGTTGAAAAAAAATTTTTTTTAAATAAAAAGTGGAAAAACTTAAAACTTAGTGATATAGGAAATGAGAATACATCGGTTTCATATATCGAGAAATACTGCCCTATTTCCCTACCACGTGTGAAGCTGTAAAGGTATCTCTGGGGACTATGTTGCAATAGTCTAGATGAGAGATGGTGTGTAAATGGAAGCAAAGAGATAAAAATCCCTTGGATATAAAATTGGTAGGATCTAGTAAATATGGGGTGTGAGAGAAAAGTTAAACATGAATGAGGTTCTAGTGAGAAGAAATGTTGCACATAGCCACTCTGAGCTCCTAGCAACACAACTCCATTACCGGACTTTATTTTGAAGACAGAGTAGATAATAAGCCTTCAGGATGAAGGGAGGAATTACAGTTGATTCTGAGTCTCTCTTACTGCAACAACTAGGTTGATGGTACTTCCGTGATCTAAGTTGGTAAATGCAAGTTGAGGGGCAGGTGAAAGAGCCGAGGGAAAAAACGACGCTGGGTTGGACGCGTTGTGGTTTTTTTTAGCCGGAAGAAAAGCCATGTGGCGTTACAAAGCAATCCCTTGGAAGTTAAATTGTGAAATTTCGGAGCACCATCAGGGCTGGAGATATAGGTTGGGAGTTACCGATGCTGGGATGATATTGAAATTGTAGAAGGTAAGTCATGTTCACCAGAAGGAGAATATGGACAGAGCAGTACAGGGAACCGAGCAATAACAGAATTTTGAGATATGGTTAAATTTAATAAATGGAAGCAGAGTGCAAAAGGGATCCAGTTAAAGAGAGGAGAAAAAAAAATTAAAGTAGAAAAAAACAGGCAACAAGAGTCCTATTTAAAGAGGAGAAGGAGGGGCGCCTGGGTGGCGCAGTCGGTTAAGCGTCCGACTTCAGCCAGGGCACGATCTCGCGGTCCGTGAGTTCGAGCCCCGCGTCAGGCTCTGGGCTGATGGCTCAGAGCCTGGAGCCTGTTTCCGATTCTGTGTCTCCCTCTCTCTCTGCCCCTCCCCCGTTCATGCTCTGTCTCTCTCTGTCCCAAAAATAAATAAACGTTGAAAAAAAAAATTTAAAGAGGAGAAGGACATGAATAGAAACTACGGAGGACCATTAATAATAGCTATTAATGAGCTTCAACGAAGTTGTTTCACTGGAGTGGCATCACGATGTCGGTAAATGGTTCTGAAGGATAGCTACTGAGAAAGAGATTCTTGGGAAAAGAAGGAAAGCTGAACGAAGAGAAATGGAAGTAAAGTTTAAGGGAAGTTGCTTTTGGTTAGGGTGGCAAAGACTGGAAATACTTGAAAGGATGTGTAGACAGATAGCAAGGTCACATGGAGAGTAAGAATTAAAGATACTAGAGAGGGTGATGGGTATTGAGGAGGGCACCTTTTGGGATGAGCACTGGGTGTTGTATGGAAACCAATTTGACAATAAATTTCATATATTGAAAAAAAAATAAAGATACTAGAGAGAATGGGGCACCTAGGTGGCTCAGTCAGTTAAGTGTCTGACCTCGGCTCAGGTCAGGATCTCATGGTTTGTGAGTTCAAGCCCCACAGAAAGTACACTTTGGATCCCGTCTCCCTCTCTCTCTGTCCCTCCCCAACTTGCTTACGCATGTTCTGTCTCTCTCTTTCTCTCTCTGAAAAATAAATTAACCTTAAGAAAAATAGGAGAGAGATGGGGCTCCTGGGTGGCTCAGTCAGTGAAGCATCTGACTTCAGCTCACGTTACGATCTTGCAGTTCGCGGGTTCGAGCCCTGCGTCAGGCTCTGTGCTGACAGCTCAGAGCCTGGAGTCTGCTTTGGGTTCTGTGTCTCCCTCTCTCTCTCTGCCTCTCCCCTGCTCACACACTGTCTCTCTTTCTCTCTATCTCAAAAATAAGCATATGTATTTTTTAAAAAACGAGAGAGAAAAATGGATAGCTGATGATGCACATTAACTCTAGCGTTGGGGTGTGATAACGAGCATAAGAGAAGAGTCTGGCCTTCTCAAGGGAGAGAGATAAATTTTTCTCTCTTTGAGACAAAAGCAAGAGTTTAGGATCAGGAAGTATGGAGAAAGTCTCAACCACAAAAGAGTCATGGTATCTCAATCCCTAGTTAAACTCTACAAATTTTTTAAGCTTTGTGGCTAATCGAAGATTTCAAGTATTCACTTTATTATCCTAAAGGAGAAAACATCTAACACAGAGTACTTGATAAATACATTGCTGTTGGGAAGGGCGGTCACATGTGTAGGATTCTGACCCTTGCTTGCTCACATAAGAATGTGCCTCGGGCCTGGAATATTTCCTTACAAAGAGGTAAAGAGCCCTCAGGCCTGTGCTGGGCATATCTCTTTGTGAATATCTTTCCCTGTTCCTGTTCTGGGCGTGATAGATATGTCTTTGTTTTGCTTAATCGGCTGTGTCACTGGCCCCTGGCCAAACCCCCTGACATACCTGTTTCCCACAAGGAGGGAATAGGGTCCTTTCTTCGTAGCACAGAGCAGTGTGTGTAAACCATCTCCCTGTGTCGGCCGTGGGGTGAAACCCACTGGTCATGGGAGGCCAGCTCTCACTATCCAGTACCGGAGCAAGTTGTGTCTTTCTTGGTGACCCTGGCACCTGCAAACCCTTCAGTGAGTTGACATCCTGGGACTCCTGTTCCTGGAAGTAGGCAACAGGTGTCATTTGCTTGACAATTTCTTGGCAGCTTGGTTTTTTTTTAATGTTTGTCATGGTTGTTTTTTTTTAGGGGGGGGGGAAGAGAGAACACGAGCAGGGGAGGGGCGGGTAGAGAGAGAGGGACAGAATCCAAAGCAGACTCCTGGCTCTGAGCTGTCAGCCCAGAACCCGATGCCCGGCTCCAACCCACGAGCCACGAGATCATGACCTGAGCTGAAGTCGGACACTTTACCGACTGAGCCACCCAGGGGCCCCTCTGGGCGGTTTTGTTTAAAACTAAAATGAAGGACCAGCGTTTGCTGTATATGATCATGATTCTGTGAGGATCAACACATTTTGGGACCTTGCTGCAGTCTTCTTGGTCCAGGCTTTCAACTGAAATTGCATTTCCCAAGATCTATTTATTTTATGGGTTACTCTGGCGATATGTGACACCTCTGAAATAACACAAATGAATCTTTCCCCTTGGAAAGAGTAATGTGTGGCTTCCACCAAGCCTGATGGCGTAGGATGCTGAAATGCACTGATGAAGTGCTAAATCACATTGAGAAGAGCTTCACTCATGGTGAAAAATTATCTTTGTGGTCACTGAGTGGTATATGTGTGGCGAGAGCGAAGAGATGGACAGGAAATGCTACTATAATCAAGGGTCGTGTATGTTAGGATTTAACATGTTTTTGTTGTGGTTTTCGTTTCTTTGTTTTTTACTTGCTGGGGTTTTTTGGTTCAACCTACCCATAAATAGCTACCGTTTCTAGCTTGCTCACTATTGTTAGATAGTGGACTATGTAGATTTGCTTATATCAACGCTGCAAGATACACATTATCTTCCTGAAACTGACCGTGGTTAGGGAAGAGCACAGGCTGGTAATGAACGTGTCGGGTGTTGAGTGCAAATCTCTGTGGCTTCATAGTCCAGGCTCTTACCTAATATTCTATCCCATTTTTTCTAAGGCCTAGTTAATCAGCCTAATTGCCTGGAAAGCTTTAGAAATGAAGATTCCAACATAAACCAAGTATCAGAACCTCTGTGCTCTAGTAAGGTGGCAAGAAAGAACAGTATTACACATAACTGTACTCCCATCTCCACACAGCCACAGGATACTGCAAAATAGCAACCCCAAACAAAAACACCAGTTAAATCCCATGGGTAACGATCTACCTCGTGGTTCCAGTGGAATCCGAGCCAGGTTTCCATTTAAAAGGTTCCTTTTTCCACCACTTGTTGTCGGGAAAACAAAAAGAGATCCATCTGGGACACACGCAAAGACAGTAAGGCAATGTTTTACGCAGGTTTGGACGTCTTCAGTAAGATACGAGGATGAATTTAAGAGTGCCTGGGTGAAGACCTCGGGTGGTGTTATGGTGGCCAGAGTAGCATGGTTTACACAGGTTTTTACCACCTGAGAAAGCCCAATTCCTGAGGTTGAAGTAATATTTTCTTATCAGATTCTCCTGGAAATTATTCTGTGATTCACAAATCACAGCTTCCTATTCAAAAGTCGGTAACACTCTTTGAGCCCTGTTGAACGCAGATATATGTATATATATCACTCCGTTTTCCACAGAGCTAATATAGTCTCACTGACTTTAGAGTAGAAAGCTGTAGCAACCCTCAGTTTGTTCTCTGTATTTGAGAGTCTCTTATGGGGGGAGGATGGGCTAAATGAGTGATGGCCATTAAGGAGGGCACTTGGGATGAGCCCTGGGAGTTACATATCAGTGAGGAATCTACTCCTAATACCAGTACTAAACTGTATTATAATGAACTGGAATTTAAATAATTAAAAAAAAAAAACCTTTATTAACGCCTAACCTGGGTGTTCCAAAAAAAAGTTGTAGCTTATGTTTCACAGAATAATTACATATTCCTCTGACATATCTGTGATTTGCATGTCGTAATGTGACCGGCAATTAAACGGGCATATAGGTTGTGACCACCTCATCAGTTATTTTTGTATTAGAATTGAGAGCTGGGGTCTTGATTTGGCAAGGCACCTGTTCAGTGGATTCCCTTCTCATTCTTTCAAGGACCTAGATTACAAAAGGTATCCTATAATCATATAACACCAACATTTATGCTTGAGGAATCAGCTAGAAACTCTTAGTCGCTTAAAACTTCTTGAGAGGGGCGCCTGGGTGGCAGTCGGTTAAGCGTCCGACTTCAGCCAGGTCACGATCTCGCGGTCCGTGAGTTCGAGCCCCGCGTCGGGCTCTGGGCTGACCGCTCAGAGCCTGGAGCCTGTTTCCAATTCTGTGTCTCCCTCTCTCTCTGCCCCTCCCCCGTTCATGCTCTGTCTCTGTCCCAAAAATAAATAAACGTTGAAAAAAAAAATTAAAAAAAACAAAACAAAACAAAACTTCTTGAGAAAGCCTCTATGAAAGGGTGTTTTTTTTTTTTTTTTCACCCACAGAGCAACATGGGCACATGTCAGTCTACGTTAGGTAACTAAGGGAAATAATTTCAGACAAGTGAATGAGAGGAAGTTTCCGTTATCTTTAATGTCATATCAAAGAATCTTTTACTTAATATGTATTTATTGAGATATTACTGTGTTATCTGACACTATATCTGGAAGGCTAGATTATCTGATGGCTAGTCACAATCCTTACTGTCCTCTGCAGTGGTATTTCCGTTTTGCCACCATTGGGATTATTCTACCCAAGTCTGAATTTACATTTAATGCTGGGGAAAAGTCTGCTTTCTCCTTGGATCAAGCCTAAATCCAGCGGCAGAGTGACTGGCGGCAAAGGGAAACAATAATTTAAAACCTTTTATTTATGGTACAAGAGAGGTGTTAGCATAGATTTTCAAAGATGGAAGGTGACCATGAGAAATCTTGCTGCCTTACAAGGTAAGGGATAAAAAAAAAAAAAAAAAAACAAAACAAAACAAAAGGGACATCAGCATTTTACTCACTTTTAGAGTTATTTCCAAGGAGAATGTTGGATTTTTGCACTGCTATGCAGACCCATAGTGTGTTGCAGGTTTTTTTTTAAATATCTTTCCTGAAAAATAAAGGAGATTTATGTTTATTTGACAAACCAGTGCTGTACTGCTTCAGTACATAATGGAAGGTAAATGTTATTTATTCGTTTAATTTCTCAATTCAGGGAGCAAGACGACTTATTATTTGACAGCAGTCGCCTTTTGGGTTGAGTTACAGTTCATTAGCAGATGATAAGTAAACTGAAAAAGAATTGACTGGGACATGTATGCTAACTTCTCAGCAGATACATTACTGTTTTACTTCTAGGTGAATCACTGTGGGGGAACAACAAAGAAAACACTAGATCGGAGGCAGTGATGGAGTAAAGACTCCTAAAGTAAGGGCACCTAAAGCTCTCTCTCTCTTTGTTTTTTTTTTTTAAACGTTTATTTACTTATTTTTGAGAGAGAGAGAGAGAGCATGCACTCGTGCATGTGTGTGAGTACAGAAGGGGCAGAGAAGGGGAGAGAGAATCCCAAGCAGACTCTGCACTATTGGCATAGAGCCCAATGCGGGGCTCGATCTCGCAGCTGAGATCATGACCTGGGCTGAAATCAAGAGTGGGACACTCAATCGACTGAGCCACCCAGGTTCGATATCTTTGTTTTTTTTTTTTTTTTTAATGTTTTATTTGTTTTTGAGACACAGAGAGACAGAGCATGCGCAGGGGAGGGGCAGAGAGAGAGGGAGACACAGAATCGGAAGTGGGCTCCAGGCTCTGAGCTGTCAGCACGGAGCCTGACGCGGGGCTTGAACTCACAAACCGCGAGACCATGACCTGAGCCGAAGTCAGATGCTTAACCGACTGAGCCACCCAGGCGTCCCACAATATCTTTTTTAAAAGCTCCTTCCTTGCAGCCTACTTTATAGCCTTCCTTAATGACCTAGTTTGGGGACCATCTAGTAGACTATAATTCTTTAAAAAACTTCTAGCACTTTCCCATGGGAGGGGAAGAAACAGATACTTGCATTATATTACATTAATTAATATTGAAAACTGTTATAGGAAGGCCCATATCTGATTTTCAGAATTTGGGGGATCTAAAGCCAGGGGTTCTTTCCTGTAACTTCTTAATAATTATATTAATTTTAATAGTGATACTGAGCATCGATATCTTCATCCACTTACTACGTGTTAGGCACTGAATAGGTGCTTTAGATCTTACTGTCATTTAAGATTTACAGCCACCAAATAGTTTTTAACTTTGCTTTCACACATGAGAAAACTGAAATTCAGAGAATTTTATTGAATTTGACAAGGTGTCACAGCCAGCAAATAGTAATTGCAGGATTTGAATGCAAGTTTTTCTAACTTGAGATCCTGGACCTTAAGTATGCTTTACTGCCTCCTTATAGATCCTTACAATGTATTGTTAATTTCAATATTTCTAAAATTTCCTTCTCTTCCTTTCTTTTTTTAAAATGTCTTTCCAGTAGTTGCTTCAATTAGAAATCAGGTGAAAGAGAAGTATCCTGACTTTCTTTGGAACCAAAAAGTGACCTGAGAAATCTCTGCTGTATATTTCTGGAAACCTCCTGATGAGTATTTGATTCTTGGAGTATACAACTCTGGTTACCACCTCATAGTTCCTCCTTATTTTAAAGACATCACAGAACTCTCAATCTCTGTAATACCAACTAGGATGAAACTTCAAAGCAAAATAGAGGGGATCAAAGCCAGGACTATATGTCTCAATTCCAAAGCAAATCTAGAAAGTCTTTTGTAAAAATGTGTTTTAATTTTTTGGAAGAGGGGGTGAGGGAGGGAGAGAGTGAGAGTGAGCGAGTTAGAGAGAGACAGAGAGAGAGAAGGGGAGGGGGAGGGAGAGAGGGAATCCCAAGCAGGCTCCATGCTGTCAGTGCAGAGCCCAGCCTGGGGCTTGAACTCACGAACGGTGAGGTCACGACCTGAGCAGAAATCAAGAGTTGGACACTGAACCAACGGAGCCACCCAGACACCCCCAGAAAGTCTTTTACTCTACTTCAGTTATAGAGGCGAGGCAACTACCACTTTCCTTATTTTAAATCTTTAAACTTTAACTTCAAATCTTCACATTCCTTTGAGAGTAGTGATCCAAATTGGTGTAATGAACAGTTTTTCAAATTATACTTATCCAGGATCTGATATTTTCCAGGATCTGATATTTTCTTACTTTTTTCATTTCTGTAGGGTCCCACAAGGAACACCAGCGCTAAGTCACATACTCAATTTTAGATTCAAGCCTATCCTTAGGAGAGTACTTATCTTTCACAGATGAGGTAAATAAAACCAAGCTTCCAGTGAACGATGGAAGAAAGAGCTAAGTTGAAGAGCAGTTTTCTCTGTCAAGGAGCAGAATTAATGGTGATGTTCATTGCTTTTCAGTTATTGGTGTATATCCTGGGATGACATAGGACAATCATTAAAAACCAAATCCATATGTGCTGAACTCTTCTACGTAGGAGGGGCTGTTCTAAATCCGACTCTCCAGTACTTAGCTAGCATCAGTTAATGGGTAGTGCTCTGAATTCTGGTCATATAGATGATAGGAGTTAACCTGAATGTGGCTGGTGATTAAAGCTATGGAATAGGTAAGACTACGTATGGGGAATGTCTGGAGCAAAGGGGGAAAAGCAGAGTGAATCTGTAGAACAAACCCTGGAGGAAACTAACATTTAACTGATGAATAGAAGAAAAGATACTAAAGAGATTGGGAAGGAACATTAATAATAGGCATGAGGAGAAATGGAAGGTTGTGGTGCTGTGGATATCAAGGGCAGCATTTCAAAATAGGGGAGAGGAGTTAACAGATGAAAGGCTATAGAGAAGTCAAGTAAAGTAATGACTCAGAGCATGACAATTGGTGACCCAAAGGTAGAGTTATTGAGACATAGGTCACAGTGTAATGCTATGAGCAGTGACAAAGAGGTGAAGAAGTGAATATAATATCAAAGAAAACAACATTTGTAAAATTAGAGATTACAGTTAGTAGAGGATTTTGATGATGGAAAATATCCTAGAAACTCCTGACAGGCGTCATTCTGGGCTCTGAAAATAAAGCAATAAACGAAACAGATGATGTCCCTGACCTCTTAGGACTTATATTCTTGGGGAGGGGGGACAAAAAGCTAAAAAAAAAATTGTCAGGGGTGCCTGGGTGGCCCAGTTGAGCATCTAACTCTTAATTTCAACTCAGGTCATGATCCCAGGGTTGTTAGATTGAGCCCCTTGTCGGGCTCCACACTGAGTGTGCAGCCTGCTTGAGACTCTCCCTTTCTCTCTCTCTCTCTCCCTCCCTCTGCCCCTCTCCCTGACCATGCTCTATCTCTCTAAAATAAAAAAAAAAAATTAAAAAAAATTGTTAGGCAATGAATGTTTCCTATAGGAAAATCAAGATAAGGAGATAAAGAGGGATAGGGATGCTATTTTATTTTATGTTATTTTTTTATTATTTTTTCAATATACGAAATTTATTGTCAAACTGGTTTCCATACAACACCCAGTGCTCATCCCAAAAGGTGCCCTCCTCAATACCCATCCCCCACCCTCCCCTCCCTCCCACCCCCCATCAACCCTCAGTTTGTTCTCAGTTTTTAAGAGTCTCTTATGCTTTGGCTCTCTCCCACTCTAACCTCTTTTTTTTTTTTTTTTTTCCTTCCCCTCCCGCATGGGTTTCTGTTAAGTTTCTCAGGATCCACAGAAGAGTGAAACCATATGGTATCTGTCTTTCTCTGTATGGCTTATTTCACTTAGCATAGGGATGCTATTTTATAAGGAATGGGCCTAGGGGTGCCAGGGTGGCTCAGTCGGTTAAGCATCTGACTTCAGCTCAGGTCATGATCGCACAGTTCATGAGTTCGAGCCCCACATCAGGCTCTGTGCTGACAGCTGGGAGCCCGGAGCCTGCTTCAGATTCTTTGACTCCCTCTCTCTTTGTTCTTCCCTTGCTCCCCTTCTGTCTGTGTCTCTCTCGAAAAATAAAAATCAACATTAAGGAAAAAAGGAATGGGCCTGGAAATTGTTTCTAATAAAGTCACCTTTTAGCCAGTTTTAAGGGATATGAGAGATCAGGTCATGCTTCTATGTGGGGGCGGTGGCATATAGGGGAGGGTGGGAGGGTCATTCCAGGCCCAGGCGAGAGCATATTGCTGAGAGGAAGATCCGCTTGTTTTGTTTGAGGAACAGGAAGGAACCAACGTGGTTGAGGCAGAATGAATGAGAACAAGGAAGTAGCCAGGTGTCAGATTGTACAATGCTTTGTCAGTTACTCTGAGACGGGAAGTCATTGGTGAGATTTGAACAGAGAAGTGGTAGGGTATTTTCTTAAGGGATCATTCTGCCTGCTTTATGTAAAATAGTCCATGAAGGAAAGATTAAAATCAGGAAGAGCACATTTAAAGTAGTTGAAGGAATTAAATCAAGTGATAAGATGATGGTTACTTGCGCCAGGGTCGCAGCAGTAGAGGTAATGAGAAGTAATTGGATTCCGAATATATTTGAAGCAATTTCTGACAGGATATGCTGAAGGATTGGATGCGGTATATGAGATAAAGGGGGCAGCCAAAGATAACGCTCAGAAATTGTGGTCTGAGCAACTATGAAAATGTAATTACCACAAACTGAGTCCAGGTGGTATATACTAAGAGGAGGCTGGCAAAAAGTGGAAATCCTGTTCAGTTTGAGATAGAAATATCAAGCTGGGGATTTCATATATGTATCTTGATTTCAGGTCAAGAATATTCTTAACCTTTAGAAAGGTCAGGGTGGAAATAGACATTTGAAGGTAATTAACCTACAGCTGTTATTTATAGCCGTAGAATTGGATGAGTCCACTGAAGTAGCCTGTTTGAATGTAAAAGAGAAGCATATAAAGGACTGAGCTTTAGCTCTTTGCCTTTAGGGGTCTGGAAGGAGAAGAAATATCAAAGGAGAGTAAAATTACATAGGCAATCAAGAAGGGGGTGTCTGGGGCGTGGATACTGAGGAAAGTGTTTGAGGAGGAGGGAAGGAGAAACACTGTCAAATGATGGTAATCGGCCCAGGAAAACAGAAGTTTAGAAATGACCGCTGAAATTTGAGACTTTGGCCATCCCTGGAGTTGATCAGGGCACGTAACTTGGGTTGGAAGCCATGTACAGGATCACCTGATATTGGAAACCACACAGTTGAATTATTTTCTGCAGTATGCGCCAGCCACACATGTGTCAGTGTAAAGAAGGCACATCTCAGGATTTATCCCAGATCGGTGGTTTTGTGGGGAAGAAGCCTAAGAAGGCAAGAGAACTGATGGAGCTTACGAAATACTAATTTATTAACCGAATGCAATTGACAGCATGACCTAGTTCGTGAAGGGAAGAAGGAAACATCTCGTTTGTAAGGCCAAGGAGGTTAACAAATTGTCACAGAGAAGTTGAGATGCTTGTGAGATCAATAAAGTCAAAGAGTAAGTGCTAGGACAGTGAGGTTGCTGGAAGGATACGTAATTGTGGTTAGCAAGTGGGATAGCGGAGTTAAAGTTTTCAAAGCTGTCGTAGTTTCGAATAACAGTAAAGTCCAGGGGGTGGTCGTGGACTTAGGTATTTGAAACGGAGTGTAGGTGAAGGTCATGGAGGTGAAAGGATGGGCAATGAACTGTGGTGCTCAGATGTGATATGTGTCATCACGAATGAATGTGAGCATCCCAGAATTGTAGCAAGATTTGATAGTTAAAGGGAGGTTATGAGTTTAACATTAACGTGTTCAATGAATCTCAGGATGGTACTGGGACTTTGGAAGTCTAATTTCTCCTAACACAGTCTTTGAAATAAATCCTGTGTTTTTGGCTTCGCATCTCCAAAGGACATTATGTTGTAATTTTGTGTTCTATCAGTATGGGCTTATTGCTATTTGCAAAGTGTTTTCGTTCTGTCAACTCACGTCCTTGAGCTCTTCAAAAGAGTTGCAGTACCTTTCTTGATACTATTTTCCACATCATTTTCTCCTTATTGTGTTAGTACCTATGTTTGGGTGGAGTACGTTCTTGCTTGAGGTAGGGTACAGCAGAGGCAAATTTTCTGAGACCTTAAGGGTCTGAAGCAATCTTCATTATACATTGATACTTGATTGATAGATTTTCTGGGTATAGAATTAGAAGTGAAAAATCATCTTCCACGTGTGATGGCATTGTTCTAATCAGCAGCTCTGTCCTTCAGTTAATGGAAAATATTACTGGAGTCATTTGTTGATACTTTTCTTCCCTCTCTATATTCTACTTTTTAAAAAAAATATTTAAATAATCTCTGCATCTAACCTGGGGCTTGAATTCACAACCCCAAGATCAAGAGTCGCACGCTCCTCCGACTGAGCCAGCCAGGCGCCCCAATTTTTTTTTTTTTTTTTTTTTTTTTTGCTGGAACTTCTCAGTTTCTTGGATTGATCCTATAATCTTTATATAGTTTTCCCTTTCCCTTTTCTTTCCTTTTCTCTAAGGAGGCAGTGTAGGGTTATATAAGCATGCCTTTGGAGCTATACTGCCTAAATTCTAAATCTAGCTCCGCTATTTACTAGGTTTGGCTTGGACAATGAGTCCAAATGAGTCTCTGTGACTCATTGACTCATTTTCTTCATATGAGAAATCAATAGTGTCTACCTTACGGTTTCTTTTGAAGAGAAAATGAATGAGTAGATATAAAGTGCTCAGAACAGTGCCTGTTTCTTTTGAAGAGAAAGTGAATTAATAGATAGAAAGTGCTCAGAACAGTGCCTAACACATTATAAAACCTATACAGAATTTGCTATTATCATTGTAATGGTTACTTTATCTCTTTGAATCTTTTGTCTACCTTCTGTATATGTCCTCAACTTTTACTTCATTTCCAAGATAGTTTTTTTTCTTATTCCTCTTTTTATTACATAGCACCCTGTTGTGTTTTTTTAAGTTTATTTATTTATTTTGAGAGAGAGAGAGAGAGAGAGAGAGAGAGCAAGCTGGGGTGGGACTGAGAGAGAAGGAAACAGAGTATCCCCATCAGGCTCCTTGCTATCAGCACAGAGCCAGCCCCATGGGGCTCTCGATCCCACGAACTGTGAGATCAGGACCTGAGCAGCAATCAAGAGTTGGGACACGTAACCCACTGAGCCACCCCGGTGTCCCGGTTCGTGGTGTTTTTCTTTTTCTTTTTTTTTTTTTCATGGATGCTAAATCTTCTCTCTAAGGTGTTAGAGGTTTAAAACAATTTTTTTTTCATGCTTTGTCTCTGTCTCTTCTTGTTTCCTTTTTCTGTTTATTCATTTTGGGGTATTTTACACTGGAGAGTTCCTCATACATCTGGTCAGCCTTGGCTCTCCATTCACATTTAAGAGTGAAATCGAAAAGTGATCTGAAAGCTCTTTGTTCTTTTGTTAGTTAACTGGTGGTCTTTCCAGGAGAGATTGTACAGAGAGGGGCAGATGGGAGGGTGGGGACTTCCGATTTGCATGTATTTGCATGTATTAACGTACGGGGTTTCCTCCCTCTGGGGAGGCACTGGTTCTTAAGAGATGAATTTTTAATCTCTTGCTGGGTTGCTTGTATTTGGAGAGCCGGAAAGAGTATAGGCATCTCAATGTTCAGTATGAAAACTTCCACTGCATCCTACTACTTTATTTATCTATTTCTTTCTTTCTTTTTGCCCCTAAGGTGAATTTTATTTTTTATTATTCTTTAATCCTACTCTTTTTTAAAAAAAAATTAAATGTTTAAAAAAATTTTTTAGTGTTTATTTTTGAGAGAGAGAGAGAGAGAGAGAGAGAGAGAGGGAATGAGCAGGGGGAGGGCAGAGAGAGTGGGAGACACAGAATGTGAAGCAGGCTCCAGGCTCTGAGCTGTGGGCACAGAGCCCGACGCGGGGCTTGAACTCACAAGCTGAGATCATGACCTGAACCGAAGTTGGAAGCTTAACCAACTGAGCCACCCAAGTACCCCTAGCCCTTCTATTTTTCAAAAGCTCATTCTTTTACCTGCCATTTTGCTTGCTATCGCAGTCTGGAGCTTTTCTTGAATTTCTCCAGAAAACAGACACCTGGTCACCTACTAGGGTGAAGAAGGGACCGTGGAAATTTAACTCCTTATACAGTCTTTAAATAATTCTCCTCTTTTCTGCGCTATACCTCCGCACGTCTTTTGAGGTGTCTTAAACTCCCTGAGCCTTTCCCAAGTTCCTTGGGTTGTATTAATTTGCTTCTCACTAGCGCCCCCTTCTGTAGGCATTTAGCAATGGGTTTCTCTCAGCTTTGTTCAGTCAATTTTCCTCCATTCGTTTATCTTTCCAAAAAAGTGTTGATATTTCTTATCAATTTTGTCTCCTCTCATGTTTCCTTTGTCCTTGTGGGTTTATGATTTTTTTTTTATTCCTGATCTTGTTTAAGGGCACGGGTTCTAAAGCTGATCTCTCGGGTTTGAATTTTTGTGGTGTCATGTTACCAACTGAGAAATCATGGGCAATTTACTTGTCTGAGTCTGTTTCTTTTCATTTATTATTGTTGTCATTGTTGTTGAAAATAAGGATCATAAAAGCACCTATATTATAGGAATCAGTACATATAAAGTACTTACTTAGAACAGTGACTGACCAAAGTACCTGATTAATAAATGTCAACTCTTATTGTTGTCACTATTTGCATTGTTATAATATCATCATTATTTAGGAGTTTCAAATGGGAACAGAGATAAACACATGCATTCAGGTCCACCATGTTTAGCCATTGGTTTAGTTTTATTAATTATTTGTTGATTTTTTAAGTAGGCTCCACAACTAGCATGGAGCCCAGAGCAGGGCTTGAGCTCATGGCCCTGAGATCAAGACCTGAGCTGAGATCAAGAGTTGGATGCTTCACTGGCCGAGCTCCCCAGGCGCCCTACCCCTGCAATTAGCTTATTGTTAAAGTGCAGATGAGCTTGAAAGTGAAGACTGTGTTATTAATTATCCTTGAGAACTTCGATGAACAAGACAGAGGAAGAGTGAATTTTTACAACTGACATTTTTAAAAGCCTAGAACAAATACAATTTCAATAATTCGATCCATAAATATCTCTACCGTATTTCTCTACTTTTCTGAACTCATTTATCCACTTCATCCTAATGATGAGTTTCTTTATAGACACAAGATAGTTCTAAATATCTGTTGCAGATGTAACAATGTCCAGAGGCAGACAGGGCGTCATGTCATTGTTGGGGGCTTCACTCACGTATTACTGGCCACAATTTACATGATTACCATTAAACCCAATACTGGCAGTGAGAATAGGACCACAATAATTGGTGTAGATCGATCACAATTTATGCATGGGGCTGAGAATTGGATCCTTACCCCTGAGTCAGGTGGGGCAGGAGTAGACACGTGAAACGAATTGTGTCCTTGTAAGAAAAGAGAGGGAAAAGTGGATAGTTAGTAGGCAATCATGTGTTGCAGAGAAAGCGAGTCTGTAGGCCATTCTGCAGAGTCATAAATATTGAGTATACCTCAAATAAAATTAAGACCTATAGTTTTGATGAGCGTATTGGGAAAGAAACAGTTTATTTTCCCCAGTGGGTCCTTACGTAGTAAGTATTCTGTAATGTCTTATTCCAGGCTTATTGGCGTTTAAATCAAATTTCTATTACAACTAAAACTTATCATAGTTTTTCATGCAGCCAGTTTCACAATTGAAACCCAAACAAAAACAGGGTTTTTTTGTTTTACTCTTTTTTCTCCTCAGGAATTATGTATTAGAGAAGCTGAAAGTTGCATAAAGGTACATAACCATATTTTGTAATCAGATGTGAATGTCAGTTCAGTTTCTTGATTTCTACCTATGCCCAAAGAGCATCTGCGAAAAGTGAATGAGTCCCTTTCCCGACTTCCTGTCTCCCCGAGTCTTTAGAAAAGGAATTATAGTTCTCCAATTTGCCTTACGCACTTTCGTGAGCTAATTATAACAACACTTTACAGTTCAGCCTGCTTAAAAATCAAACTGTGGAAGTTGCGTTAAACCTACTGCCAATTAAGAGACAGCAAGATGAATTATCTCCAGATGCTCATGGGACTTCTTGAGGTTTGGAGAGTTGCGTCTGTTTCTGTTTTACTTTGGTATTTTTCCTTTCACTGCAGAAGCTCTTCGTGGCCCTGTTGACTGCAGATATGCAGATGAACCTCATGCAAACATGCTTGGTTTCTGGGATGGAAAGTTTCCAGGAAGGCATACGGCAGAAAGTCATGGTACATTCACCCTCAGAGCCTGAAAAATATATATGCTGGATCTCATAAGTAAACTTTCAGTTTTGGAGAGAGACAGCAAAATTTTATATTTTTCAGTGCATTTTAGATTAGAAGAGGTAAAACATTGTTTCTACCAGGAGATGCCTTGTTGAGAATAAAAATAATGTCTCTAGACAGGGCCAGTAAAACTCTGAATATTCTTTCTTTGAGGCCTCCACTTCTCCTTCATTCAAATTTCGTAAAAAATATTCATACAATTCTTTTTTCCCAGCTTTTAAGTCTCGTATGCTTGTTTTAATTAAACATTCACGGCAAAAGCTCTTGGCCTAATTGAGAAAAATAATTCTTTTTATTGAAGTATAATTGACATAGAATATTCTATGAGTTTCAGGTATACATCATAATGATTTGATATGTTTTTATACATTAGGAAATGATCCCCATGATAAGTATAATTACCATCTGTCACCATACAGAGTTATTGCAGTATTATTGACTATACATGCTGGGTATTACTTCCCCATGACTTATACCTGGAAGTTTGTACCTCTCAATTCCCTTCACCTATTTCCAAGTTTACTAAAAACACTCTATGATTTTTTTCTAGTTTTATTGAGAAATAATTAACGTATGTCACTGTATATGGTACATGGCATGATGGTTTAATTTACATATATTAAATGATGTGAAATGATTACCACATCATTAGGTTTAGCCAACATCCATCATCTCATATAGGTACAGTAAAAGGAAAAAAAAAATCTCCATTTTTTAAAAATGTTTATTTTATTTATTTAATTTTTAATGTTTATTTACTTTTGAGACAGAGAGACAGAGCGCAAGCGAGGGAGGGGCAGAGAGAGAGGGAGACACAGAATCCGAAGCAGGCTCCGGGCTCTGAGCTGTCAGCACAGAGCCGGACGCGGGGCTCGAACTCACGGACCGCGAGATCATGACCCGAGCCGAAGTCGGACGCTTAACCGACTGAGCCACCCAGGCGGCCCTAAATGTTTATTTATTTTTGACACACACACACACACACACACACACACACACACACACACACACACACAGAGGGAGAGGGAGAATGAGAATCCCAAGTAGGCTCAGTGCTGTCAGCATGGAACCGTGAGATCGTGACCTGGGTGAAAACAATTTCCTTGTGATGAGAACACTTAGGATTCATTCTGTTAACAACTTTCCTGTATATCATACGCCAGTGTTAACTATAGTCCCCGGGGTGCCTGAGTGACTCAATGGGTTAAGCATCCGACTTCGGCTCGGGTCATGATCTCACAGTTCATGAGTTCCAGCCCCACATCAGGCTCTGTGCTGACAGCCTGGAGACTGTTTCAGATTCTGTGTCGCTCTCTCTGCCCCTCCCCCAATCGCGTGTGCGCGCGCTCTCTCTCTCTCTCTCTCAAAGATGAATAAACATTAAAAAAAATCTTAAACTGTAGTCCTCATGTTGTATATTATATCCCTAGTACTTATCTATCTTATAAATGGAAGTTTGTACTTTTCGACTCCCTTGTCATTCCTCCTTTCCCACCTTCCGCCTCTGGTAACCACAAATCGGATCTCTGTTTCTAGGAATCTCAGTGTTTTTGTTTGGTTTTCTTTTAGATTCCACATATAAATGAGATCATACAAGTGTCTTTTACTGTTCGAGTTATTTCACTTAGCACAATGCCTTCAAGGTCCATCCATGTTGTAACAAATGGTAGGAATTCTTCCCTTTGTGGGGCTGAATAATATTCTATTGTATATATATTACCACAAGCTTTGTCCATTAATTCACTGATGGACACTTAGGTGGTTACAATGTCTTAGCTGCTATGAACATGAGGGCACAGATATCTTTTCAAGTTAATGTTTTTGTTTCCTTTGGATATATTCTCAGAATATATAGAATTGCCTGATGGTCTGCTAGTTCTATTTTTAATTTTGGGATGATTATCCATACTGTTTTCCATAGTGGCTGTACCAACTTATAGATCCCACCAACTGTACACGAGTGTTCCCTGGGTACCGCATCCTTGCCAGCATTTGCTATCTCTCGTCTTTTTTGCAAATGGCCATTGGAAGCGCACGATCAGAAAGGCGTAACTTGCAGAGAGATTATTCTTTGCCACAGATACTTCGTTAACTTTAAAGATGAAAGTGATATTTTTAAGGGTTTTGTTAATCCACATATAGACTCAGTTCTATGATTATCAATCACAGTGGAGGCTGCCATTTTAGATGGATTTGAAGTTAGAGAAACGAGGGATCGTCGAGCAAGCGGCAGAACAACACGATTATTTCTACAACCAAGAGAAGTGAATCAACCACACACACATATATATATATTCTTTCATGTAGATAGGATATTCACTACTACTGTATCAAGCCCCTAACCCATCAGAAAATACTCGATTCACTATACCTTATAAACAATGCACATATGACCCCATTAATGTAAAATTTATTGACTAAAGCTTTGAACTTATCCAACTGCTTATAGGAAATCATAATTCTCCATGTTGAAATGTATCACTTGAGATTATGATAGATTTGTGTTATTCGCTGTATGCCCAGGACATATTAGTACAAGAAGCTAAGCCCATGATGATTTTTGATTTGGTTCTGAAGTACGGTGTCTGGAATGAAATCAAGAGTTTCATTCTACCCCATGATACATGTAATATACATCTATATATGGAATAATATGTTCACTTCTGGTTGTCATACTAAGAAGATTGATCCAGATTCTAGAACTGTGTATGTAGAACAAAGAAAGCCTGAGAAGGTAAGAGTTGTCATCGGTATGTGTGGAAGAAATATAGTACCTGTTTTGCATGATGGAGGATACGACAGGGGCCAAAAAGTAGGTAGAAGTTACTTAGAGAATGCATTCATCTCATTTTAAGAACATTTTCTTTCCTCCTGCATCTCTGTTCTGGAGGGTTGAGTCAATCATACTCCTCGGTTGATGGCACACTGATACCATCGCTACTTGCAAGGCACATACTTGTTTGTTTCTATCTACTCCCCTGTCTCATTCCCTCAGGCAATTGTTCTAATCTCTTGACGTTTAAGTCTTTTGCAAAATGTGTGTTGCTGTTTTGTGCGTGTGCATTTTCAGTTTATATCAATGGTTTTGCGGTATAGATTTCATTCTGTTTCTTCTCCTTTTTCACCTGAGACGTTTATTTCATTTGCCGCATGGGTATCTATTTTGTCATTTCCAAACGCTACCCAATCTCCATGATGTGCACCTCCCACATTTTACTTTGTCAGACCCCCCTGGCAATGACTGTCTCATCTCTTCGCTCCTTGTCCATTTCTTTGCTACCATAAACAACATTGCAGTGAATAGCCTTGGACGTGTATCCTTTTGGACTTTTGTGAGAGGGTACATTCTGGATTACACGGTGTATGTACACTTAGTTTGATGAATAGTTCCATATTGCTCTCTAGAATGGCTCCTTCCACAAACAGGGCAGGAGAGATCCCGGGGCCCAGGAGTCAGCAGTCTATCTACAAAGGGCCAGATTGTAATTATTTTAGATTTTGCCGGCCACATAGAGTTTTTATAATATATTCTTCTTGTTCCTTTTTTTTTTTTTTGGTTCCCCATCAAAAATGTAAAAAAAAACATTTTGGGGGGCTCTTCAAAATTGGAGAAGGATTAAATTCATCCCTGGGGCCATCCAGAGGCCTGACCTAGCCTCCTATCCCTGCCAACATGTGACAGATTATTCACTAGTATAACTTTGGTCGGTGTAATGGATGTAAGCTGAGAGCTCACTGTCTGAAGTTCCATTTCTCTGCAATCACTTGTTATTATTTGGACTTCTTCATCAGTAGAGCTGCTAACTGAATAGTTTGTCCAGATTTCTATTAGGCTTTCTAGAGTCTATTATGATTTCTAGAGTCTTCTCATTGATATTTTGGAGTGTCTCATATGCTGGGTATTCATTTTCAGTTTTAGGCACTTTATCTTTTATCTTTTTAAAATTGTTGTTTATTTATTTATTTGTTTATTTAACTTGAGAGAGAGAGAGAGAGAGAGAGAGCATGTGAGTAGGGCAGAGGAGCAGAGGGAGACAGAGAGAATCTTAAGCAGGCCCCATGCTCAGTGTGGAGCCAAATGCGGGGCTTGATCTCAAAACAACAAGATCATGACCTGAGCCAAAATTAAGAGTAGGACACTTAATCGACTGAGCCATCCAGGCACTCGTAGTCACTTTACCTTTTTCTAATCAATTATCTGTTTATTAATGCTATACATAGTGTCTTTAATTGATCAGAATTACTTAATTTTCATGTATTTTAAGAACTTTGTAGGGGCGCCTAGGTGGCTCAGGCAGTTAAGCATCAGACTTCTCAGGTAATGATCTCGCGGTTTGTGAGTTCAAGCCCCACGTTGGGCTCTGTGCTGCCAGCTCAGAGCCTGGAGCCTGCTTTGGATTCTGTGTCTCCTTCTCTCTCTCTCTCTCTCTGCCCCTCTTCCACTGGTGCATGCCCTCTCTCTCAAAAATAAATAAACATTAAAAAAAAAAAAAGAACTTTGTAATTGTCTGAAGTATAAATAAATGGAATGATCCACCACAAAAGATAGTTTCCCAGCACTGAAGTGTTTCTGTTTTTGTAGCGTCTCAAATCTTGAGTGGGTGTGTGGGCTAGACCATTTAGATGTCCTCCGAACCTGAGATTATTTGGTACGCGTGAAGCAGTTTGACAGCAATATTTGGAAATCATAGGATTTAGGTAGCCGAAGGGATGTCAGTGGTTCATATGATCCAGACTTTTCATTTCCCATGGTAAGAAACCAAGGACAGAGCAGTGCGGATGCGCTTGCTCAAATTTCCCACAGCTAGTTGGTGGCAGAGGCTGGACCAGAATTTCCTGCTTCAGGGTCAACTGTACTTCCCATTAGCTCAAGATCAATTCTAAAGTGAATGGTTCAGTCATAAACACCATAGGTGGTTCCAGAGGTGGAAGGATGTCATCGAGGTAGAAAAGATATACAGAAAGGGGGAATCTTTTTTCCTAGGATTGACTGGTTCATGGCAAATGCTAATGCTACTTTTATGACTATTCATAATCTATTAAGTTGTCATTTACAGAAATTATAAGAAAGGCATTATCCACATATGTTTCCTTCCTCCAAATTATTATGTCTTTCCCACGTATCCCCCTCTAAAGTACTATCTCTTCCCTCTAATGCCAGATACTAAAGGGCACTGTGCCTTTCCAGCTGAGCTATGACTGTGTAATGAACTGAAACATTGCAGAATCCTTAACATCAGGCATTCAAGAGAGCTACTAGGCTCGTGTCCAGCTGCCATGGCCTGATATGCATAAGTCAGAAAATCGGTCCCCTCCCACGGTGTTGGGTAACAAATCCTTTCCAGATCTATGCCCCATTATCTACTCTAATGGAAAAGATTATGAGAAAACATGGAGTTGTTTAAAGCCGAGGCCACGCTAGGTGAAATCAGCTTTTGGAGTGAGGTCTTATTTAGCTCAACCCTGGCACTGCTGGAGAAATAGTGTCTTTACAAGTAGTGTCTTCTCCTTCTTTAGATCTCAGGTGTTTGGGGATTTGCACATTGGTTGACCACAAAACAAGATAATGGGACCCTTTTTGTGAGGCTATATCAACAATGCCAAATAGCTCTTACACTGTTCTAAACGTTTATATATGATTTCATAGCATTCGAGATTTTAATATTGGTGGGCAGTGAAGGACAGGGGCTCAATAGGCTGGGAAAATGGATTTATGGGCATATGTATATGTCTGGAGTTCAGTTCAGATGCTCCAGGTTTTTTTTTTTTCCCCCCGAGAGGAATATTCTCAGAACTAGCTTGTTTCCTCTTCTAAGGACCACAACAAGAGATTTCTGTTTTTTTCCCCAGACCTTCTCCAAACTTGACAGCTAAATGGAAGGGTACAAAGGCCACTTTCCCAATCTTTTCTCAGCTCCAATTCTTCCCTTTCATCTACCTCCCTCTGCAATCTCTCCAGCAGTCCCGTACAAGAGTACGTATTTGCTGCAGCTTGAGTCCCCCCACTGTCCGGACAAGATACTCAAGTGCTGGCAAAGTTCAGAGTGCCCAAGAACAGTTGTTAATGCCATGCGTCTTTATTTCTCAGCGGTGTCTGCTTTGGACTTGGGGTCTGGCTGCTATGCCGAAGCTATTTCTGTGGCCCTTTTGCTTTCTCCACATAGAATACTGTTTCTGGGATTGAATAGCTTTCCTCCTCACTCCTTCCCCTGGAACTACACCTGCTTCAATTATACTCTTTCTCTTTGCCATGTAGCCCGAGGACACAATTTAAATGCCCTGCTTATTTCTCTGCAAGTCAAAACATCTTCCCTGCCTGACCGGAGAGGAAATGAGAAAAGGGAGGGTAGGAGAAAGAGTAGGTCTGTCTTCATTTTACCGTCCTCACGCAGCAAATGGCCCATTTGATAAGTCCTAGCTAGGAAGAAATGCAGATGTGCATACCGGCGTCTCCCTACCGTGGTTGAACAAGTCTAACTCAGTTCCATTTCCTTTCCAGAAGCTTTAAGAGCTGATGAATAACCAGCAGTGTCTGCAGTATGCTGAAGTCGTACTCCCTTTCCTGTGTACAAGCAAATGAACGCTTTAGGGTGGCTCAAATCACCTCCGCCCGAGCCACGGTTGATCTGAAGTACCTTATTTTACTCTCTTCCAGGGGAGGGGGCACCAACTTTCCAGAGCCCCCGTACTCTCTTTGTAGGTTTCTAACCCTCAGCGCTAACTTATCACAGTGTAGGTGAAGCCTAGATAAATATTGAGATGGTGACCGGGGCTACTATAAGAAAGGCAGAATAGGGTACCAAAACATAACCTAATCACTTGCTGATATTATAATGAATCGAGATGAGAGGCCAGTTAGGCGAATTAATAAAATTTTAGCCGTGCCAAACATGACTCCTGCAGGTTATCTCGCAGGGCCCTTCTCCTGTAACCTTCGGGCAAAACGAAGGATGAGAAGATTTTTTGAAGCACAGTGTTTGTGGTGAGATAGGAAATTAGTATAACAAACTTCCAAACGTATGGTCTTTTCCGGTCTCCCCTAGTAAGAATAAGTGCTATTGTTCTGGGAGTTCATGATGATGTTCTTATCCGTATTCAACCCCCGGGTAGAAAGCCCATGTCTCCCTACTGGACTTCCTCTTAGCGTGAGATCTACTGTGTACTTGGCTCTCCATACTGACATTGTTTTGCGCACTTGTTCTTGGGTATGACAGCGGTTATTTCCACTTTGGAGAAGATAGAAGAGTGTATTAGCGAATGACGATCAGGTGAAATTAACCTAGCTCTCAGTATTACAAGCCTTTCATCACGTATCGGTCTCCGTCTCCGAAAGAAAAGTATTTGTTCATGTCTGTGATGATGCTGCAGAGATAAACGGTATGAGGGTACCATGACTCCCGGGTTACGATTTGTCAGTGGTGAAACCTGGACTTTAAGTTCTTCATCGAATATTTCATGGTAAGAAGCATAGAGGTGGTGATCTTCTTCCCTATTCAAACGAAGCTTTAAAATTGCATTCTCTCCCTTTCTATTCCAGGGAGCTAATGCTCTGCTTGGGATTCATTAAGTACAAGGTTGACATTTCCACTGACCACAGGCTGGACTTTAGTCTATAGGTATTAGCCTGCAATGCGGTACATATTGCCATCTGTTCACAGTGGAGGAAAAATAAACTGCAAATATTTTACTCAGCCAGATAATTATGTGCTTAGGATGTTCATGGTTACAAATATCTAGGTGACATGTGCATCCAGGTACTTGGCATTAAAATTATAACGCAGTGCATATCAACAAATATGTATCGGTTATTTATGCGTCTAGCATTATAATTGTTTTTTGTTTTTTGTTTTTTCCTTTACACAACACTTGGTACAGCCAGAATAGACATGAGAGTTTTCTGGGCAGAATTTCTTCTTTCAAAATGTTCACTCCATTAACCTATTATTCTATCTTTTGGATCTGAAGATATATTGCTTTTCAGATTCTCTGAGGATAATTAAGGGGCCCTGCATATGGCAATTAGAGCACGTGTCTTAGGTGTGACTGATAGAAAACAAAAGTCGGAATTGGAATTGGAATTGATATTGGAGAGTGAGAGAGAACTGTGGTTTGAGAGAGAAGACGCACTCTAACTGGGAAGGGAGAGAAGGAAGAAGCAACCGCTGAGTAGCTTTCTCTCCCTCTTGGTTTTGCTAATGGTTCGTTTTTCATGTGGGATAGGGATGCTCTATGTAAATTGGTATGATATTCAGGAGTGAAATCATTCAGAAAGAAGCTGATCCAGTTATGTCCGAGCTGATTCACCAAATTATATTTTATTGCCAAATGCTTGTTTGATTACCCATGTTACTGTTTTTGTCTCTCAACACGGCTGATGTCAGAAGGTTTCGAACGTGGTAAAATCTTGAAATGTCACTTTGGAAAATGTGTATGCCAAGTACTTCAGAGGCACAATTAACAAAAATATCTATAGCACAGTGATTGAATGTTTTCAACTCATTTGTCCCTTCTGCTTCACTCTCCTTTAGGTAGATTTGTGAGTAAGTTGGAACACTGAAATGGCATGTAGATCTTAAAGGCCCAGAGGCACAATTCAATAGTAACTTACAATGTTTTTAAACACCAAGGATCCGGGGTGCCTGGGTGGCTCAGTCGGTTAAGCGTCCGACTTCAGCTCAGGTCACGATCTCACGGTCCGTGAGTTCGAGCCCCACGTCGGGCTCTGGGCTGATGGCTCAGAGCCTGGAGCCTGCTTCCGATTCTGTGTCTCCCCCTCTCTCTGCCCCTCCCCCGTTCATGCTCTGTCTCTCTCTGTCTCAAAAAAAAAAAAAAAGTTAAAAAAAAAAACACCAAGGATCCACTACTAATTTTCTTCACAGAGAATTCATCCTGTATTTGCCATTTCTAGAAAAGGCACAAGGTGGCCTCTACTGCAGTGGTTTTCATGAGGAAATTATAAAAAATATGGAGAAAAATTCGCTTAGGGGTTTTCCGCTGTGGTAGAAGTCTCCCCCCTAAACCATTTAAAGTAGCTTGAAGATGTACACTAGGCAGTATCTGAGAGTGGACTGGAATCGTAACTTGCTTATTTGTGTTTAAAGAACACTATGTCACCTCGCATTGATAATTGCCTTCTTATTATTGATAGGGTAAGGACAGTGTTATTAGAGTGATGTTCTCAAGGTTTTGTTTCCTCTACTTTAAAATTTAGGAGAACGGGGCACCTGGGTGGCTCAGTTGGTTGAGTGTCTGACTTCGGCTCAGGTCATGATCTCACGGTTTGTGAGTTCGAGCCCCACGTCGGGCTCTGTGCTCACAGCTCAGAGCCTGGAGTCTGCTTCAAATTCTGTGTCTCCCTCTCTCTCTCTGTCCCTCCCCCACTCTCACTCTGTCTCTCTCTCAGAAATAAACATAAATAAGTAAGTAAATAAATAAATAAATAAAATTGAGGAGAACGTTCTAGAGAATTAGTGAGGAAATGTGTTGAGCAGTTACTACATGAGGGAAACAAAGGATGGGTATGCTTTTAGTAATTAGGATTGAAATTGTTTTTGAACTTGGAATGAACAATACAAATGGGGGAGACATCACATATGATATGTTATCCATCAGTGTTTGGAATAGAGATAGTCTTTCATGAAGGATAAGAAACTGGAGAATGGCTGGAAGGTCAGAATTAGGCTGTACAAAGGCTTGAGTGTTGAAGCAAGCAAATTGTTTTATCCTAGAGGCAGTTAGCCATAGAATACCATCAGTAATTCACTTTCTTTCAGGGATAAAGCATTTCAGCATTCCATTAGCTATTATTTAATATGGATTGTGGACATTGACTTGGAAAAATGCAATAGCAGCTTAACTGCTACCATGGCAGTCCATGGTGATACACAACATTAAATTTTCTCTATATGATATCTCATACGAAGAATAAAATCGATTCATGTTTCTACTCTCTATATAATCGGGTATGGTGGTGAATGCTTCTCAATCTTTAGGGACTAATGCTGCCCCTTATCATACACTAACTCTTAATAAATTCCAACGGTGTACCAAGGGAAGTGTAAAACATACAACTTGGGGGGCGTTCAGTCGGTCAAGCATCTGTCCTTGGCTCAAGTCATGATCTCGCAGTTTGTGAGTTTGAGCCCCGTGTTGGGCACTGTGCTGACAGCTCAGAGCCTGGAACCTGCTTCTGATTCTGTGTCTCCCTTTCTCTCTGTCTCTCTCTCTCTCTCTCTCTCTCTCTGCTCCTCCCCCACTTGCACTCTGTCTCTCTCTCAAAACTAAATAAACATTAAAAAAAGTCATTTCATCAGAAAGTATTAAAAAAAAAACCCATTCAACTCGACAAGACAGTCCTTGGTATGGTTAATAATAATTGGACAGATGCCATATGTTTTCACTCTTATGTGGATCCTGAGAAACTTAACAGAAGACCATGGGGGAGGGGAAGGGAAAGAAAAAGTTAGAGAGGGAGGGAGCCAAACCATAAGAGACTCTTAAAAACTGAGAACAAACGGAGGGTTGATGGGGGGTGGGAGGGAGGAGAGGGTGGGTGATGGGCATTGAGGAGAGCACCTGTTGGGATGAGCACTGGGTGTTGTATGGAAACCAATCTGACAATAAATTTCATCAATAAAAATAAAAAAAAATAATTGGAGGTCTTTCAAGATAAATTACAAAACTATTAACTTCTTTGGGGTTTTCCTTTGGTCAGAATCATAAATGGGACTTGTATCTGAGTGAAAATCAGAGCTTTGTGAGGGCAGAGACTATAATATATTTCCTCTACTCATTGCCAACATGTAGCACATAATTATATGCCTGGCACATATTTAAAGACTCAACAAGAACTTTTTGGATGGATGGATGGTATTCTGAACTTCAATGAACTTTTCAACTTACCCAATGTGATTTTACCACCTTTCCACTTTAGTCACCCACTGGCACTTGGACATTGTTATCATTTATAGTCACATGTTCTTATGACTATGTAACACGGCGATGCATGATCCTGGAATGGATCCTGGCCAAGAAAGGAGACATTAAGGAGGAAAATTGGTGATACTTGAATATCTTCAGATTAGATAGTAGAGTTGTCCTAGTGCTAATTGTGTGACTTTGATAATTTGATTATGTAAGATGTTAATATTTGCACAATCTAGATAAAAGGTGCATAAGATTTTTTGCAACATTTTTGAAAGTATGAAATTACTATAAAGTGAAAATTTAACCAAGTAATACAAAAGTGTTTCACCCTTAACATTTTATTACATCACCCCCCAGTTTCACTCCTGCTTGTACCCTCATTATAACCTTTTATCCCATAGTCTCATGCTATTTTCAAAGTCTTGTTAGAACAGTTTATGATCTGATTGACTTCCCTTCCTAGCTCTTATAAACAAAATCAATCTTTTAATTGATGTCCTTGCATGGTTCCTAGAATTGGCCGGATTTTTGACCTTTCACCATTATGATCTGTCACTGTTCATTCATCATGCCAATGCACAAACCTGAGTCACTGACTCCTCACATTATGTTCTTAGGATACTAAGAGCTGTTAGGGAGGGGCGCCTGGGTGGCTTAGTCAGTTAAGCATCTGACTTGGGCTCAGGCCATGGTCTCAGGGCTTGTGGGTTCGAGCCCCATGTGAGACTCTATGCTGATAGCCTGGAGCCTGCTTTGGATTCTGTTTCTCCCTCTCTCTCTCTCTGCCCATCCCCTGCTTACTCTCTCTCTCTCTCTGAAAAATAAATAAACTTAAAAAAAGAGCTATTAGTGAATTAACAGAAATGTGTGGCAAAGTCTAACGCTTGCTACCTTTAGCTGAAGCTCTCCCAAATGCTTTGCACTTTTTAAATTTATGTTAAAAATAAATTTAATTTCTATAAAAAAAAGTCAAAACTTCCAGTTACATTCTACTTTTTCTACAATGCTTAAACAACTACAATCTAATTTCTATCTCTGTAAGGTTTCTCTCTTCTGGACTTTCATATGGATGAAATAATATATTATGTTGTCTTTTATATTATGTTGTCTTTTGTGGTTGGCTTCTTTTCACCTAAAATAATGTTTTGAGGTTCATTCATTTTGTAGCAGGTATCAGTGCTTCGTTTCTTTTTAAACCTGAATAATATTCCATCGAATGGATTCCACATTTTGTTCATCCATTTGCTTGACGATGGTCATGTTGGGTTGCTTTCACTTTTTGGCTGTTATGAATAATGCTTCTGTAAACATTCACGTACAAGTTTTTGCGTGTACATATGTTTTCATTCATATGCTTTGGCTCAAATCTCCTTTAATTTTTTTTTTAATGTTTATTTCTGAGACAGAAACAGAGCATGAGTGGGGAAGGGGCAGAGAGAGAGGGAGACACAGAATCCGAAGCCGGCTCCAGGCTCTGAGCTGTCAGCACAGAGCCTGACGCGGCTTGAACTCACAAACCGTGAGATCATGACCTGAGCGGAAGTTGGTCGCTCAACCAACTGAGCCACCCAGGCGCCCCATCAAATCTTCTTTAATAGACACAATATTTTTGAGTAGTTTTACATTCTTAGCAGAGTTCAGAAGTACTGAGTGTTTTCATTTATCCCCTACCCCTACCCCTACACAGCCTCCTCTATCATTAACATTCTGCATCAGAGTGGTACATTTGTTAAAATCAACGAACCTATATTGACACATCATTATCACCCAAAGTCCTACTTTAGATTAGGGTTTACTCTTGAGATTGTACATGCTATAGTTTTTGACAAATGTATAATGACGCATCCGCCATTGCGGTATCATATAGAATTTTTTCACTGCCCTAAAACTCCCGTCCTCCATCAATTCATCCCAATCCTCCTAATATCAGGCAATCGCTGATGTTTTTTTACTGTGCACATATTCTGCCTTTTACAGAATGTCTTACAGTTGGAATCATACAGTCTGTAGCCTTTTTAGACTAACTTCTTTCACTTAGTAATATGCACTTAAGGTTTTTCCATGTCTTTTCATGCTGACATCTATATTGATATTTATAATTTGTGGTACTCCTTAATTTTTCAATAGATTCACATTTCCATCTGGTATCAATTTCTTTCTGTAGTTTCATATTTCCATCTGGCATCATTTTCCATCATTATATAAAACTTCCTTTTTTGTAGCTTATACCTCCTTGTGACAAAATCAATTTTCATTTACTTGAAAATATTTTCATTTCTCCTTTCTTTCTGAAAGATATTATCACTGGACATGGGATTCTGTTTGCAGCTCACTTTTTTCTAGCGCTAGAAAGATGTCCTACTGGCACAAAAACAGACACGTAGACCAATGGAATAGAATAAGGAACCCAGAATTGGACCCACAATTGTATGGCCAACTAATCTTTAACAAAGCAGGAGAGAGCATCCAATGGAAAAAAGACAATCTCTTTAGCAAATGGTGCTGGGAGAACTGGACAGCAACATGCAGAAGAATGAACCCGGACCACTTTCTTACATCATACACAAAAATAAACGCAAAATGGATCAAAGACCTAAATGTGAGACAGGAAACCATCAAAACCCTAGAGGAGAAAACAGGCAACAAATTCTGACCCTAGCTGCAGCAACTTTTTACTTGACATGTCTCCAAAGGCAAGGGAAACAAAAGCAAAAATGAACTACTGGGACCTCATCAGGATAACCAGCATCTTCACTGCAAAGGAAACAATCAACAAAAGTAAAAGTCAACCAACAGAATGGGAGAAGATATTTGCAAATGACATATCGGATAAAGGGTTAGTACCCAAAGTCTATAAAGAACTTGCCAAACTCAACACCCAAAAAACAAATAATCCAGTGAAGAAATGGGCAGAACACATGAATAGACACTTTGCCAAAGAAGACATCCAGATGGCCAACAGACACATGAAAAGTTGCTCACCATCGCTTGTCATCAGGGAAGTACAAATCCAAACCACATTGAGATACCACCTGACACTGGTCAGAGTGGCTAAAATTAATGACTCAGGGAACAACAGATATTGGCGAGGATGTGGAGAAACGGGAGCCCTCTTGCACTGTTGGTGGGAATGCAAATTGGGGCAGCCACTCTGGGAAACAGTATGGAGGTTCCTCAAAAAAATTAAAAATAGAACTACCCTAACAACCCAGCAATAGCACTCAGAATTTATCCAAAGGATACAGGAGTTCTGATTCATAGGGGCACATATATCCCAATGTTTATAGTAGTGCCATCAACAGTAGCCAAATTATGGAAAGAACCAAAGTGTCCATCAACTGATGAATGGATAAAGAAGATGTGGTTTATATATATGATGGAATACTCCTTGGCAATGAGAAAGAATGAAATCATGCTATTTGCGGCAACGTGGATGGAACTGGAGGGTATTATGTTAAGTGAAATAAGTCAGAGAAAGACAGATATCATGTGTTTTCACTCATATGTGGAATTAAAGAAACCAAACAGATGAACATAGGGGAAGGGAAGGAAAAATAAGATAAAAACAGAGAGGGAGGCAAACCATAAGAGACTCTGAAATACAGAGAACAAAATGAAGGTGGATGGGGGGGTTGGGGGGGAGGGGAAAATGGGTGATGGGCACTGAGGAGGGCACTTGTTGGGATGAGCACGAGGTGTTGTATGTAAGTGATGAATCACGGGAATCTACTTCCGAAACCAAGAGCACACTATATACATTGTATGTTAGCTAACTTGACAATAAGTTGTATTAAAAACATAAAATCCTATTAACTATTAAAAAAATGTCCTAGATATTATTACATTTTCATTGATCTCCACTCTATTTTCTGAGAATTCAACTGTTTTTATTTTTTTCTGTATATAATGGGTCCTTTCTGTATATACTTTAAGATTTCCTCTCTATCTTTCTACTTAAGCATTTTGATTATGATCTTTTCTTTGTATCTGCATTGAGCGTTTAAAATCTCTAAGCTGATCTATATGTTTTCTACATGCTATGCAAGTTATCTTTGTTGGAAATGTTTTCAAATATGTTATCTGTCCCTTTATCCTTCTCCTCTCCTTCTGGAACTACACATATAGAGATTGTTATATTGTAAACAAACATAATAGATCGTTTACTATTGTTCTATAGGCCACTGAGGTTCTGTTCATCTTTCCCCTCTATTCTTCAGGCTAGGTAATTTCTACTGATGTATCTCAAGTTTGTTGACTCTTTTGCTCTCTCTAATCTGCTGTTCAGATCATCTAGTCAATTTTTCATTTTAATTATTCAGTTCTAAAATTCTCATTTGGTTCAGAGCACCTGGCTGGTTCAGTCAGTTAAGTGTCCGACTTCAGCTCAGGTCATGATCTCGCGGTCCGTGAGTTCGAGCCCCACGTCGGGCTCTGTGCTGACAGCTCGGAGCCTGGAGCCTGCTTCGGATGCTGAGTCTCCCTCTCTCTGCCCTCCCCCACTCATGTTCTGTCTCTCAAAAATAAATAAGCATTAAAAAAATTTTTAATTCCCATTTGGTTCATTTTTATGATTTTACGTTTTGCTATTGTTCCTCCTCTGTTCCTATAGCATGAAAGTAATTTCCTTAAAATGCTAGAACATATGCTAACTGTTATAATCCTTGTCTACTAAATTCCACAGCTTTATCAACTTGTAGTTGGTTTTACTGACTTTTTTTCTCATGGCATTTCATATTTTCTCCCCTGTTGTATGTCTTGTAGTTAAAAAATATGTGGTGGACATAGTAGGTTACACATTATAAAAACCATGGACTTGGCTCTGTTCCTGAGAAGAAGGCTGATTTTCGTCCTACAAACAGTTCTCTTGGCCTGACTTGAACCTCTAAGTCTGTCTCTCCTGTGGTGGCTACTCGATGAGATCCCATTTGGTTTGTTTTTAAGACTCCTTTTGGCTAGAACCTTCGGAGCCTTCTCTGCACGCATGTCCTTTGGTGGTTATCCACGTTTTGATCAGGGTACATGTATGGATTTGGGGGCTTACCCCTGTGTATCTCCTTTCCTTCCAGGATTTGTCCCCTTAATTTTCCAACTATTTTGCCATCACTTAAACTCTTCCTTTAACATCTCGAGACAGTAAGAATGAAGTTTCCTGCTACAGCATGCTCCATGATTCAGGAAGTGCTCTTCAGCAAAGTGGTGCAAAGATCCAGATATCACTAAGTATAGTTCCTATCTTTTAGTAGTTGACTTCTGTTTCTGACTGCTTTCTATTATTCCCCACTGTGTTTAAATAGCGGTGTGGATTTTTTTTTGTCTTTTGTCTATAATTAATTAACTATAATGATCTTTGTCTGTTGGATGATTAGTATGATCAAAGTGTTGTGCCATTATTGGATGCTGGGATTCACGTACATAGTTTTCAATTTTTTTCTTATACCTTTTTTTTTTAATTTTTTTTTAATGTTTATTTATTTTTGAGACAGAGACAGAGCATGAACGGGGGAGGGTCAGAGAGAGGGAGACACAGAATGTGAAACAGGCTCCAGGCTCTGAGCTGTCAGCACAGAGCCTGACGCGGGGCTCGAACTCACGGACCGCGAGATCATGACCTGAGCCGAAGTCGGCCGCTTTACCGACTGAGCCACCCGGGCGCCCCTCTTATACCTTTATTTCCAAGAAGTTTTATGAGAATATTTTTCAAATCTGCTGGTCTTTTATCATCTCTTGCACTTTGCCTCATGTATTTTAATTCTTTGTTTCATTTTTTATTTTTTTAAATCTTTTTTAAAAAATTTTTTTTAATGTTTATTTATTTTTGAGACAGAGAGAGACAGAGCATGAATGGGGGAGGGTCAGAGAGAGAGGGAGACACAGAATCCGAAACAGGCTCCAGGCTCTGAGCTGTCAGCCCAGAGCCCGATGCGGGGCTCGAACTCATGGACCGTGAGATCATGACCTGAGCCGAAGTCGGACACTTAACCGACTGAGCCACCCAGGCACCCCTGTTTCATTTTTTTTAAATATTGTAGACACTTTTATATTTTTCTGATTTTTTAAATTTTTTTAAAAAATTTTTTAATGTTTTTATTTTTGAGAGAGAGAGAGAGAGAGAGCGTGAGTGAGGGATGGGCAGAGAGAGAGGTAGACACAGAATCCAAAGCAGGCTCCAGGCTCTGAGCTGTCAGCACAGAGCCCGAAGCGGGGCTTGAACTCACCAACCTTGAGATCATGACCTGAGCCGAAGTCGGACGCTTAACCGAGTGAGGCACCCAGGCACGCCATTATGTTTCTGATATTAATGTAAAGGTTATTTCTGGATCTATTTCTCATAGGGGCTTCATTGATGGTGCCTTGTTTCCTTGTGTAATTTATTACTTTTTATTGTAAGCTCAAAATTGTTACAACACATGGGATATTTTTTGATGACTGGGAAGGGGAGAAGTCCGTAATGTCTACAATCTTTCCTTTTTAAACACCTATGGAAGTTTATTCCTCTGTTACTGAACTTATTGCATTTCCCTGTGTACTTGTTTACATACCTGTTTCAATTAAGATTGGGTTTGCCTGAACAGGACAGAAAACTCAAAATTATAGTGGCTTAAACGACATGTGATCCTATTTTTCACCACATAAAAGTGGCTTAGAGAATGATGGTCCAGGTCTGTTACGTTTTTCTCTCACATCACAAACATGGCATCATCTTATATTATTGCCCAACCACCCTTAGTCTGTGTCTTCTAGTATGTTGCTTAATCTAGTTGCTTGAGTTCTAGCCATCATGTCTGCACTCCAGAAAGCAGGAATAAAGAAGAAATAGAAGGGCACATTCCATCTATTTACATTTATTCCCTGGGTGGCTCTTAAGACATTTACTACGTGTCATTGGCCAAAACTCAACATGAGCATTCTTGCGGCAAAGGAGGCTCAGAAATGCAGTTTTGATTCTGGGGGATGAGATGCCCAGCTAAAAATTAGGGTTTTATGACTAAATAAGAGGGGCAATAATCCATATTTGGAAGAAATTAACAATCCCTGTCATAATATCTCACCTGTGCTACTCTGGGATAATTTTCTTGATTGAAAGGGCATCTTGATAGTTTTATACCCAATAGGAGCTGGTTTCCATTGTCTTCTGTATAATATGTGCTCAATAATTTTTGGTTGAAAGAATGGCTGAGTCACTTGAGTTTTCCTGCCCCTCCTAGCATTTTTTGTATGACTCTGCTGAAAATGGTGAATTATGAGAATTTAGTATACGTTGTTAACATAGTCTTTTCTGTTGTTCGTGTTCATCAGAGGTGAATTGAGTAGTTTGAGTTGAAATTCAGCTTCCTCTATGAAAGTAGACTTCTTAAATCCTACTCATTAGAATAAATTTGATTTTGTTGTTATATACACATAAAATGGAAGGCTATTTACTTTGCAGTGGAAAGCACTTTCCTATGCATTTCTGGTACTAGGTTACAGTGTTGCCATCAGTGATCTAAATCAACATTCATGGGTGATTGCATTTTATAACCGCTTTTATTAGGTACCGTTCAAGGTAATGTTATGCATCTCATAATGAGTAAGAACCTGGTATTCCATAAATAGGAAATGAAGCACAGAAAGTACAGCTGTCTTCACCAAGGTATCATGTCAGCAGGAAATATTGAATAGGCAATATCTAAATAATCAGTTTCAGAACTCCTCATCAGAGTGCAGAAGCTTTGGATTAGGGTCTGATGATACTACTTAGAACACTTAAGAATTTTGGTTTCTTGCGCAGGTTTAAGCAGACAGATCCTTCGCTCTCATCAGCATAATTATGACACTCCTTTATCACCTTAATTACCCGCCTTTGACTGTCTTTTTTCCAGGTTTTGAGATCCTATATACTTCCCCCCTGTTTTTTATGACCCCTCACAGAAGAAACACATCAAGATGCTTAACAGATCTCTCTGGTTCATGTATTTTCATACAGCTGGGACAGGGGTTGGCAACAGGCTAAATTCAATACATTAATCTTTGATGTATCAAAAATGTAGATCTTTAAATGACATTGCACAGCAAGTGCCTTAGGACTGGCATTTTTGATCAAGAGGTTTTCATTTCCGGTTAAACTGAAATAGAATAATCCAAAGACTTTTTAGTCTAAATATGTTTAGTATCTTCAAAGAAATAACAAAAAAATAGAAAAAGAAAATAAATCATGAAAAAAAATCAGATACAAAGCAAGAAAAAACACATGTAAAGTATTTCATTAAATAATGTGGAAAATCTTTTTTATCTGTCTTTCTGTCTCTCTCTCTTTAGTGTGTGTGTGTGTGTGTGTGTGTGTATGTGTGTGTGTATATATATATATATATATAAAAGTCAAATACTAAGTAATGAAATATATTTAATTGTATATGTATATATTTATGTATGTATATATGTATGTATATATATTTATATATATGAATAAATGTATACTAAAGCAGTCAAATACTAAGAAATGAATAATACTAAAGAAATAAACTGAACATAAAGTGAGGGAAATAAAAGTGAGAATAGATATTAATTTTAAAATGTAAACATATTTGATTAATTATTGGTAGTTAAAGATAAGTGACTTTGCGTATGTATGAGTATGTGTGGTTGTGCTTAATGATAAAGAGAAAACACTAGAGTCTAGATAGTGATAAAATTGGATATGTCGGTCGGTACGAAACAGGTACTTTGAAGTGAGTTAGTAAGATTTTCTAAGACTTCTGTCTTTGGGAGGAAAAGCATAACAATTTATATTTTGTTAAGCATTTTTAAAGGTAAGGATGCATAGCAAAATTTGAAAGTCTAAAATAATGAAAAAAGTCATAGCTTTCAAACATGGACAGAAAATATATTGAATACAGATTATCCATTTAGCATAAGACAGAGTATAAGCATAAGAAACAAAGCAAGGAAGTAATGCACAAAAAAATGGCAAGAACAATTATAAATATCAGTAATAATAAAAATAGAGTGAACTTGTCCACTAAATGAGTTTCAGATGAAATAAACATGCATGTAAATACATATAAGAAAACATTTATGTGCTGTTTGAAAGAGACATACCTAACACAAACTGATATGGATAATTTAAACATGATAGGAGGAGAAAGCTGGTATAAGGTTTTTAATCTCCCACAGAATCAATCACATTTAAGGTCAAGAAAAGTGATAACAATAGAGGGACAATACATTCAAAATGCACAAGCAATGATTAAGTAGGAGTATAGAAAATCACAAAGGCATATTATTCAAAACTATAGACTTTACATACATGAAGCAAATATTGGAAAGATTATAAAAAGAAATTTAGAATACTATAAACTTAGTGTGAGATTTAACACAGTGATAACAGACCCTGATAAGTCAAGCAGGGAAAGGTCATAAGGTAATAGAAACTTTAAACAACGGAGTTAACAAGACAGAATTAGTAATTATGTATAGAAATGACTAAAATAAATACATTACTTATTCCGGGATATGGAAACATTTAAATTTTGATCACATTAAAAAATTTCAAACAATGAAAAATCTATAGAATGTTGTCTTTGATCACAGAAACTATATTAGAAATTAATAAGAAAATGTGTATGAGAAAAAATGAAAAAAATGCCCTAATGAAATAATGTATTTATAAAAAAGGAAATAAAAATGTGAGTTACAAATATTTATAACTGTCCTTTTAAGAATCTGATTTCAAAGATTTTTGCAATGCAGCTAAATAAGATAAAATTATAGTAAAAAATCTTATCAAAGGTCAAGAAAGATTCAAAATGAATTAAACATTTAACTCAAATCTAGGAAAAAATAACAGGGTAAATTTTAAACAAATATAGAGTTAATAAGATGATAGAGATAAGAACAAAGTAAAATGGAAAACAAGGATAAAACTGAGAGAACCATTATTTGAAAGGACTAAGAAAACAGAGGGCAAAGATAAATAACGTTTCGATCAGAAACAGTTGTATAAATTAAGATGGAGTAAGGATTTTATAAATATTAAGATATTTATCCATTAAATTAGAAATCAGAGAAAATCAGATAAAATGAACAAATTGGAGAACTATTCATAATTATGAATATTGACTTCAACAAAAATGAAAAACTTTAGTGAAATAAACATTAAAGACAGGTAGTAAATAGATTAATTATTTTCCAGCCATAACCCCCAAAGCATTAAGCCCAAACTGTTTTTGCTGTTCAGTCTTATTATAATTTCAAGTTTTATCATATCCTGTCTTCTGCAAACTGTTACAGAGAGTAAAAAAAAATAGATCTGTTCATAAGGCTAATTAATCTAAACTTGATAACAAGTAGACAGGGAGAGTACAAGAAGATAAAAAGTATAGACAAATCTTAGGAAGATAAATGCAAAAAGTCCAAGATGTAAGTATCTCTAAAGCAAGTTCAACAGTGTGTTAAAAAAAAAAAAAAGTTGGGATTAGATGGACTCCTTAAAAAAAACAAAAAACAATATTGATGACAGATTACAGGAGAAAAAAAGTACAATTATTTCAGTAGATTCAGGCACTACATCAGATAAAAAATATTTTTCCATCATAAAATATATTGGCAAATTAGAGAAAAAAGAAATTTCCTTTACTTGACAAAGGTCTTCTACCAAAAAACCTAGAACAAATATTATGCTTGGTGGTAATACTAAAAAAGTATCTACGATGTTGTTTCCAATAATGATCTAGAAATAAAAATAAATAAAATATATTAAGACTTCTAAAAAACACATTGTCAGTATTAATATGGTTCAGTCATTTTACTGGACCCAATATCAATTATTGAATGAATTATTTTTCTCTGCATTTGGTATAACAATTATAAAATGGAATAAAGACATGTAATTTTAAAATTTTTTTTTTTTTTCAACGTTTATTTATTTTTGGGACAGAGAGAGACAGAGCATGAACGGGGGAGGGGCAGAGAGAGAGGGAGACACAGAATCGGAAACAGGCTCCAGGCTCCGAGCCGTCAGCCCAGAGCCTGACGCGGGGCTCAAACTCACGGACCGCGAGATCGTGACCTGGCTGAAGTCGGACGCTTAACCGACTGCGCCACCCAGGCGCCCCAAGACATGTAATTTTAAATAGCAATGAAAACTGAAAGAGGCCTAGGAATAAATCTTTAAAAATGGATGTGTAAACAAATTTTTTTTTTAATGTTTATTTATTTTTGAGACAGAGACAGAGCATGAACGGGGGAGGGGCAGAGAGAGAGGGAGACACAGAATCGGAAGCAGGCTCCAGGCTCCGGGCCATCAGCCCAGAGCCCGACGCGGGGCTCGAACTCACGGACCGCGAGATCGTGACCTGGCTGAAGTGGGATGCTTAACCGACTGCGCCACCCAGGCGCCCCTGAAGGATGTTCTTTAAAGGCTTGTTCCTGTTTCACGGGGTGCCTGCGTGGCTCAGTTGGTTAAGGTTCTGACTTCAGCTCAGGTCATGATCTTTCAGTTCGTGAGTTTGAGCCCTGTGTTAGGCTCTCTGCTGACAGCTCAGAGCCTGGTGCCTGCTTCTGATTCTGTGCCTCCCTCTCTCTCTCTGCCCCTCCCCTACAAACAAAAAGATTAATCATTTTTTTTTTTAATTTTTTTTTTCAACGTTTATTTATTTTTGGGACAGAGAGACAGAGCATGAACGGGGGAGGGGCAGAGAGAGAGGGAGACACAGAATCGGAAACAGGCTCCAGGCTCTGAGCCATCAGCCCAGGGCCCGACGCGGGGCTCAAACTCACGGACTGCGAGATCGTGACCTGAGCTGAAGGCGGACCCTTAACCGACTGAGCCACCCAGGCGCCCCAACAAATTTTTAAAAAATTAAAAGATAACATGAAAACTTAAGTGACAAAACCTACCATGTGCATAAATGGGAAAACTCAGTATGATAAAGACACTGTTACCAACACAAACTATAACCGAATACAACTCTAAAATGCCATGAGATTTTTTTTTTTTTTTACCATAGAACTTAAAAGGCTTGAGCCTAAGATTGATTTGGAAAGTTACAAGGCTAAAAATAGCCAACATAATTTTTAAAAAAGAAAAAGGTGTCAAGATTTCCTGTGAGTCTATGGTCATTAACAAAATGAGATATTAGCATAGGTGTAGAAAAAGGGAATAATGGGACAGAAGAGACACCATAATACAAGACCCATGCATATCTGAAAGCTTATTGGGAATTACTAATTACTAATTACTAATCAGAGATAGAAAGGATAGACTGGTCAATAAATGATACTATGAAAATTGGTTATCCACATAGAAAACAATTATATTCATGACTCACATTATACCAGAAAAAAATCCAGAGTAGAGACCTAAATGTGTGACTTTTTTAGAAGAGGTGTAATTAAGAGAAAGTTATTATGATTTTAGAGTGGGAAATCATTTCTTTTCTTTCTTTAAAGTTTGCTTGTTTATTTTGAGAGTGAGGATGTGAGCAGGGGAAGGGGACAGAGGGAGGGCTAGAGAATCCCAAGCAGGCTCTGTGCACGCAGAGCTGGATGTGGGGCTCGAACTCAGAAACGGAGATCATGACCTGAGCTGAAACCTAGAGTCGATCATTTAACCGACTGAGACACCCAGGCACCCCTGGAAATTATTTCTTAAACACAATGTACAATGTCTAAATCCTAATGAAAACATATTGATAACATTGACTAAATTTTGAAAAATAAAACTGTGCCATAGAGGAAGCTGTAAATCACTCTGAAATTCAGGCTATGAACTGAGAGGCAATGTTTTCAAGGCTAGTAACAAAAAAAGACTTTGTCTCTAGAACATATAAAAAATTACTACAAAACAATTACACAAACACCCCAGCATAAAAAAATAGGCAAGAGTCTAGGCTGTTCAGGCTTTATAACAAAAATATTTAAAATATTAACGTGGGTAAATCTCTAAAGTATAATGTTAAATATAGAAGATAACAGAAGGCAAAGTTGATGTTTGAAGGTTATATGTAGTGTGGTGTGCTGCTGGTAAAGATTTTTAATTAAAGGGAAGTTGTTACTTTCATTGTTTTAAATAATGGTAATAATATTAAAAACTAACCACCATATGGTGCTTTAGAGTTTATCCACTTAAAGTATTTTTAATTTTATTATCTTAGAAAGCGCAAGTGGGGAGAGGGGCAGTGGGGGGGGGAGGGAGGGGGAGAGAGTGAGAGAGAGGGAGGGAGGGAGAACCAAACAGGCTCCATGCTAAGCATGGGGTCACGACCCGAGCCAAAATCAAGAGTCGGATGCTCAACCCACTGAACTACCCAGGCGCCCTGTATGATTTCATTTAGACACAAACTCTATAAAATGCAAACTAATCTATAGTGACAGAAAGCAGATCGGTTTTCTGGGGTGGGACCATGGGGCGAGGGGCAGGAGGGAGGGATTACAATGGCGCATGAGGACATGCTTTGGGGTGATGGCTATGTTCACTATCTTGATTGTGATGATCACTTCACCGGTATATACGTACATCAAATTGTACACTTTACACACAGTCTATTGTATGCCAATTATACTCTGACAAAGCAATTTTAAAAACAGACAAAAATGGGTTCCCATTTGTGAAGGAGAGTGGGAGACACAGGCTTCCGGTTATGGGATGAATAAGTCATGGGGATAAAAAGCACAGCATAGAGATTATAAGGGATTTTTTTTTTCATGTGTATTACCTGATTTCATCCTCACAAGAAATTTTAGGTACTATTTAGTTTAGGTACTATTATTATTCCCACACACACAAAAAAGTCAAATTCACCAATTGAGCCTCCGAGAGGTTACATGGTGGAAAGGACCCTCAAACCCAAGTCTTTAACACCTACCAAATGTCATTCTTTGCCCATCAGTTGGTATTCATATAATATTATCATTGTGGTCATCTATTTTATTTATGCCAAACCATGGTATCTATTTGCTTACAACTTCCTTTTCTCACATCATGACCTTCTTATTACCATGATAGAGGCCCCTCAGATTTCTCCCACCTGTGTCAGCAATTCCACTCAGTTTTTTAGAAAAATGTTTATTTTTGAGAAAGAGAGCACGAGTAGGGGAGGGAAAGGGGGGGGGGGACAGAGGGTCTGAAGTGGGCTCTGGGCTGACAGCACAGAGCCCTACGTGGGGCTTGAACTCATGAATTGCGAGGTCATGACCTGAACCAAAGTTGGTCGCTCAACCGACTGAACCAGCCAGGCGCACCTCGTCCAGTTTTTATTTCCTCTCCATTATTAACCACAGGCCTTTTATCACCAAAACCTGCCAGTTCTACCTCCAAAAAGGTGTCCTAAGTTTCTTTATGCCCATCCACTTGTGTTTTCGCCCTAATCCAAACCACCATCATCTCTTGCCTGGACTATTGCAGTAGCTTCCAAATCTATACTGACATGTGCTGGTTCTTCAGGTCTGCTCTAGACACAAAACATCTCCTACGCTTCATTGGAAATGTTTATAGACAGACATAAATACATAGGGTTCTGAAGGGACTAGAACTGTATCTGAAAATCTTTACAGTGGTTGCCTTTGCAGTTTGCCTCTCTCGTTCTTTCTGCGCAGCTAATTAACTGTCAGCTACCAAATACTTACGGAACAATGGACAGAAAAGGCCTGAATGTTCTGACCCACTCTGTTTCAGCTCTGTGACATGGCTGACAAAAGCCAACTGCACTACAACTCTGCTTATGAGGTTTTATTTTCTTAAAGGGAAGTGCAGTTAAGACAACAAGGCTACCCCCTTTCGACATAAAAGATACATGTTTAAATTTATAAAATGCAAAAACACTACAAAATGAAAAGGAGAAGCTTCTTAGTACTGTAACTCCAACCCACTGATTATTCCCCTCACAATTAGCTCTTAGTAAGCACTTATTATCTTTTCTTTAAGAAAAAGTATATTGCAGCATATGTATGTATCTATAAATATGTTTTCTTTAAAAAAATTTTTTTTGTAATGTTTATTTTTGAGACACAGAGAGACAGAGCATGAGCAGGGGAGGGGTAGAGATAGAGGGAAACACAGACTGAAGCAGGCTCCAGGCTCTGAGTCATCAGCACAGAGCCCGATGCGGGGCTCGAACACACAAGCCGTGAGATCATGTCCTGAGCCACCCAGGCACCCCAATAAATATGTTTTCTAACTTCTGCAGATGTAATTATACTTAGTACTGTACAGTTTTTCACTTAATATAGTTTGTATACTTTTCCATATTAGCTCAGATGGATATATTTCATTCCTGTTACTGACTATATAATATCCCATCAAACAGATGTTTAGCTAGGCTCTTCAATATCAGGTCTGCTTTTTTCCAAGCTTTGTTGAGATATTATTGACATATAGCATATGTAAGTTTAAGGTGTGCAATGTGATTTGGTACATGTATATATTGCAAAATGATTACCACAATAAGGTCAATTATCACCTCCATCCCTTCACATAATTACCACTTTTGTGTGGTGAAAGCATTTAAGATTAACTCTGTTAATAACTTCAAAGTATATAATAAAGTATTGTTAATTATAGTTACCATACTGTGTATTAGATCCCTGGAACTTATTCATCTTAGAGCTGGATTTCTGTACCCTTTGGCTAACATCTCTGCATTTCCCCCACTGCCCCCCAGACCCTGGAGGTCACCATTCTACACTATTTCTAGGAATTTGGATTTCTTAGATTCTGCATTTAAGAACATATGGTATTTGTCTTTCTCTGTCTGACTTATTTCACTTAGCACGATGCTCTCAAGGTTCATCCACGTTGTTTCAAATGGCAGGATCTCCTTTTTTGTGGCAGAATGATATATATACACACACACATTTTCTTTACCCATTCATCCATTGATGGACACTTAGGTTGTTTCCATTTCTTGGCAACGAACATGGGAGTGCACACACGTCTTTGAGATAGTCATTTTCATCTCAGGGTACTCTATTTTATTTTTGGAAAGCCATGTTGAGGAAAAGTATTTCTTTCTTTTTTTTTATACTTTCTTTTTTTTTTCAATATATGAAGTTTATTGTCAAATTGGTTTCCATACAACACCCAGTGCTCATCCCAAAAGGTGCCCTCCTCAATACTCATCACCCACCCTCCCCTCCCTCCCACCCCCATCAACCCTCAGTTCTCAGTTTTTAAGAGTCTCTTATGCTTTGGTTCTCTCCCACTCTAACCTCCTTTTTTTTTTTCCCCTCCCCTCCCCCATGGGTTTCTGTTAAGTTTCTCAGGATCCACATAAGAGTGAACACATATGGTATCTGTCTTTCTCTGTATGGCTTATTTCACTTAGCCTAACATTCTCCAGTTCCATCCACGTTGCTACAAAAGGCCATATTTCATTCTTTCTCATTGCCACATAGTACTCCATTGTGTATATAAACCACAATTTCTTCATCCATTCATCAGTTGATGGACATTTAGGGTCTTTCCATAATTTGGCTATTGTTGAGAGTGCTGCTATAAATATTGGGGTACAAGTGCCCCTATGTATCAGTACTCCTGTATCCCTTGGGTAAATTCCTAGCAGTGCTACTGCTGGGTCATAGGGTAGGTCTATTTTTAATTTTCTGAGGAACCTCCACACTGTTTTCCGGAGTGGCTGCACCAATTTGCATTCCCACCAACAGTGCAAGAGGGTTCTTGTTTCTCCACAACCTCTCTAGCATCTATAGTCTCCTGATTTGTTCATTTTGGCCACTCTGACTGGCATGAGGTGATATCTGAGTGTGGTTTTGATTTGTATTTCCCTGGTGAGGAGCGACGTTGAGCATCTTTTCATGTGCCTGTTGGCCATCCGGATATCTTCTTTAGAGAAGTGTCTATTCATGTTTTCTGCCCATTTCGAGGAAAAGTATTTCTTGTACTGAGCTCAAATTTATCTCTTCATAGCTTCTACCAGCTGATACTTCTCTTCAGTCTTATCTCTACACCTTTGCATCCAACATTCCTATTTCCCAGAATGCCTCATGCCTATCCCTCCTGATTAGCTGAGTTCTGTCTGTGAACCAAGGGTTTATTCAAGTCCTATCTTCTATTTAAAATGTCTTGACTTTCCCAGATGCCTAACCGGCTGAGCCACCCAGACACCCCCAAATATTTCTGATTATAGAACTAATAAATATTATCATGGTAGAAAATATGAAATGGAAAAATATAGGAAAAAATTGCTTTACGTTCTATCATCTAGAGATAAAAACATTGTTAACATTTGATATATTGCCTTTGTGTATTATAAAGCAGAATACTAGTTAAAAGATGGGTATTACAGCTGGATAAATTTTGTTTTTAAAACCTGTCTCCTCCCCAACTATATAGCCTTGTGCTTGTTACCCCTAGTTTCCTGACCTGTAAAATAGAGCAATAACTGAGAATTGCTTTGATGCTTAAATGAGATTTGTGTGAAGCACTAATGCAGTGTCTTGTTTGTAGCAAGCTAGTTCAATACATAACAATTATGATTCTTAAAAATAAGAAATAAAATGCCTTAACTTTCTGTTTCTCAGAATATGTAAATTCTATTTATTAGTCCTCCCATCACTAATTCTATTTTCTGTCATATCCATTTTACTATTGCGTGTATCTGGTGAGATTTTTTTTTTTTTTAATTTCAGCTCTTTTATTTTTAGGTTCTGTAGTTTCCAATCAGTTCTTTTTTATAACCTATTTTTCTTTGAACTTTCCATTTTTTCCATTTGGTTCAAGAGAACTTGTAGTTATTTCTTTTTTCTAAGAGAAACTACAAGAGAACTTGTAGTTATTTCTTTTTTCTAAGTTATATATATATAACTATATATAACATATATATAACACACACACACACACACATATATATATGTTAAAGTTTATTTATTTATTTTGAGAGAAATAAGGAGGTAAAGAGAGAGGGAGAGAGAGAGAATCCCAAGTAGGCTCCCTGCTATCAGCACATGGAGACCGATGTGGGGCTTGATCTCATGAACCGTGAGATCATGACCTGAGCTGAAATCAAGAGTTGGACGCTCCAACTGACTGAGCCACCCAGATGCCCCTATTTCTAAAAAAATATCATTCCTGCTTTAAAATCCTTGTCAGATAACCTCTTTTTCATCACCATATGGGTGTCAGTTGATTGTCCCTTCTCATTCAAGTTGTGTTTTTTATTGGTTTGTATGACTAGTGATTTCCGGTTGTATTCTGGACATTTGCTGCAGTACATCAGGAGACCCTTGATCTAACTTAAATCTTCTCAGAAGCCCCAGTAGCCTAATGGATAAGGCATTGGCCTCCTAACTTAAACCTTCTCTTTAAGCAGGCACTTTTTAGGTTTAGGTTTTGCATGTGGGTCCTTGCCTACTTTTGGGAGCTGGAGGGCAAACGATAATTTTCAGAGCCTTGGAACTCTATTCCGATTGGCTTCCTACTTCTGCTTCCACTGGAGCTCCTGTTCAGTCCCTACATGTGCTGCCTAGCCTGCCCGGTGTAATTTAGTGCGAAGTTCAGGAAAGTCTAGGTTTTGGTTCCATCCACTCTGTAGGATCAGTGTCCCTGCTCTCCCAGGTGTGTGACAGGGACCTCGTGTCTTGCTGTTGTGGCAGATAGGGCTGTCATGGATTTGGGTGGGGAGAGGTGAATGAGTCCCCTCCTATTTTGGAAGATAAGGCTGCTACTGCTTTGGGTCCAGGAAAAGGGTCCTGCTGTTGCTATTCTGTGCTGGATCAGGCTCCCGTTCTGGATGTGCTGTGTGAGATGGGTTTCCTACTGGGCTCCGTTGAAGCTGCTGTCCCAGTCGATCTGGCCATTGCTGCCCTGGGTGTTGAACAGGGAACTCTTGGCACTCCCACTATGGCAGACATAGCCACCCGCCTCAGGGTACCATAGACACTGCTATTGTGGCTCCTCCTATGCTTGGTGGAGGCTGTTGCTGCTGTAGGTGTGAACTTGTCAGTTGTCCATGTCGCACCCCCCTGTTCCCACTGCTGCTTAATAGATCTGGCTGATGCTGTCCTGGTTGTTGGGACTGCTGTCACAGTACGTTGTGCTGTGCACTGCCTTGACTATAGGGTATGGATGGATCTCTCCACTAGGTCTCTGCTGGGCTGCCTGTTTTGGCTCCTTTGGCTACAGAGGTCAGGTTTTTTTGTGGTTTTTTTTTTTTTTTGGTTTTTTTGTTTGTTTGTTTGTTTCCTTTCGTTTCTCTTCTGTGCTCATTGGATGTTCCAGACTGCAGCCCTTTCTGGAACCCAGTCCGGAATGTATGGGAGACAAAAAGGAAAAGCCAGGGAATTCGCTCTTGTGTGGTTCCTCACGTGCTGAGGTTTCTAGCCATTTTCCCTTTTGCTTGTCATCTTTCAAGATCCTTTTCTGATTGTCTATTGAATTGTTTCCAGAGCATTTAGTTGTGTTTACAAGGAAAGTGAGTGTCCTCTTTTTCTGGAACTGGCTAATCTATGCCTTTTTATGATGTTGAATAACAGGAGGATGAGGGCTTAAATATTTGGTAGGGTATACTGTGATCCACATTGGAGCAAGATGTTAAAAATAAGTATCTGCACTCCTTTCTCCCTTCATATTTAATAGTGTAATTGTGAAGAAGATTAGAGATTTGTTTGACTTTTATTTCTTGCTAATGAGGTATCAATTATCACAGTGAAGAATCATACTCACTGGGTATAATAGTTTCCTTTCAACGAGCTATATATCAGTCGCCATTAGTGTAACAAAATGGGGGCATTTCTTTTAATTTTATGGGGTTTTCTCATTCTTTCTTGCAGAGAGAGACCTTAATGATGTTTGCATTCTAGGCATTAATATTAAATTCTGCAGAAGAATAGCGGATGATGTGGAAATTCTAGAAAAAAATATTTTACTTAACACAGAATGAACAGTTAAATCAAAAACTAATGAGGTTTTTCATGCACCGAGTTTCTAAGAGACTTTGCCTAGCATTTTGACTAACGTGAATAGACAGAGGATTTATGAATCATAATATTTTTGAAATGTCATTGTTTCAGCAAGTTTTCATTTTAGCCCCAACCTTCTTTACCACTTGTGATTCAATAAGAGGTTGATATTTGGTCCTTGTCCCCAGTTCCTGACAGACAACTTCTAAAACACTTGGATTGCCTGAGTGATGAAGTTGATAGGAGTGTCTTTTGTTCTTTATGACAAGCCCCTTTCAACCATCCCTAAATTTGTACTAACAAAGAGACTCTTGGTGGGCCTTTAGACAGCTTCAGGATTGGGATGTTTGCCAGAGAAACCAACCATGTCATTAGAGCTTTGGGATTTTCCACCCCATCCAATATCCCTGGACTTCCAGGGAGGGGATGGGGGCTGGAGATTAAGTTCAATCACCAGCAGTCATTGATTTAACCAATCATGTCTATGAAATGGAACCTCCATAAAAACCCCAAAATGATTGGACTCAAAGGGCTTCCAAGTTAGTAAACACATCCACGTACTCAGAGAGTGGCACACCCCAACTCCATGGCGACAGAAGCTCCTGCACTCAGGACCCTTCTGGACCTCACCCTGTGTACCTCTTCATCTGGCCTTTCATTTGTATCCTTTCTTATAAACTGGTAATAGTAAAGTACTTCCCTGAGTTCGGTGAGCTATCCTGCCAAATTATTGGACCTGAGGAGGAGGTTGTGGGAACTGCCTGATTTATTGCTGATAGGCTAGTAGAAGAAATACAGGTGGCAACCTGGAACTTACAACTGGTCCTTGGATTTGGGGCGGTCTTGTGAGACTGAACTCATAACCTGTGGGGTCTATGCTAAATCTGGATAATGAATTGAGTTGAATTGAATTGAATTGAATCGTAGGACACCCAGCTGGTGGAGAGTGGAGAATTAGTGTGTGTGGGGGAACCCCATACACTTGGTGTCAGTAGTGATGTTGGGAAACACTCCAGGCCACAACCCCCATAGTTTCCCCCAAGTAGATATAGATCTAGAATTGTAGGTGCTCAAAATTAGTAGACTAGTAAGAAGCATTGAATAAGTAGCTTTTAAATTATCTGAATTGTCTTGAATAGTATATAATCTTTTCTGGCTTAAATACTTCTTATTCAAATGGAACACTTTATTAGAAGCCTATATTCTAAAAAAAATATACTCAGGTTATACTATAGGCTTTCTCTTGTAGGAAAAGGATTGTGTCTTATGCCTTTCTGTGTTCCAAGCATTTAGTCCACTGCCCTACAACTACAAAGTGCTCAATAAATGTTTGCTCTTGACAATATTGATGAAATTATCATTTCCACAAAGGATATCCTATACCCTCTGAAATGGAACAAATATACCACCACCTTGAACTCTTTGCAGGAAGAATTCTTTTTAAGTGATGAGGACAAGTAGGAGCGATCTGAGTGTTTGTTAACCTTTACCATGAAAGCAGATTAAAATTCTCCAGAGTGAATAATTCCCTGGGAGACTGTTCCACTTACTACAAATTTCCTTCATTTATCTCATTACCTGAAGTGACATTTAACATCTTGCTCAGTTGGAATAATTTGATCTAATGTACATTATCTTTCTCATGAACGATGATGGTTCTAGTGAAAGAGGAAAGCTCCATGATAACCAGAGCAATTTGTCAAATGCATATAATGTCAAAATGTTACAATAGTAATTTAAAGGTACTGATATTTTTTATCCATTTTTGAACGACTACATTATTTTTCACTAGCTCTTTTAAGCCTGTTACCTTTAAAATTGTGTGCCTGTTTTTCCACATGATGAGTATCCTGATTCTTCTATTATCCCTTTTTCTGACCCTATTACCTTCCCCGATTTGATTCTGTCTTGTTTGCTATTTGAGTTGATGTGGTCCAAGGTTGGCTATAACAGACTCGAGGTCTACTGTGAGAATATTTCTAGTCCTTGTCATTATCTTTGGTATTGGCTGTTGTTAAACCAGCTTCATTGTACTACACTCTGGATGCTATACTATGTTTTTGTTTGTTTGTCTCGAATGAACACAGAGGAGTTCGGGAAGGGGTGGGGGGAGAGAGAGAATCTTTTGTTTGTTTTTCTAGAGTGAACACACATGAGGGGGGAGGAGCAGAGGAGGGGAAAAAGAGAATCTTTTTAAAAAAAATTTTTTTAGTGTTTGTTTCTGAGAGAGGAAGAGATAGAGCATGAGTTGGGGAGGGACAGAGAGAGAGGGAGACACAGAATCCCTAGCAGGCTCCAGGTTCTGAGCTATCAGCACAGAGCCTGACAGGGGACCCAAACCCATGAACTGTGAGATCATGACCTGAGCTGAAGTCAGAGGCTTAACCGACTGCACCACCCAGATGCCCTGAGAGAGAGAATCTTAAGCAGGCTCCACACTCAGCATGGAGCCCGATCACAACTGTGATATCATGACCTAAGCCAAAATCAAGAGTCAGATGCCTAACCAACTGAGCCACCCAGGGGCCCCTATACTATGGTTTTAATAATGACATATTTGATTATTTGTTATAATATTGTGTTTGAATTAATACTCAGTTCTCCACATTCCTGGTTCTAGTTGGCCAGCCACCAGAGGTCTTGAATGGACTCTGATTCTGCCAATATACCGGACATTTACAGCCACTGCTTTCTAAAAATTTGCTTAAAGAATATGTGTTTCCCCTGGAGGAGCTAGCTTCAGTTTTTGAACTGCCTAGAGCTCCACTTTAGGCTCTGAGCTTCCCCAGTATTTTCAATGTTTGATTGCCTCCGTTTTTTATTAACCTCAGATCTTTTGGATACAGCCAAAGAATGCTAATACCTCCAAAACCTAATGCAAGGAAATGAAAAACATCTATTAACACCATAGATTTAGCCTAGGAAATATTGGTTACAATCTCTCCATGGGATCATTAATTTTATGTGTCAACTTGGCTAGGGCACAGAACCTAAATATTTGGCCAATCGTTGTAGATGTTTCTGTGAAGGTATTTTTTTAATGGGATTACCATTTAAATCAGTAGACTTTGAGTAAAGCAGATTACCCTCCATAATGTGGGTGGCCTCATCCAATCAATTCAAGACTTTAATAGATAAGGTCTGACCTCTCTGAAAGAAAAAGGAATTCTACCAGCAGATTGACTTCAGACTCAAACTGCAACCCCTCTCTGGGTGTCCAGCCTTCTGACCTATCCTACAGATTTTGAACTTGCCAACCTCCTCAACCACGTGAGCCAGTTCCTTAAAAAAGTGTGTGTGTGTGTGTGTGTGTGTGTGTGTGTGTGTGTGTGTGTGTATTTTTCTATTCTATTTTCTGGAGTACCCTGACTAATATCTTTCACGGTCACTAGTAGGGATTAAACCTTTGAGACAATCACTGAATTTTTGAGAAGGAAGAAACCATTTACTTCTCTTTCCATTTTGATGTCTCTAACAAAATGGATGGAAGTGAGATTATTTTTAAAACATGACTATGTATCACCTTGCTTTTATAAGCAGCAATCTCATGAGGTAAGGTACTACCAGTCTACTTTATAGATGTGGAAACCGAGGATTGCGGAGTTAAATTATTTTGTTTAAGTCACCCAACCAGTGAGTGCTTGAGTTAGATTTCAAACTCTCTTTGGCATCAAAGTTAATGTTGTTCCAACTTGATGCACTCATGAATCAAATTTTGGTCTCTGTGTCATGAGAATTTCATCCTCTGAGGGTCACTAAGTGGTTACACACATATTTTGTGTCAAAATCATGAACTGGTGCCTAACCATAGGAACTGGGAAAGTTTTGACATGAGGTTGGCCTGAGATACTCTAGTTTTAGCAGAAAGCCCGATGTCCCACAAAACCCACCCATTCTTAGGAACCAGCAGAGTTAGTCACCATAGGTTAATTAAACTTGTCCTGTAGAACGTAGAGAAGTCAATAAAAATAGGTTTCCTTTGCAATAAATTAACCAGTTTTGCATGTTATTTAAGACAAACCTTTGTACAAATACTCTGTTCATTTCCTTAATAGTGGTCTATTAACACATTAATATTTTGACATTGTATGTGGTTTTTGGATTTTTACTGCCTTGGATTTCAAGTTTGTAGAATTAAACATTTGAACTATTATTTGCCAACTTCCAAGGAAAATAAACTTGACTAATCAAATATATAATCACCTACATTTTTTGTCCATAAAATGTAGATTTTTCAAATCCTTTTTAAAAATATAGGGTCAAATGACCTTTGAGACTTGACATTTCTACAATTTTTTATTTTTTATTTTTTATCTTAGAGAGAGAATGTGTGTGTGAGTGGAGGAGAGGGGACGAGGGTGAGAGAATCTCAAGTAGGCTCCATGCACAGAACGGAGCCCAACATGGGGCTCAATGTCACAACCCTGGGATCGTGACCTGAGCTGAAATCAAGAATCAGACACTCAAGCGACTAAGCCACCCAGGTGCCCCTAAGATTTTTTTAAAAACTCAGTTTAAATTCACAGTCCCACAGCATCGAGTCTTATTTGGCTCTGGTTGATATTTTCAGGGAATGAGTTCCTTAAAAGCAAAGTAACTTTTGGACAGTCCACAATAATGAAATGCTTTATCGCAATAGAGCAATCAGTCATGCATTGACACAACACCAAAAGAGCTAGCTGCAAAAGGAAAGATTTAGTCAATAAATTGGCTAATTTGGCAAAATGGCAAAGAAATAATTTGTTGTATTTGAACATTTTCTCTCCACTTAATCTAGACAAAGGCACAGAAAATAAATACCTTTTAGGTAAACTGTTATTCTATGATATAATGTCCCCAACTATCACAACCTGATTTACCTGAAAACTCTGGGTATTTTCACACACACACAATAGAAGGCAAGTAGAAATTATAAAGAAGAAATTCTTGAAAACCCTTTTTCTCTTAGGTCTCTTCAATTACACAGCCATTACCCTTTCCTTATCTGTTTATTCCTGGGGAAGATGTCTAGATCTGAGGAAGTTTTTCTTCGTTCTCAAATGCCTCTTTTTCCAGTGCTCTGCTGTCCCTCCCATGGTATCTTTATCTGCCATTCATTATGCTTACAAATAGCCCCATATCATACTGAGTAATCTGTAATCCCAAAGTTGCTCTGCCGGTGCCATGCTATATTCTCCATTTTCTTCGGGCACAGACTTGTCAAGTCTATGTATTACAGCAAGTCCTGTCTTCTAAACTATGCTGGACTCTTTTGCGTTACCTTTCTGGTGGTCTTCCATGCTTTGTCTGGATGATCACAGAGGAAGAGGAGACTTGAAGAATGTATGGAATTTGCTCAGACCAGGTAGCAGAATTCTAAGCAATGAAAGTGACACACATAAAGACAGTAGAAAGAACAAGAAGGCTGCCATCACCGGAGCATAGGTAGTAAGGTGACAAGTGTTATGAGAAGACTATGTAACTTTAACTCAAAGCAGTGAAAAATATGGATATTCCAAGAAATTTTATATCTAACTTGGGAAATACTTGGAGTCAAATGTCTTCTATTCATGGTTTTTCTTATCGCAGCTTGGAGGCAATTCTCTATTGGACCTACGAAAATTTGAAAGCTCTCTTCCAAACTTCATTCATTCTCCCAACTTTCGAAGACCCTTTCACTAAGTAACACTTTACGGCATATGGATTTCTTCATCCCAAAAGGGCATTGTTATATATTTTGAAGGGAGAGGGAGTCTGGAGGATGTTTTTGAGCTTGACTTCCTTGAAACTATCTGGATGTTAGAGATACAGTGTACTTGTGTAGAAAACAGCAAATGTGGGAATTTTTTTTTTTTTTTTTTTTACCTATTTCAAACCTCATTTAGAATCTGGATGCTATTTGAGCTCGTGTCAAGGATGCATGAAATTAAATTTAAGAAAGCTCAGCTTTAAGAAATACCAATTTTTTTTTTCTGCATCAGGTAGTTAGATTCTGGGTAGGAATTAAAACTGGCCATTTTCCCTTTGAAATTGCGAGTTTTTTCATAATTCTGCAAACCAAGTATGTGCTAATAAGTTCAGGGGCTGAGGTTAGCTTCAAGGAGTCTTAGAAAAAGTAGAGGGTCTGATGGATGGAAAAGCATTTCGTGGGAGTTGGCTACTTTCTGACTAAGGGGCAAAAGTCAGATTGTAAGCTTGTCTGCAAAAGTCATCCTCATGGGAAGTATGGTTTTCATGGAATGATAAAACCTATTTTTAAAATAGTATTCCACTAGGTGCTTGAATTTAAAAGGATGGAAAACCATATGGTATATTTAGTGAATAACTTGGAGTTTAAATGTTCAAGTTTTCAAATCAAGATCTATTTTATTATTTAATTTTAAGAAATTCGATTTTTAAAATATATATTAAAGTGGTTTCAATATACATTTGTGTTCACATGAATCATACTAATGCAATATATTCAAAAACTTTATTGGGGGAAGATTGTTTTCCCATTTTATAAAAGAATTTTAACATGAGTTATAAAATTGAATAAACATCACCGGTATCTCTCAGTATATTTTTAAATATGGGGTTGTTCTATGCAGTGGGATATTCTCCAAAATGTAATAACATTTACTTTTTCTTGTATTGCAAAATTTCTAAATTCTAGATGAGATAGTCCTATTCTCAAGATTCTTTGGGTTACAAAATTGTGCATTTTCAAGTTGCTTGCCCATCTCTTGTCACTTTCAACAACGCTATGAAATAATTAGAACTGATATGTTTGATTACAGATGAAGAGACTCAGATTCAGAGAGTTAACAAGACAACCAAGATTGCATAGCTAATGAGTTAGAGAGGGAAGATGGGCACTTGGGATTTGTAGCTCTCAATCCACTGTTCTTTCCATTCTGTGAGGTCTCTTCTCAAACCGTCAGAATCAGACCACTTAGTTCAACAGGAGTGTTTCCCCACAATTCAAGGGAGAGGGTGGCTTATTAATAATGCTACTGACTTGTATGTGATGTATATGAAAAACAGAAACGAGTGGACAGACAGCAGGGTGCCTTTCACAGTCCTCTGACAAATGGCCCAAGTGAGAAACTGCCACTTACTATTTAATCACTGATTCACTGTGAATAAGGTAGATATAATCTTGGCCCTTATGGCATCTACATTATAGGGGAAGAGCTAGACAAGTAAACAAGCAATTAAAACAGACAGTGTTAATATTACAATACAGGACATATGTGCTATGGAAATACCAGGAGGGACATCAGACACTAATTTAGGGACTCATGGGAGAGTTACTAAAGAAAGACCTAAAAGATGAATAAAGAGCTGGGTGATGTGTGTTCCAAGTGGAGGAAAGAGCTTGGGTTGAGACCTTGAGAGGACAAAACATTTGAGAGGCTGAGATGAGTTTATTATGGCGGGCCTAGGAATCACTAGGGGAGAAATGATGACCAATAAATGCTTTCCATGATCTTGGAGAAGTCTGAAAGCAGAGTTAGGGAAGGAGGCAAAATACCAGAAACAAACCCTGACCCATCCTCGTCCAGTTCCAGGCTTCCTATTGCTACCAGGAGATTGTCTCCCAGCCCTCACGGTGTTGTGGCTATTAAGGAAAGAAGCTAGTGTTTATTATTATTATTTTTTAAATGTTTTAAATGTTTAAATTAAAAAAATTTTTTTATTTATATACGAAATTTATTGTCAAATTGGTTTCCATACAACACCCAGTGCTCATCCCAAAAGGTGCCCTCCTCAATATATCAACTACGACCCATACCATTTCAGGCGTGCTATCTCATTGAAACCTCGTGTCTCATGAGGCACGTACTGGTGCCCTGACTTTACAGATGAAAAAAATTAAGACTAAGGTAGGGAATGAAAAGTGCCCAAGGTCACGTGATTAGTTAGCAATGGAGTAGGGACCTGAGCCCAGGTTTCTCTGTCTCCCAAGGCAATACCGTTCAACTGTTCTTTGCTTTTTCTCCTTGGTTTTCAGAACCATAATTATGGTATTACTACTGCTTCCATTAAACAGTTTAAAAGGAAATGATTTGGTTTATCTTAGCCAAAGAAGACCTCCTTTTAGTTTGTGATTTGGTTTATCTTAGCCAAAGAAGACCTCCTTTTAGTTTGCAGGTGCCAGTGACTTAGAGGTTTATTTCCCAAAAGAATGGATTTCAGAGCTGACCATGGTGATGAAGATATGGCTAGGAGTTCAAGGACTTAAAAACCTGTTTTCATGTAAAATTCCATTACTGTCAGATCCAAGAGAGGCTTCCCTAAAATTTTACCATTTGGCAAAATCTCATATGGAGACAACCACTCAAATAAATGATAGAAAAACAGTCCCTTGTATCTGAGAGGATTCTCACTTGATAGATTTTTAGGAATAGCGAATAGAAGGTGGTACGATATAAAACTGACTGGGATATATTCCAACTTAAGCCAGAGGTCACATATGTGAAAACTAATATTAGAGAAACTGAACTGGCACACGACAGAGTCTCTTATAAGGGACATGCCCTTCTTATGTATTTTTGTAACAGACCCACTTTTACATTAATGGCATCTATGAAGTAAAATTATAAAGTTGTGCAATTAATATTTAAAGGACATGAGACTGTGCCACTGAATTTCAATTCCATTAGTTTTAAATTCACTTCTCTCACACCTGTTAAGGGATAGTTGTGATACCTTTGTTAGTTTCATTTTATACTTAATTCATATGAGTCTTAGTTTTAGAGGAGTAAAATAAGTGTATGATATCTTTCCTTTTCTTAGTATTATCCTAGTCTTGTTTTTTTTTATATTTGTGGCTATGAAAATTATTAGCTTGAATATGAATCTTGTTCATAGAATTTGGAAATGACATCACGTGTTAGTTTTGTGTTGACATTTTTAATTCAATGCTTTTATTGAACAGCTAAATCATAAGGGATTGATTTTACTTTTAATTTATGTATGAACGATATTTTCTAAAAGAAAACAATATTCCTTTTACATTTTGATATGGCTACCCATATCTGAAAAATTTTGAAATGCAAAATTCTTTCAATTTCGTTTTTGGAAGTAAAGGGAAGAAGAGTTTCAAGTTGTCATTTAATATCAGATGTGATATTCATTATCTTCAAGTTTTGCTTGATGTTATTTAAAATTGATAAAGGCTCTGCAAGCACAGAAATCCATTGGTCTACTGTATATAAATACTAGGAAGAATATAAACTTTATCTATTTAATAAGCTACCAAATATTGTTGCTTTTCAATTTTTCTGAAACAAAGTATAATCTGAAGTTGCTGCTATTACCCATCCCTAGGCCCTCTGAGACACTTAAAGAATTGTTTAGATTGTTCCAGGCTGTAAACTCTAGCTAATATATCATGGGCTTTCCAATCCAAACCTGAGATAAGAGATGAGAAATTACCTTTAGACAGGAATGTTTGTGAACCAATGCTTTGCTCCTATATAAGATAAAAAGAAAATAGTGCTTTCCTTTTTTGAATAATTCTAATGGACGCTGGTTGAAAACTATTCTTTATGGAATCTAATCTCTGCTAAAAAAAAAAAAAACTGGGAAAACTTAGAGATAGAAGGAATTGGAGGCACTGAAGACAGTGATAAATATAGGAAGGAGTAGGTTTATAGGAAGTGTTGAGTCTTAATAGAGCATGCCTTAGCAACTTTCAAGTATATAATACCTTATTATTAACCATAGTTACCATGCTATACAATAAATCCTCAGAAATTATGCATCTTCTAGCTAATAGTTTGTACCCTTTGACATACATTTCCACATTCCCCCCTCCCCTCAGTCCCTGGCAACCTCCGTTATATTCTCTGTTTCCATGAAATTGATTTTTTTAAGGTTCCATGTATAGGTGAGATCATACAGTATTTGTCTTTCTCTTTCCGGCTTATTTCACTTCTCATAATGTCCTCCAGGCTCATCTGTATTATCACAAATGGCAGGATTACCTTCTTTTTTGTGGCTGAATAATATACCATTGTTTATGTATTCCATATTTTGTTTATCCATTCATCCATTGAAAGACATTTAGATTATTTCCATATCTTGGCTATTGTGAGTAACGCTGCAATGAACATGGGAGTGCACGCATCGCTTAGAGACACTGATTTTGTTTCCTTCAGTTATATACTAAGGAGTGAGATTGCTGGATGGTATTTCTAATGTTGTTTTCTGAGGAACCACCATATTGCGTTCCATAGTGGTTGTACCAATTTATATTCCCACCAACAGTGCACTATTGTTCCCTTTTCTTCATATTCTTGCCAACACTTGTTATTTCGTATCTTTTTGATAATAGCCATCCTAGCAGATGTAAGGGAATATCTCATTATGGTTTCGATTTGCATTTCCCTGATGATTAGGTCTTAAGCATTCTCACCACACACACACACACACACACACACACACACACACACACACGAGTTAGCTATGTAAAGTGATGGATAGGTTAAGTATCTTGATCTTGGTATTCATTTTATAATGTACATGCATATCAAATCACATTGTGCCTTTATTTTTCAGTTAATCCTCAATAAAAGTGGGGAAGAAAGAAAAGAAATAGATTAAACCAGGTACAAGAAAATGAGACATTGATAGAGGTGCCCCCAAATGATTTCTAGCTTAAAATAATGCCTGATTTGTAGTCCCTGATTGAGACTTCCCCATATTCCTGCTAAAATATGAAATGTAGGCATGGATTAATATTAAATCTCATGTCACCACTGAAAACTAACGCTGACCTAATGCTTGATTCTGGGAGGAATTTCCATTACCTAAAAGTATATGGAAGTGGACTAAGAAAAGGCCTTCAGGTCTTGTCTAATGAGCTCTTAGATTTCACGGGATGAAACAATTTTTCTGTAAAGGACAGGAAGAAACCACGAAGTCAGGGGCAGCTGTTGTTGTACATTAAAAACACCCAGAAACAGCAGTAACAAAAATATAACACCATAGGAGCAAAGGGATAGGTTTTCTAGAAGTCAAGTTTTGCCGTGGGGAGCGCCAGGTAGAGAGGAAGACAGAGAGAGGAAGAATACTGGGAGCCACATAATCAATTGGTCTATGTCAGGAAACTAGGCCAAGTGGGAGAAAATCATTCTACTTCCAAACATCCGAATTGTGCTAAGTGAGAGCTGCTGAGTGTGAGTTTGGGATGTAAACGTTGCATATCAATATGCCCCCAGAATTGATTTTGGAAATTAATTTCTCTAGAAATCAATGAGTACAAGGGAGTCCTATTTACCGTCCAATGTGTCCAGATAAAGCTTTACTTCATTCAAGGAAAACTAGAGAAAGAAACACCAAACGCAGCCACCACCGGAAGCACCTCAGGTTTATGGGAAATATGCAGAAAAAGAGAATGGGGACACAATCCCACAATTTCAAAGGAAGCACGTATATTTGACAAACAAATGGCCTACTGAATAATTATGAAGAGATGTCTGAAGAAGATGTTTGGCATCCTCAAGAGACTGCAAAGAAGAACGATCTTTTCACAAACGGAGCAGAAAATCGTAAGGAACAAGGTCAGATGTAAATGAAAATGGCTGCAAAAAATGAAAGGTTGCCAGGAAATTATACTCTAATAGAATTAACAGTCACATTGAATTGAGTAGAAAAAAATAATTAAGACTGTCAAAAACCATTTCTGTCCTGTAAGTGACAAGAGTAATATACTGTCTCATACAGTAGAGGAAGATGATAAGGACCAAAACAAAACAAACTATACGAAGATGATTACAGAGAAAAGAGCAGGAGAGTAGAAATGTAATCTATGAAGTATAAGTGTTCCTGAGGAAGAAATAGAAATGGCGAAGTTAGAAATAATCAGACATAAAGTTTTAAAATGTGAACTGAAAGAAATTTGTGTGTACAGGTTGAAGGTCCCACAGTTTTCCTTGCAAACTCAAAGAAAGCCACATCGATATACATTTTTGGAAATTAATCACAAAAATAAAGAGAGTAACATATAAGCATCCAAGAAAACCTCATAGTTCTCTGTAACCCTAATTCCAAAAAAAAGTGTTTATGAAAGTGATTGTTTGAGTGATTGTTTATGAAAGTGATTGTCATTTCAATGGGTGCTGAAGAGACTGATCCAATTCGACATCCAACTAATGTAAATAACTCTTAACAATAGTATGAAATGCTACTGACCAAAATGAATTATAAATATAGATGCCAAAATCCTACCCAAAATATTAGATAATGGAGTCTAGCATTATATGGGAAAAGATAAATGTACTATAACCGATACAGTTAAGAAAACCTATTAATACAAATTATAACAGAAATAGGTCAAATGACAGATGTACCCTCATGTCTATAGTGCAGAAAAGGTAGCTGTTATAAGTCATCCTATATTCCTGATAAAGAAAAAAAATCTTAGAAAGCTGGAAATACAAATCTTCCTTAATATATTAATGAATATGTATCTCCATGTTACGGGCTGTACCATAGGTACTGTTGAAATTCTAATCACATTGGAATAAGAAATAAGGCAAGTCCTTCAGTAAATCTACTTATTATTTTTTTTATCATTTCACAAATATTAATACATTAGAACATAAACAAGAAGGCAAAATCATAGCTTTTGGAACAAAGGAAACAAAGCTATTAATTATTGGGAGATGTGTTTGTTTGACTGGAAAACTCCAGGCAAAATAACTGAAAAATAAATGGATACTATACCATAATCTGGATATAAATTTAATATGTACAAATCGTTGGTTTATAAAATTAAATAATCAGAACGCAAAACAATTAGAGATTATATATGCCATAACAGCTATGCAATATTTGTAAATAAAATAACTTGTCTCATACCAATTTGCTGAATGGCTCAATAAATACACCAAGGTCTCTTCTCCTGAAGCACTGACCTACATTACCAAGCCATGAACACTTCTAGGAAATACTCCCTATAAGCTCCAAAGACCTTCAGAATTAAAAGAGTCATTAAGGAGAATTCAATTATCTTTCAAATGAGGAAACTGAGACTCAGAAAAAAGTTTAGTGGCCTGGAACTAAAGTCCAGGTCACCTGGTACTGAGTTAGATATTTTTTTCCCTGAAAAAAGTGTTTTATTTCCAAAAAACCACCACCAACAAAACACACATAGAGTTAATTTTCTTCGGATGTTCCTTTCTCTGCTAACATTAAAATACTGGAGGAAAAAAAAATTAATACAGGATTCTAACTAATTTAGTTTCTCAATAGACCTTTTTAAAAATAAAATCAGAACCATGCCTTATACACTGTGAATCAGCTCAGTTTTCTCCGTAATAATAAATACAAGGCATACTTCTAATTTCAGTAATGGTAGGCTAGGTAATTAACCCTCCCATTGATGAAAACTAAAGACCTGGATAATAAGTTAAAAATATAATTTTTTTCTAAGAGCAGGCAAGTAATAACAATATGGTAAATAATTAATGGACTGAAATCAAACACAGGATGCCAACCCAGTGAGGTGAAGTACTATAGCTTTAGGCATTTTCTAATCTAGAAGAAAAGAGCTACAAAACTGAGATGTGACTTAGTAGGCATTGAGGTGAACAAAATTCAGAGTCCAAGGCTTAATAAAACATGGGTGGAATCTGATGAACAACCCACCTTCCCTTTTAAACAGGGAACTATAAGTGCTATAACCTCACAAGAAGGGTGAGCCAAAAATATGGCAGACATAAACCAGATCGCTTAGGGATTTTCAGCTTGAATCCATGACTTGGGTGGTCCAGAGGAATCTCAGACCTTGATCCTGGATGAAGATTAGTCCCCGAGTCATTTTCCCAGAAGCATATTAACTTTTTTTTTTCCAGAAGAAGATAACAAAAACCTCCAAATCCCAAATATTTATAGCATTTAATAGAAGTTTGATGAATTAAAGAAATCCTATTTTACAGATATCAAAGAGCTATTGAGTGGAAACAACTAATACTGTATAGATTGGGATTCTACAGAGGGGATCCTCTCTGAGGGAACTGATGATAATGAGCTTTTTTTTTTTTTTTTCCTGAAGGCCATTTAATGATTATGGGCATAGTATGAAGAGGAAAGATGATTTTTGTTTTGTGTTGTCTTGGTAGTTGCATGGGGCATCATTTTTGAAACCTGAGGAGATTTTTTTATATGGTGAGTTTTCACTATGGGATTTAGCTGACTTCTGGGACTGCCTGAGAGTGGTAGGTAGACCAATTGGTTTTGAGACGCAGAAAGAAATGATCTGTATTCTTGTGGGGCTTAGGAGACAAAGCCTAGCTAGAAGAAGAGCACCAGCTTTAAACTTTTGGCTATTCTTTACATCAAGGCATTTTCTGGAATTGGAAAAGGCAGATCCAGTTAAGTTTTCAGTAAAAAAAACTCAGGAAGGCCATGCCCCCAAACAGGACTGAAATGGAGGTGTCTTGAACATTACCAAAAACTTCAACCTAGCTATCACTCACCTTATTTAGAGTTTCTAATTTTCTTTTTAAACAATACAGTTTTCTGGACAAGGAGAGAGGCATGAAAATGTGACCAATAAACAAGAGAAGATACCAAGAAACAGTAACAAGCCTTCAGGTGATACAAATACTAAAGATTTTGAAACAACGGAGTAATATTCTAAGGAAAGTAGAGGACAAGATGAACAAAATGAAAAAAAAATTAGAGAATAGGAATAAAAATGAAAGTATGAAATGGGGGGCTCCTGGGTGGCTCAGTCCCTGGAGTATCTGACTCTTGATTTCAGCTCAGGTCATGATCCCAGGGTTGTGGGATCCAGCACCGCATCGGATCTGTGTTCAGCATGCAGCCTGCTTGAGATTCTCTCTCTCTCTCTCTCTCTCTCTCTCTCTCTCTCTCTCTCTCTCTTTCAAAACAAAAGTATGAAATGGGCATTCGATAACTGAAAAATACAATGTCTCAAGTTAAGGGCTAATTGGATGCGCTAAATTGAAGAATAGACACAGCAGTAGATAGGATTAGTGAATTTAAACAGATTAAAAGAAAATATCCAAATTGAAGCACAGAGTAAAAAGGAACAGAGCAGGAGAGAAAGAGACACAGGTAGACGAAATATAAACTATGTATGTAATTGTGCCCCCAGAAACCCAAGAGGAAGAAAATGGAAGGAAGCAACAGTCAAAGAGACATTGTTAAGGAGTTTTTCTAAACTGATGAAGAATAGTAATCACAGATTCAGGAAGCTCAACAAGATCAAGCAGGTCTGAATATGAAAAACCACATGTAAGGACCTTGTAGTCAAACTGCCAAACACCATCGTTAAAATGAGATCCTTAAAGTATCCACTGGAAAAGAAAAAAAAAAAACACGTTATCTATAATAAGACTGATGGTTTATTTCTGGTAGAAACTATGGAAGACCTGAACCAATTTAATGACACATTTGAAATGCTTACCAAAACAAAACAAAACAAAACAAAAACCCAGGAAAATAGATTCCACGTTTGGTAAAACCTTCCTTCAAAAAAATGAAAATGAAATAAAGATGTTGAACAAAATGTGAGAGACATTATCCTATACAATGTTAAAAATTAAATGGAATTCTAAATGGAATTCTTCAGGTTCTAATAATATGATGAATCCAGTAACTTTCTATGTGATATAGCAGCACAGGACTGCTAAAAGAAATGTGTAACACCAGAAAGTATAAATTAGTGTGCAGATTATGTCCTACGTGGAAGAAATATGACAGTAGGACAAAGAATGGGAGAGGCTAAATGAAGTGAAACTCTTGTACATTTTGTGCATTACTTGGAATGTGGTAAAATAAGCGATTTGAGGTAGAATGTAATAGGTCAAGTATGGGTATTCTAATCCTTAGGGTAAACATCATAAGGATTATTCAAGAATGTGTAACTGAAATTTGTTAGGAGATGTCGACACAACTTTCTCGGTAAATTTAGAACAGACAAAAAGAAGTTACTAAATCTATACATGTTGAAAAACACAATTAACCTGACTGACATATTTTGAATACCCTACCCACCTAACTTCAGAATACTCCTCGTTTTCCAGTGCATACGCAGTGTTTAGCAAAACAGATTATATGCTTGACCAGGAAAAAGTCTCAGCAAATTTGAAAGGGCTGAAATGACACCGAGTATGTGGTCTGAAAACAGTGGGATTAAGCCAGGGATTAGTAAGAAAGAGATAATTAGGTAACCATCAAGTGTTCAGAAATTAAATGACACACTTCAGAGTAACTAATGACACAAAGAACAAATGTGATGAAAATAAAAAAAAATATTTTTAAATTAATGGTTACAAAATTATTGAATATAAAATTGTATATGGTGCAGTGATATGCAAACTAAAAGAAATAAGGCCTGAAATGCACATGTTAAATGGGAAAAATCAGTATCAGTAATTCAAGTATCTATCTAAATCAGCTTGGGATCGAACAGCAGATCAAATTCATTGTATTTAGAAGAGCATAATATATTTTATAGATTTATATAAGATATAAAGTAAATGATATATTAAGAAATTATAGTCAAGAGGGGCACCTGGGTGGCTCAGTCGGTTAAGCATCTGACTTCAGCTCAGGTCATGATCTCGTGGTTCACGAGTTTGAGCCCCATATTGGGCTCTGTGCTGACAGCTCAGAGGCTGGAGCAGGCTTCTCGGATTCTGTGTCACCCCCTCTCTCTGCCCCTCCCCTGCTTACACTCTATTTCTCTCTCTCTTTCAAAAATAAATAAAACATTTAAACATTAAAAAAAAAAAATTACGGGGCGCCTGGGTGGCTCAGTCGGTTAAGCGTCCGACTTCAGCTCAGGTCACGATCTCACGGTCCGTGAGTTCGAGCCCCGCGTCGGGCTCTGGGCTGATGGCTCAGAGCCTGGAGCCTGCTTCCGATTCTGTGTCTCCCTCTCTCTCTGCCCCTCCCCCATTCATGCTCTGTCTCTGTCTCATAAATAAATAAATGTTAAAAAAAATTAAAAAAAAATAAATACATAAAAATTAAAAAAATTAGTGAATAAATTCAACAAAGCCAAAAGTCAGTTTGTTGTCACAAATTAACGTAACTTTAACAATAATGATTAAAAAATAAAGAGTTATGAAATATCAGGTGTAAAAATGGGGCAGTTTTACTGATCAGACATTAAAATTATTACATATGGTATTATGAATTTTATGTTAATAAAGATTAAAAATAGTGATAGTTTTAGGTAAATATGATAAATGAGTTAAAATCCATAATATCTTAAAAAGCAGAGGGGTACCTGGGTGGCTCAGTCAGTTAAGCGTCCGACTTCGGCTCGGGTCATGATCTCATGGTTCGTGGGTTCAAGCCCAGTGTCGGGCTCTGTGCTGACAGCTCGGAGCCTCGAGCCTGCTTCAGATTCTGTGTCTCCCTCTTTCTCTGCCCCTCCCCCACTCATGCTCTGTCTCTCTCTCTCAACAATAAATAATAAACATTAAAAAAAAATTTGCAAAAGCAGAACTTCCCAAAACAGACACAGGAAAATTATATATGGTCTGAATACTGCTATATCTATTAAAGTAGTTGAATCCATGGTTAAAATACTCAAAAATTAAACTCTAAGTCCAAATGGCTTGATTGATGAATTTTTTCAAAAAGGCATAAATAATGCTAATTGTATGTAAACTCTTCAAGGGAATAGAAAAGGAGGGGAGAGCCCAACAAAAAAGGGCAGAATGTTTGGAATAGGCAATCCAATGGTAAAGATATAGAAATAACCAATAAGCATAAAAAAATGGAGCTCATATAATAAGTCATTAAGGAAATAAAAATGAAAACCACAATGTGATAGCATCATACACCCCCTAGATTGCTGCTGCTGCTTCTTTTTTTTTTTTTTACACTTACTTATTTTTGATAGAGACAGAGCACAAGTGGGGGAGGGGCAGAGAGAGGAGACACAGAATCCGAAGCAGACTCGTACTCTGAGCTCTGAGCTGTCAGCACAGAGCCCAACGGGGGGCTGGCACTCACAAACCGCGAGATCATGACCTGAGCCGAAGTCGGACGTTTAACCCACAGAGCCACCCAGGTACCCCTGCTGCTGCTTCTTACAGGCAAATGCTTTTCTTCCCACTTGGTACCGATTGTCTTCATAATTGTAGCCATTCCAGTGGGAGTCAGTCCAAAACCCACAAAATTTGGGAGATCTGGCTAAAACCTCTATGGACAATGAGAAAACACTGGAGGATTTTGATGAGTGAACTAGCATCATTAATAACATTCACAAAATAAATGAAAAAAGTAAGATAGTCTTAATACATTCAGGGAAAGATTTTAGTAAAAGTTAATATTTATGCATGGCAAAATCTCTTCAAATACTAGACATAGGAGACTAATTCCTCAAGTTATTTAAAAATACCTGTATAAAAGAAACTAGAGCAAACATCACACTTGATGAGAGTCATTACTGAAATTAAGATGAAAACACTTTTGGGGCGCCTGGGTGGCTCAGTCGGTTGAGCGTTCGACTTCAGCTCGGGTAACGATCTCGCGGTCCGTGGGTTCGAGCCCCGCGTGGGGCTCTGTGCTGACAGCTCAGAGCCTGGAGCCTGTTTCAGATTCTATGTCTCCCTCTTCCTCTGACCCTCCCCTGTTCATGCTCTCTCTCTCTGTCTGTCTCAAAAATAAATAAATGTTAAAAAAAAATTAAAACAAAAAGATGAAAACACTTTAGATTGTACTACAAAGCCACTAGAATGTTAAAGAAGGAAACAAAAACCTCAAACTATCAAATGATGGCAAAAATCACTAGGTATTAGTACAACCACTTTGAAAACCATCGGATATCATCTGTGAAGACTGAACATGCCCCATATCCTGTGACCCACTAATTCTACTTCTAGGCACAAACCTAACAGAAATGCATACATCTGTGCACTAAAAATATAGACAAAATATAGAGAATGGCATTATTTGTAATAAGCACGAAGGTGAAAAACACATGTCTATCTGGAGTGGAATGGATCTGTTGTGGAGAATGTTATGCAGTGAAATACACATGAAAAAGAACAAACTACTGTTTCATGTTTTGGATGAATTTCACACGTACAATGGTGATTAAAACCAAACATATAAGAACAGAAACCATTATAGTAGTTACCTTTAGTGGGCGGTAGTGACTGAGAGTGTTTGTCCTTGGCAAGGATATTGCCCAAGATTGGACAAAGAACGCTTCTAATTTTATTTAGGGTGGGAATTATTCCGGGGTGTTCACCTTGTGGAAATTCTTGGAGCTGTACACTTAGGATATATTCAATACTTCTCTGTACTTCTATATTGTGCGTGTGTATTTAATTTCTGAAATTAAGGGTGTAATGTTTTCTTTTACATTCTTATGTTCTTACATTATTTCTTACGCTATTTTAAGTATTGTCACCTTATATTATGGTTTGGACATCTCAGTCAAGTGTCCATTCAGTATTTTAATTCTCAAACTTGACTCATTTGTCTATTAATTATTGTATATGAGTTTTAGAGTCCATTTATTAAGTACCAAAATTAATCCTTTTGTGATTCTTAATTTTCTTAACTTAAAAATAATAATTTGGGGTTATATTTTATAAGACATAGACTTGAATACCCAGAAACATTGTTAATCTCTCATGTATTGAAGTTTTATTTCATCATATTCAGTATATACTCTTCAATATTTTTTGTATTTAAAAAATTTAAATTTTGCTTTTTAAAAATAAAATATGTATGTTTACTAAGAAAGCTCAGAGCATAGGGGTGCCTGGGTGGCTTCATTGGTTAAGCATCTGACTTCAGCTCAGTCACGATCTCACCATTCTTTCGTGAGTTTGAGCCCCGCCTTAGGCTCTGTGCTGATAGCTCAGTGCCTGGAGCCTGCTTGGGATTCTGTGTCTCCTTCTCTCTCTGCCCCTCCCTTGTTCTCTCTCTGTCTCTCTCTCTCTCTCGAAAATAAATAAACATTAAAAAAACATTTAAAACAAAGAAAACTCAGAGCATACTGTAAATCAAAAGAAAATATAAATCATCGGTATTGCCATCTCAAAGATACGTACAACATTTTTTCTGTTTTGTAGTACGTGTGTGTGTACTTGTAACAAAATAATCGCATAGAATTAGGTATGCTTATTTGAGAACAACTTTTTACTAAACATACATTATGAAATATTTTTGATGGTATCAAAATACATTTGTGCGATCCATTTTTAATTTCTGCATAAAATCTCATTGCAGTTACCACAGTTTCTAGAGAAAAAAACATGTAGAACGCAAACTGGTGCAGCCGCTCTGGAAAAGAGTATGGAGGTTCCTCAAAAAGTTAAAAGTAGAATTACTCTACAAGCCAGCAATTGCACTACTAGGTATTTACCCAAAAGATACAAAAAATACCGATTTGAAGGGACACATTCACACCAATGTTTATAGCAGCACTATCAACAATAGCCAAATTATGAAAAAAGCCCAGATGAGCATCGACTGATGAATGGATAAAGAAGATGTGGTGTATATAAATATTAGTCAGCCATCAAGAAGAATGAAATCTTGCCATTTGCAATGACATGGATGGAACCGGAGTGTATTATGCTAAGTGAAATAAGTCAGAGAATTACAAATATCATATGATTTTACTCATAGGTGGAATTTAAGAAACAAAACAGATGAACATGGGGAAAGGAAGAAAAAAAAAGAGAGGGAGGCAAACCATAAGAGACTCTTAACTATAAAGAACAAACTGAGGGTTCCTGGAGGGGAGGTGGGGGGGATTGGCTAAATGTGTGATAGGAATTAAGGAGGGCTCTTGTGATGAGCACTGGGTGGTATATGTAAGTGATGAATCACTAAATTCTACTCCAGAAACCAACATCACACTAGATGTTAACTAAATATAAATAAAAACTTAAAAAAAAAAAATGGCCGAATTGTGGGCGGCACCCAAATGTCTATCCACTGATGAATGGGTAAAGAATGTATACAATGGAATATTACTCAGCCATCAAAAAAGAATGAAATCTTGCCATGTGCCATGATGTGGATGGAACTAAAGTATAGTATGCTAAGCAAAACAAGTCAAAGAAAAACAAATACCATATTATTTTACTAATATGTGGAATTTAAGAAACAAAACAGATGAACATAGGGGAAAGGAAAAAAGTAAGAGAAAGGAATTCAGACCCTAAGAGACCCTTAACTATGTAGAACAAACTGATGGTTGCTAGAGGGCAGGAGGGTGGGATATGGGTTAGATGGGAGATGGCTATTAGAAGGTACTTGTTGTGATGAGCATTGAGTGTTTTATGTCAGTGATGAATCACTAAATTCTGCTCCTGAAACTAAAATGACTCTATATGTTAACTAAAATTTAAATAAAAACTTGAAACAATTAAAAGAAAAAAAGATGGCCTTGGGGCGCCTGGGTGGCGCAGTCGGTTAAGCGTCCGACTTCAGCCAGGTCACGGTCTCGCGGTCCGTGAGTTCGAGCCCCGCGTCGGGCTCTGGGCTGATGGCTCGGAGCCTGGAGCCTGTTTCCGATTCTGTGTCTCCCTCTCTCTCTGCCCCTCGCCCGTTCATGCTCTGTCTCTCTCTGTCCCAAAAATAAATAAACGTTGAAAAACAAAAATTAAAAAAAAAAAAAAAAAGATGGCCTAGTGTCTATAAAACCAATACCAAAAAGTTGTATGAACCTTAATTAGTTCGTTCAATCTCCTATATTTAGACATGTAAGATATTTCCTATTCTCACAGGCATTATCAAATTAATTATAGCTAAACTCCGAACATCCTTAGTTATTTCTTTAGTATAAATGTGTAGAAATGAAATTGTTGGAACAGATGAAATGTCGATTAATAACTGATACAAAGAGCTACCTTGCTTTCCAGAAAGTTTATAGAAGTGTTTACTCCAACTAATAGTTTATATGAATGTCTGCTTTCATGTTCCCATGAAAACTAAGTGTTATCATATTACTTGTTTGAAAGTTTGCTAATTTGATTGGCTAATTAATTTCTTGCTATTAATTTAGCTTATATTCTTAGACCATTTCAATGTGAGCTTTAAATATATACATATATATATTTAAATTGGGCTTCTGTGTTTATTTTTCTGAGTTTTACATTGATATAACTTGTCTATTTTCTATTGATGTATTTGTCTATTATTTATTCATAAGAACTCTTTAACTATTAAATTATTAAAACTTTGTGAAATATATTACGAATTTTATCACCACTCAGACCAGAAGCCAAATTCCTTATGTTAATTTAATCCACATGGATATCTGACTGTCAAATCAAAAAACTAAATTTTTTCTAATCTTAGGAGATAAGTTATTATTCACACTGGGATCTCATTTCCAGTTTTTTTTTTTCCTAATATACCATTCCATACATGATAAAACCAAACCATGCAAGTATCCCACAATAAAAGCCGTGGGGGAATTAACAGGAGGAATGATAAGAGGTATCATTTTTTAAGTTTATTTATTTATTTTGAGAGACAGTGTGTGTGCATGAGTGGGGGGCACAGAGAGAGAGAGGGAGAGAGAATCCCAAGCAGGCTCCAAACTGTCAGTGTAGAACCCTGCCTGGGGCTCGATCTCATGAACAGTGAGACCATGACCTGAGCTGAGATGAAGAGTCAGACGCTTAACTGAGCTACCCAGGTGCCCCAAAAGTTTTTCTGTATATGCAAATTTCACCTCTAATTTGGCTTTATCCAATGGTATGTTATCCAGTTAGAGTATTTTCTTTTTTTAAGTTTATTAATTTATTTTGAGAGAGAGAGGGATAGGAAGGGCAAAGAGAGGGAGAGAGAGAGAGAATGTTAGGCAGGTTTCACACTGTCAGTGAAGAGCCCAATGCAGGGCTCGAACTCATGAACCACGAAATCATGACCTGAGCCAAAGTTGGCCGCTTAACTGAGTCACCCATGCACTCCACGTTAGAGTATTTTCATCTTGTGAATTCCTGGCATACTTTGAAACACAGTATTATTTAGTAATACTAGAAAACTCCCCGAATGGATCTGTGTGTTTCACCATTCTGATGACAAGGCTATTTCTTGTATCTGTGTTCTGTGAATACATAGTCAATATCAAGCTTGCATAAATCTTAAGGATCCCAATTTAGACTTCTTAAGTATAACATGATCACTACAGGAGACTGTAAAAACACTCTAGGATTCAAATGTACTCAGTGTATAAATATGTGGTAAATCATTTCAAAAGATATTATTTAAAGATAAAGGATTATAGACCCATGTAGGTTTGAAATGCCCATTGGTATTTTCTTTTTTTAATTTTTTATTTAAAAATTTTTAATGTTTAGTAATTTTTGAGTGAGAGAGAGAGAGAGAGGGACACAGAGAGTGAGTGTGGGAAGGCCGAGAGAGAGGGAGACACAATCTGAAGCAGGTTCCAGTCTCTCAGCTGTCAGCACAGAGCCTGATGCAGAGCTTGAACTCACAAACCATGAGATCGTGACCTGAGCTAACCTAACCGACTGAGCCACCCAGGCACCCTGATACTCTTTTCTTTTTGAGCAAGGAGACCCAGTATAACTCTCCCCAATTATCCTGTGTGTGTGCATGCATGCATGTGTGTGTGATATATATAAATATTCAAATATAAAAATAACAAACTTCTGGTTCAAGATAGCTGACTCTTCTCTTTCTTGATCTCTCTAAACATACATATATATGTGTGTGTATATGTGCGTACATATATGTATATATGTGTACATATATACACATGTGTATATGTGTATATATGTGTACATATATACACATATGTGTGTATATGTGTATATGTGTGTATATGTGTGTATATATGCACATATGTGTGTACACACATATACACACATATATACATACGCATATATACATATGCATATATACACATATATACACATATATACACATGTACATATATATACACATATACATATATACACATATGTGTCCACACATATATACACAGATATATATACACACACACACACACACACATATATATATATATATATATACACATATTTCTTCTCCCCTCCCAAAGTCCCACTGAAATGGCTAAAGAGGCATGCAAAAAAATATAGTGCCTGATGGGAATGGATTAGTTATGAAACCTAACAAATGAAAAATTATTTCGTAGAATGAGAAAGACGAGGCCTACAAAATATTCAGTTTTTCGAGATAGGCTAAGATGGAATTCTATGTCAGTATTAGAACAATGGGGGCTGGAAGAAAGGGGATAATCCAGATAAAGGGATGAAACAGGTTATGTTAGTCGGCTACCAAAGCAGTAATTTAGGCCTTGACACCCCACTTAATAAAGCATACGTAGAGAGCCAAAACAGGAAAACTAGTAAGTATTAAGTGTTTAGTATATACCAGTTGGTGTACCAAATACTTTCATTTATTTTAACTCATTTAATATTGAAACATTTAGATAAATTTGATAACATTATTAATCCCATTTGAAAAATGAGTTATTTAGGGGCACCTAGGTGGCTCAGTCAGCTAAGCGTCCGACTCTTGATCTCAGCTCAGGTCATGATCTATGGGTTCGTGGGATCGAGCCCTGCATCGGGCTCTGTGCTGACAGTGTAGAGCCTGCTTAGGATTCTCTCTCCCCCCGCCTCCCTCTTGCCCCTCCACCCCTTCTCAGAATAAAAAAAAAAAAAAAAAAAAAAAAAAAAAAAAAAAAAAAAACAGAAAAAAGAAAAGAAAAATGAGTTATCTAAAATCTAGTGGGTGAGTCATTTACCACGAGAGTCATTAATGCCTGAATCAGGATTCAAGGCCCGACAGCTGTGTTGCCTCTCCTAAGAACAAATATATCAGCTATCATAATATCTAAGACAGGGTTCTGATTCAAAGGAAGTGAATCACACATTTACTTCTGATTATGGAATTGCTGTTATCAGACTTGCCATCCTCTGTAAACAGCTTATAAAACTGAACAAAATATATGAAGCAGCTCCTTTAGGCATAATCTATCAGGAAGAACAGAACAACATTCCTTGAGAGAAGGGAATCTAGCAAAATGAGCCCTAGGTTCACTCTGCATTACTTATTGGGACACTTTCCATAATATGCTTCAGGGCGACGGAGCCCACATTGGAGCAGTGGTTTTGCTAAATTCAGGATGCATAGGTCGAAGTTAAAGGCTGCTGAAAAAGGTGAAATTCACTGGCAGAGTACCAAAGCAGAGGAAATTGTAACAGGAAAAGGTAGATATATAAAAGTCGATCTGAGGTTTGAGCACGGATCCCTGGCCATAGTCCGCAAGGAGATATGCCAGTCCAGGGACACATCTGGGCATATGCTGGTCAGGGGCCCCCAAGACATGTCAGCCAACTTTGGTTTGACAGTAAATCCTAAATAACTATGCGACTTGGCTCCACTCCCTCCCTGCCATGCTCTGAGAACAGCCCAGTCAAACTCAGGACCCGCCGGAAGACATGCTTGTTTGTGCCCCGGGAGCAGGCCAACTAAACTTGGTCCAGCAGCAGATCCGCCAACGGTCATTTGATTCGAATCCAACCACTCCCAGCATAGCTTATGAGCAGTTATGCATTCTCAGAGACTCACTAGGAGACACAGTGACCATACAAATTATTTAAAAAAACCTAGATTAGACTTCATCAAAAATTTAAAACTCATTAAAAAAAAATGAAAAATCAAGCTACATATATTTATATAAAGTTTAATATATATTTACGTATTTAATAGATATTAAAAGGGGGGAGGAAGGTAAGTCGAGGGCTTTCAATACAACATATTGGAGTAGAGGTCTTTCATAAAAATACATACGAACCTCTTAAGATTCAGTTACAAGAAGATGAACAACCTGATTAAAATGAACAAAAGTTTTGAGCACTCATTTAACCAAAGAAAGTATATAAATGGCCATTAAGCCTGCAAAAAAGATATTCTACATTTTTATTCACGATAGAAATGCAGTTAAAATCCCAATGTAATATAACTACAGAACCACTAGAAAGGCTAAAATTAAAGACTGATAACTTCAAATATTGGCTAAGACATGGAGCAACAGGATCCACATAAGAGTGAAAACATATGGTATCTGTCTTTCTCTGTATGGCTTATATCACTTAGCATCACACTCTCCAGTTCCATCCACGTCACTCTTATGTGGATCCTGAGAAACTTAACAGAAACCCATGGAGGAGGGGAAGGAAAAACAAAAAAAAAGTTAGAGTGGAAGAGAGCCAAAGCATTAGAGACTCTTAAAAACTGAGAACAAACTGAGGGTTGATGGAGGGTGGGAGGGAGGGGAGGGTGGGTGATGGGCATTGAAGAGGGCATCTTTTGGGATGAGCACTGGGTGTTGTATGGAAACCAATTTGACAATAAATTTCAAAAAAAAAAAAAAAAGATATGGAGCAACCGGAACTCAAATACGTTGTGTAAACTGATAAAATGACTTTGTAAAACTTTGTAGTTTATTATTATGTTTAAACAAAATAGTAATTCCACTTCTAGGCATTTAACCAAAAAGAAGGATAGTATACATCTGCAATAACATTTAGAGGAATTTTTGTAATAGCTTTATTCATAAGGGCCACACATTGGAAATAACACAAAAGTCCACAGAGTCAATATACAAATCACGTTATATTCACACAATTAAATGTTACTGGGTAATTTCAGAAGTGCTATTGACAAGTACAACAATTGATTGAGCTTACAATTTGGTGAGCAAAAGAAATCAGTCATAAAAGATTGCATATTATATTATTCCTTTAGATAGAGCTCAAAAACAGCTCACACTAATAATAGAAATAAGGAAAGTAGCTGTCTGTGTGAATGAAGGGCAGTGATTGCCTGGAATAGGGAAGAGAGTGATTGTCTGGAGTGAAGCAAATATTTTCATCTTTTGGTTAGCTTGCTGTTTACATGGGTGAATACATTTGACTCAATGTATCAAGCTGCAGTCTTAAAATCTTAGCATTTCAATGTGTATAAAATTTGCCTTGGTTTAATTGTGGTAAAATATATAACATTAAGTGTGCCATCTTAATCTTTTTTAGCTGTACAGATTAATGGCATTAAGTACATTATTAATATTGCTGTGCAACCGTCACTACTACCCGTTTCCAGAATTTTTGCGTCTTCCCAAATGTAAACTTTGTACCCACTGATCAGTAACTCCCCACACTCCAATCCCTTCCCCACCCCCAGTCCCTGACAACTACCATTCTATTGCTACTCTAGATACCTCATATAACTGCCTCATATACCTCTAGATACCTCATATAACCTCATATAATATTTGTCCTTTTGTGTCTGGCTTATTTCACATAGCATGTTTTCAAGAATCATCTATGTTATGGGGTGCCTGGGTAGCTCAGTCGGCTAAGCGCCTAACCCTTGGTTTCTGCTCAGGTCATGATCTCATGGTTCGTGGGTTCAATCCCCACATGGGGCTTCCCGCTGTCTGTATGAAGCCTGCTTGGGATTCTCTCTCTCCTCCCTCTCTCTCTGCCTCTCCCCTGCTTGTGTTCTCTTTCTCAAAATAAGTAGAATAAACTTCAAAAACATCTTATAAAAAAAGATTCATCCATGTTTCAGCACGTCAGAATTTCATTCCTTTTTAAAGCTGAATAATATTCCATTATGTGTATATGCCAGCTGTTATTAATCTCTTCATCCATCAGTCGATAGATACCTGTTGCTTTCATCATATGGCAATTGAGGATAATGCTGCTGTGAACATCGGTGTATAAATATCTGTTGAAGTCTCTCCTTTCAGTGTTTTTGGATATACATACAGAAGTGTAATTTCTGGCTCCTGTGGCAATTCTACATTTATTTTATTTTTTAGGAACTTTTTCATTGTACATAGATCTTATAATGTTGTTGAGTTCAGTTTGCCAGTATTTTGCTGAAAATTTTTTCATCCATATTCATAAGTGATACAGGTCTGTAGTTTCCTTATATTGTCACTTTCTTTAGCTGGCTCTGGCATCAGGGTAATTCTAGCCTCACAGAGAGAGTTAGAGAGTGTCCCATCCTTTTTAATATTTTCTTTTTTTTTTTTTTTAAGATCATTCTTTTTTTTTTTTAATTTTTTTTCAACGTTTTTTATTTATTTTTGGGACAGAGAGAGACAGAGCATGAACGGGGGAGGGGCAGAGAGAGAGGGAGACACAGAATCGGAAACAGGCTCCAGGCTCCGAGCCATCAGCCCAGAGCCCGACGCGGGGCTCGAACTCACGGACCGCGAGATCGTGACCTGGCTGAAGTCGGACGCTTAACCGACTGCGCCACCCAGGCGCCCCATTATTTTCAATGTTAAATATTTTCAGTATTTTGGAAGAGTTTGAGAATAATTGATGTGAATGCTTCTTTACATGTTTGATAGAATTCAGCAGTGAAGACATCTGGTCATGGGCTTTTCTTTGCTGAGAGGTTTTCGATTACTTATTTAATCTCCTTATTATAAATCTACTCAGATTTTCTGTTTCTTCATTATTCAATTTTCATAGGTTGCATGTTTCTAGAAATTTGCCAATTTCATCTAAGTTACCCAATTTGTATACGATTGTTCATAGTACTCACACATAATTTTTTATTGCATAAAATTGATAGTTAACATCCCACTAATATTTATTATTTCCTTCTTCCTGCTAACCTTGAACTTAGTTGGTTCTTTGGTTCCTTAAAGTGTAAAGTTAAGTTGTTGATTTGAGACTTTTTTTTCTTTTTTGACATAAGCTTTTACTGATATAAATTTCCCTCATGGCACCGCTTTTGATACACTCCGTAAGTTTGGAATGTTGTGTTTTAATTTTCATTTGTCAAGGTATTTCAAAAAAAATTTTTTTTTAATGTTTGTTTATTTTCGAGAGGGAGAGAGACAGAGCACAGGTGGGGGAGGGGCAGAGAGAGAGGGAGACACAGAATCCAAAGCAGACTCCAGGCTTTGAGCTGTCATGCTGCACACAGCCTGACACGGGTCTCAAACCCACAAGCTGAAATCATGACCCTAGCCGAAGTCAGATGCTCAACCGACTGAGCCACCCACGCACCCCTCATTTGTCAAGGTATTTTCTAATTTCCCCTGTGATTTTTACATTGACATGGTTGTTTAATAATACATTGTTTTGGGGCGCCTGGGTGGCGCAGTCGGTTGAGCGTCCGACTTCAGCCAGGTCACGATCTCGCGGTCCGTGAGTTCGAGCCCCGCGTCAGGCTCTGGGCTGATGGCTCGGAGCCTGGAGCCTGTTTCCGATTCTGTGTCTCCCTCTCTCTCTGCCCCTCCCCCGTTCATGCTCTGTCTCTCTCTGTCCGAAAAATAAATAAAGGTTGAAAAAAAAAAAATTTTAATAATACATTGTTTAATTTCCACATATTTGTATACTTTCCAGTTTTCTTTCCCCTATTGACTTCCAGTTGCATTTCAATTTAATCAGAAAATATGCTGTGTATCACTTCCATCCTTTAAAATATAGGAGGACCTGGGGCACCTGGGTGGCTCAGTCGGTTAAGTGGCCGACTTCAGCTCAGGTCATGATCTCACAGTCTGTGAGTTTGAGCCCCGCGTCAGGCTCTGTGCTGACAGCTCCGAGCCTGGAGCCTGCTTTGGATTCTGTGTCTCCCTGTCTCTCTGCCCCTCCCTGCTCATGCTCTGTCTCTCTCTGTCTCAAAAATAAATAAAAACATTTAAAAAAAATTTAAAAAATATATGAGGACTTTTCTTGTGGTCTAACATATGACCTACCCAGGAGAATGACCCCGTGCGCCTGTGACAGTGTATATTCTGTTGTGTTGTGTCTATGTCTGTTAGGTCTGTAGTATTGTTCAAATCAATATCCATTATTGAAAGTGGTGTATTGAAGTCTTTTATTGTAGAGGTTTCTATTTCTCACTTCAATTCTTCATGTATTTATGAGCTCTGATATTCAGTGCATATGTATTTATAATTGTCATATCTTCTTAGTTAATTTTTATCACTATAATGTCTATCCTTGTTTTTTTGTAACAGTTTTTGACATAAAGTCTATTTTGTTTGATATGAGTATAGCCACTCCTGCTCTCTTTCATTTACCATTTGCAAGGGATGTTTTTCTATCATTTCACTTTCAACCTGCGTTTTTATATCTAAAGCGACTCTGTTGTAGTTAGGATATTGTTAAATGATGTTCTTTTAAAATCCATTCCGTCCATCTGTGTCTTTTGATTGGGAAACTTAATCCATTGACATTTATTTACTCAGGGAAGAACTTTACTTATTTTGTTATTTATATTCTGTATGATTTACAGCTCTTTATCCCTTATATCCTCCCTAACTGCTTCACTGCCTTTCTTTTATTGAGTTCACTGGTGTGTGTGTGTGTGTGTGTGTGTGTGTGTGTGTGTGTGTGTGTTGACACATTTTGATTCCCTTCTCATTTCCTTTTGTGAATACAACATAGATATTTTCTTTGTGGTTACTATGGGGATTACATAAAACATCCTAAAGTTATATCAATCTTTTTTAGATGGATGCCGATTTAATTTCAATCACATATAAAAACTATTCCCACAGCTCTACACCCATGGAGCAAGGGCCAGTGAAGATGCATGAAAATTTCCTACCACCTTGAATGTGTTTTCTTCTTGATTGAACATTTTCTGTGTTGCTATGGAACACTGTCTATTTTCAAGCACTTCTATAAAGTTGTTTTGGGTTTTTTTAAGGTTTTCATGAGAGACTGAAGGCCTCCAGCTTTCCTAGTTAGCCAGTTTGCTGGTGTTACTCTTTTCTACCTGAGATTTGGAAAAGAGTTATTTTCAAATTTCCTTAAAAAAATGTATCTGTGGTCTGTACCTTACTTATACCTCAAAAAGACATAGAATGAAGGGGTGCCTAGGTGGCTCAGTTGGTTAAGCATCTGACTTCAACTCAGGTCATGATCTCATGGTTCATGGGTTGGAGCCCCAGGTTGGGCTCTGTGCTGATAGCGCGGAGCCTGGAGCCTGCTTCGGATTCTGTGTGTGTCTCTCTCTGCCCCTTACCCCCCACTCAAAAATAAATAAACATTAAAAAATTATCTTAAAAAAAGGTATAGAATGAAGAGATTGGTGAAAATAGATGATACAGATACTAAAAATAGAAATCAGATTTGGCACTCTTGGTATAATAAAGATAGCACAATATGGTGAAAATTGTGTTGTGTGAGCTGGGGAGAAGCTCTTTTGGGTGGGTTGGGGGGAAGAGAGAGAGAGGGAGGTAGAGGAATAGAGAGGAGTCAAAGTTTATATTTAGGGAAAATGTGATGTTTGACATTCTACATTAATTCTTCTCAAAGGCCAGCCCTCCTCCTGAATTTGCCATTGTGTGTTCACGTGAATTAATAAATACCACATTTTTCTTAACCACGTTTAAGTTGGTTTGCAATTGGAGTCTTGGCATATCTAAGATAAACCTAGTAAGATTTTGGCAAGTTATATTTAAAGAAAATACCTTTTCTTAACCACATGCGAGTCTGAAGAATGGACACACACAGATTGTAGGAGAGGCCAGTCCCTCCTAAATCAATCTATAAATCCAATGCAACATCTCTCAAAATCCCAAAAGAAGTGTATTTTCGTCACATTTTTTACTAGAAAAAAGTAATTTGATGATTTTTCATTAGAAAAAAGTAATTTGATGTCTTAAAACAGGCTCTGGTCTGGAGTTAATTGCCTTAAGTTTACCACATTTCCTTTTTTTTTAATGTTTACTATTTACTTTTGAGAGAGAGAGAGAAAGAAAGAAAGAAAGAAAGAAAGAAAGAAAGAAATAGCAGGGGAGGGGCAGAGAGAGAGGGAGACACAGAATCCGAAGCAGGCTCCAGGCTCTCTGAGCTGTCAGCACAGAGCCAGATGCGGGCCTCAAACTCATGAACTGTGAGATCATGACCTAAGCCAAAGTTGGATGCTTAATCGACTGAGCCACCTAGGCTCCCCAAGTTTACTACATTTCTTATACAGTTGGAATTTTAGAAAATTTTATGACAAAAAATCATACATAATTCAACATGTTATACTTACCAAAGGACAGAATTCGCATAAGCATTTTTTTACATTTGTTTTGTAGATTATGGTATGACTTCATTGACTTATACTTTCTATTAGAACATAGAGGATAGCATCTCCAAAGCTTACTAATCTGTGTTTCCAGACTATAAGCATTATTTATGACCGTATTTTCTACTGGAACAATGGATATTTCAATTTTTATATCCTTGAACTTTCACTGGGTATGATGTTGTTATTGAGACTTAGGATATTTCCAATGTAAGGAGAAATTGTACCTTTGCAATTTTGATTCAGCCAAAAAAAAAAAAAAAAAACCTCTTTTCATGTTCTTCTTTTTTCTCCATTAGGAAAATGTGGTTGGATAGAAAAAAAAAAGAAAATAGATCTGGCCATTACCTTGTGTCTAAGGCATTTCACAGTATGATAGCTGGCTGCTGGAGGATGCAGTTCATGGTCACTCTTTCGTATGAGAGCAGTGTGGCTACTTTTGAACAGCGGGCCGTCGCTAGTAAGAACTTTATCAAGCAACGTTCACAAACTGCAGGGCTCCCTGTCGAGCTTAGATTATACTTCTAGACTTTCAGAGCCTTTTATCAAAATCAATTTTTTAGTCTCGGATGAATTATATAATCTATGTGGGAGAATATCAAGAGGAATAAGGCAAAATAGCATTCACTCTTGGCATGCACCTACTGTTATTTCTGGATCACAGGTTACTTGTTGATTACACATTCTCAAAATAACATGTGGAATTATAATGCTAGTAAGAACTCCTTGAGAAGAGTTCAACATACATTATAAAATTGGATGTCAAAGTTTTAGTCCATCCATTGATACAAATAGAGGTGGGATGATGGATGCCAGGTCTCTTGGGGGGAATTTTTTGTTAATTGTTTAGCCTTAGCCTCATTTACCTGTGAAACGTGACCCCAACTCATCCCAGTCCTTCTGTTCTTTGTCTTCGTGTCACTCCCCACACGTGAAGAAAATATAGTAAAGGTTTCAACAGGAAGCTTTACATAAGACCTGGTAAAGCATAAGATTCAGACAAAGTTGAGACCCTGGGATCAATAGCCCAGACAAGATAACACTAAAAGGTGAGGACCACATATTATTTAACATAATCTTCTCTTGTTATTTTATTTGTATTTTTATTTTATCTAACCAATATTTCCTTCTCCTCTGGATTATTTTGTACTTATTCATTGTTTAAACTGACACTTAAGTGAATGTGAAACTGTCCTTGGTCCACTCTGTGCTAAGGAACCAGAGAGTGAATTGAGAGATCGTAGCCTGGTAGCCTCTTAGGGAGCCTCGTATGGATTATGCTATTTCTTTAACTTTCCACGCTCTGCTTTGTGGTTATTCAGTGTGCTTTTTTTTTTAAAATAATGTTTATTTATTTTGAGAGAGAGGGAGACACAGAGCACAAGCAGGAGAGGGGCAGAGAAAGAAGGAGACACAGAATCCCAAGCAGGATCCAGGCTCTGAGCTGTCAGCACAGAGCCCAATGCGGGGCTCGAACTCACGAAGTGATCTGAGCTGCAGTCGGATGCTTAACTGACTGAGCCAGCCAGGTGCCCCAGTTATTTAGTGTTCTATGATTTATGTTATATAATAGTGACTGGGACGATGATACTCCATGGCATATGCCTACATTTTAGAATAGCATAAAATTGTTTTCCCTTACAGTTTTCTTCAGTTTAGTCGCTCGGTTCATCCACATTTGGTTGTTTAGGGGGCTGTATTTTGCTTGAGCATGATGCTTACCTCGATACTCTTCCAGCTTCTTGTTCTTACACACTTTATGATGTACTCAAGCTAGAGTTCAGCTATTCATCTACCTCTTTTGTCAGATCAATTTCAGAATCTGCCTTTTTTTTGATAAGAACCATTGCTAATTTCATGTTGATGACAGCTTCCACAACCTCCAATCACAGTTATAGCCACTCCATTTCAACACTGCTGTGAATTATTTATATTCTACAATAGCAGCGGTTAGCTTTTGAAGTTTTGAAGCAAAATACTTAAATTGAAGTGTCTACTTTTTTATAGGCTAGCTTTTTTTTTCTCCAGTAGTTTTGGATGTTTTTGATGACGGAGTGCTGCTCTTTGTCTGGATGCAGTGCTTCTGTCTTTTGTGAGCCGATAACCAGACACTGGTAATATGGCACTTTCATAAAAACAAATGAGATGATTCATTCAGCAACTGTGGTTCATTTGGCATCTAGGTTGCCTCATGCAATGTCTACCGTGGCTATTTTACTTGAATGGTTGATTTAAGAGTGACTACCTTCGTGAAACTGATATCACATAAAGCCTGGCTTGGTGGTAGGATAGCATTTTATTTATTTTTAATTTTTTAAATCTTTATTTATTTTTGGGACAGAGAGAGACAGAGCATGAACGGGGGAGGGGCAGAGACAGAGGGAGACACAGAATCGGAAACAGGCTCCAGGCTCTGAGCTGTCAGCACAGAGTCCCACGTGGGGCTCAGACCCACGAATCGTGAGATCATGACCTGAGCCGTAGCCGGAGGCTTAACTGACTGAGCCACTCAGGCACCCCCACAGGACAGCATTTTAGATTGGTTGCAGGCAAGCATGCTCCCTCGACTTTATCATTATGTTTTGTACAACTACCTGGCTTCTGGGCTTAGTCAATCACCACCTTCAAAGGTCAGCGGAAGTGGTATTTTCCGTTCACAATAATGAAAAGGTAGTGAATTACTCACAGCTGCCACAGGACAAAGAGCAGGAATAACAAAAGCCTGTACGTGTTATTAATTGATTTCTTCATTTGGCTGGGCTCTTGCCTCAACCTGAATTCCCAAGAATATGCCTGTTTTCTTTTTCTTTTGCCTAGTGCCTAGAACAGAACTGTGTCAGGCTGCATAAATATCCCTTGGTGGTAAAGAATGTAGTTATTTCCCCGGAATATGTTTATAACAAAGTGAAACCTGTAACAGGGAGTCAGGTGTGTCTTAGCCAATTTCTAATTATCTTGGGCTAAATCTAAAGACTTCAGGTGAGAAATAGGAAAAAGAAAATCAAAGACTACAAGTCATTCTTTTTTCGTTTTTTATTTTTTTGGAAAACTTTAAATTGCAATTGTTGTTTGCGTTTTCCGGATGTAAAAAATGAAACTCAGGGAGATTTAGAGTTTTTTAATGTGTCTATAGTGAACCATTCCAATTGTTTAATGCGTAGTTTTGTTTGTATTCTTACAAAATGTGTATTTTTATGTGTGCATAGATTTTTATGTATTTGAAGTTTAAGTAAATGGCACTGTATTACACATCACATTCTCTTTCTTACTTTTGCTACCCAGGATTATGTTTATCTGTATATCAGATTCATTACTTCTAAATGATGCACAGCACTCCTGGGTGTATCTCTTACCATCATTTTACTCCTCCAGCTCTCTGCCATCAGAAAAATATTTGCCATCTTAAGGACATATATGATAGCTTTTTAGGAATATGTGCTCAGGAATAGAATTGATGGGTCCTTGGGATACATCATTTATAATTTCTTCAGCCACAGGCACAAATTAATCCTTAAAGTTTTATCTAGGACCTGTGGCTAAAAACCCTGTATATTTTGATTGGCCACGGGGTAGGTAGAGGAAGCAACCTTTGAACTGCATTTCAATTTTATCAAAAATTGTTAGTTTATGTTTTCTTTTTTTTTTTTTTTTTGAGAGAGAGCATGAACAGGAGAGAGGGGCAGAGGGAGAGGAAGAGAGAGAATCTTAAGCAGGTTCCACACCCAGCACGGAGCCCGACACAGGGCTTGATCACCACTGTGAGAGCCTGACCTGGGCTGAAATCAAGAGTTGGATGTTTAATCGACTGAGCCACCCAGGCTCCCCTCGATTCTATTTCATTTGGAGTTATTCTGATCATCTGTTTGTTTCCTTGCATCATCATCTCCTTCATCAGTTTTTTCATACTCCCTTCATCACAGGCAGTCTTTTAATGTGTTTGTTTTCTCTAATTACTTAGATGTGCTCTCACAGAACGAAGAGTACAGTTTTCTGCATATTTCTATTTACATGGATGGATTTGATCTCTCTCTTTTACATTTCTTTTTCACTAAGCACTATGCATTTCATATCTGTTTATGTTGCTATGTGTACACGTAATTTGTTGCTTCTAAATGATGTGTCATGTTTTGTGTGGTTCCTCATCCCACTTTACTTATTCACTCACCCATTAACGGACATTCAGTTGCATCAAACTCCCCAGCACCCACAAAGAGCATAGCAAAGGATATAGAAGTATAGGTCTTTTTATGAACCTATGTGAACATTTCTTTGTGTCCTATACCCAGGAGTGTAATTGTTGAATCATAGTTTGTGGATATACATACACATGTATATGCACACACACCTATTTGATTAAATATTACTAGATTGCTTTTTAGAATACATGTACCAGTGCACTCTCCCACTAACAGTGATTGGCCATATTTGCACATATACAGCGTTCTACTTTTTTAATTTTTATTTTATTTTTAAAATTTTTTAATATTAAATATAATTTATTGTCAAATTGGTTTCCATACAACACCCAGTGCTCATCCCAGCAGGTGCCCATCACCCACTTTCCCCTCTCCCCCACCCCCCCTCAACCCTCAGTTTGTTCTCAGTATTTAAGAGTCTCTTACGGTTTGCCTCCCTCCCTCTCTGTAACTTTTTTTCCCCCCTTCCTCTCCCCCATGGTCTTCTGTTAAGTTTCTCAGGATCCACATATGAGTGAAAACATATGGCATCTTTCTCTGTATGACTTATTTTGCCTAGCATAACACTCTCCAGTTCCATGCATGTTGCTACAAATGGCCAGATTTCATTCTTCTCATTGCCAAGTAGTATTCCATTGTGTATATAAACCACATCTTCTTTATCCATTCGTCAGTTGATAGACATTTAGGCTCTTTCCATAATTTGGCTATTGTTGAAAGTGCTGCTATAAACATTGGGGTACAAGTGCCTCTATGCATCAGCACTCCTCTATCCCTTGGGTAAATTCCTAGCAGTGCTATTGCTGGGTCATAAGGTAGTTCTATTTTTAATTTTTTGAGGAACCTCCATACTGTTTTCCAGAGCGGCTGCACCAGTTTGCATTCCCACCAACAGTGCAAGAGGGTTCCCGTTTCTCCACATCCTCTCCAGCATCTATAATCTCCTGATTTGTTCATTTTAGCCACTCTTACCGGCATGAGGTGGTCTCGGTGTGGTTTGAACTTGTATTTCCCTGATGAGGAGGGACGTTGAGCATCTTTTCATGTGCCTGTTGGCCATCTGGTGTCTTCTTTAGAAAAGTGTCTATTCACGTCTTCTGCCCATTTCTTCACTGGATTATTTGTTTTTGGGTGTGGAGTTTGGTGAGTTCTTTATAGATTTTGGATACTAGCCCTTCGTCCAATATGTCATTTGCAAATATCTTTTCCCATTCCGTCGGTTGCCTTTTAGTTTTATTGACTGTTTCCTTTGCCGTGCAGAAGCTTTTTATCTTGATGAGGTCCCAATAGTTCATTTTTGCTTTTAACTCCCTTGCCTTTGGAGATGTGTCAAGCAAGAAATTGCTGCGGCTGAGGTCAGAGAGGTTTTATCCTGCTTTCTCCTCTAGGGTTTTGATGGTTTCCTGTCTCACATTCAGGTCCTTCATCCATTTTGACTTCATTTTTGTGAATGGTGTAAGAAAGCCGTCTAGTTTCATTCTTCTGCATGTTGCTCTCCAGTTCTCCCAGCACCATTTGTTAAAGAGACTGTCTTTTTTCCATTGGCTATTCCTTCCTGCTTTGTCAAAGATTAGTTGGCCATACATTTGTGGGTCCAATTCTGGGTTCTCTATTCTATTCCATTGGTCTATGTGTCTGTTTTTGTGCCAATACCATACTGTCTTGATTATCACATCAGTGTTTTAATTGACATTTTTCTGATTATTAATGTTTGGAAACTACTGAGTATGTTTATTAGGCTTTTTAGAATTCATCCTCCCATTTTGTCTCCTTTGCCTAAAGGCAAAAAATTGGATTTTATTTTTTTTTTATTTATTAAAAAATTTTTTTAATGTTTATTTATTTTTGAAGGAGAGAGAGAGAGAGAGAGAGAGACAGAGTGTGAGCAGGGAAGGGGCAGAGAGAGAGGGAGACACAGAATCGGAAGCAGGCTCCAGGCTCAGAGCCGTCAGCATAGAGCCCCACACGGGGCTCGAACTCACAAACCGCGAGATCATGACCTGAGCCGAAGTCGGAGGCTTAACCGACTGAGCCACCCAGGCGCCCCTTAATGGTTGGATTTTAAAAGAATCACATATATTCTAGATATTAATCCCTCATTAGTTTTAGACATTGCTAATAAATTTTTCTATTCTATCATCTGTCTACTAACTTTGTCAGTATCATTGGACAGAAATCAAATTACTGAATTCATAAATTTAGCTTTATTGTGTGTGCTTCTGAATCATGTTCTAAGAGCGTCCCCAGACCTAGGGAACACAAAATATTCACCTACATTTAATATGATGAACTGTATATTATTTTGTTTTATAAATAGAACTTCAGTGAATTAATAGTCCATCTTTTAAAGTATTTTTAAGAGATACAGGTTTATATTTTGCTTACAATGAGACGGATCTTCCTACATAATTTGCTAAACCAATTTTTTCTTTTGATTTGTGCTGTTAATTCTGTCATATATTATGTTATATTCACATTCTTACACATATGTGAATCTATTCGTATTTGCTTTCCTTATTCTGTTCCATCAGAGTATTTGGTTTTTCATTTTTTTTCCTTTCTGAGTACAGTATACATTATTGGTGGTACATGACAATGTAGGGTTCCCCAAATCCCCCCTCTTCTTCAGGGGATCTGGGATGGAAACTGTGTAGAGGTGAGGAGATTCTCAGTGTGTTGAGGGATGAGTTGGGGAGAGGACTCCCCAGTAACTGAGGGCCTCTGTTCTTCTTGTCACTGGGGCTGGTGGTCCAGTGGTCTCTCATTCCTTGGAGGCCTTTTATACCATAAGGTCCACCACCTGGTTGCTTTAGCAAAATTCATCGTCATACTTGACAAAGTGGTCATTGAGAGCAATGCCAGTCCCCGCATTGGAGGTGGAAGAATGGGTGTCACTGTTGATGTCACAGGAGATACCTGGTCCTCAGTGTAGCACAGGATGCCCTTGAGGGAATCCTCTGATGCCTGCTTCACCACCTTCTTGATGTCATCATATTTGTAGCTTTCTCCAGGTGTCAGTTTGGATCCATGACTGACAGGTCAGGGGTGGGGACACGAAGGCCACGTCAGTGAGCTTTCTGTCCAGCTCAGGGATGACCTTTCCTGCAGCCTTGGCAGTTCCAGTAAAAGCAGGGATGATGTTCTGGGAAGCCCCTCAAACATCATGCCACAACTTCTCAGAGGGGCCGTCCACGGTTTTCTGGGTGGGAGTGATGGTGTGGACTGTGGTCATGGGTCCCTCCACAGTGCCAAAGTTGTCACAGATGACCTTGGCCAGAGGACAATGCCAAAGTCGTCACAGATGACCTTGGCCAGAAAGACCAAGCAGTTGGTGGTTCAGGAGGCATTGCTGACGATATTGGGGGAGTTGGCATACTTCTCATAGTTCATGTTCCTCACAAACATGGGAGCATCAGCACATGGGGCAGAGATGATGACCCTCTTGGTCCCACCCTTCAGGTGAGCCCCAGCCTTCTCCATGGTGGTGAAGACCCCAGTGGATTCCACAACATACTCAGCACCAGCATCACGCCACTTGGTGTTGGCGGGATCTCCTAGAAGTTGGAGATGGGCTTTCCGATGATGACAAGTTTCCCATTATCAGCCTTGATTGTGCTGTGGAATTTGCCATGGGTAGAATCATACTAGAATATGTAGACCGTGTAGTTGAGGTCAAGGAAAGCGTCATTGATGGTGACAATAACCACCTCGCCAAAGTTAAAAGCAGCTGTGGTGACGAGGCACCCAATAGGGCCAAATTGACTTTCTCCAACCCTCACCGTTATGTTCAGCAACATGGTTAGCACTGCACCCAAAGATGTGGCTATCTGTCAAATGAGGAGGTGCAGAGCACCTGGAGTATTTCTTTAATATGTGTTCTTATACCAATGCTACCCTGTGTTGATTGCAATGATCCTGTACTCTGTTTTAAGACATCAGAAGACAAGAACTCTAGTTTCTCCTTTACAAGATTGACTTGCCTACTTATAAATCTCTACTTTGTCCTATAAATTCTACTGTAATTTTACTGTTGTTAAAACACAACTGCAATTTTTTGGGGGCTTGAACTCTATAGATTAATGAGAACTGATTTTTTTAATTGAGGTATAATTGACATAACACACTATATTAGTTTTAGGTGTACAATGAAATGATTTGAAACTTGTATACACTGCAAAATAATCACCACAATCAGTCTAGTTACCATCCATCACCATAAAGTTACACAATTTTTTTCTTATAATGAGAACTTTTAAAATTTACTCCCATTGGCAACTTTCGAACATACACTATGGTATTATTAACCATAGTCACCATGCTGTACGTTACATCCCATGACGTATTTTTACGTGGAAGATTGTATCTCTTGACCTACTTCATTCATTTTACCCAACTCCTAACCCCCTGCCCTGTGACAGCCACCATTTTGTTTTCTATGTCTATGAGCTTTGCTTTTGTTTTGTTTGTTCATTCATTTTGCTTTTGAGATTTCACGTGTAAGTGAGATCATGTGGTATTTGTCTTTCTCTGATTTATTTCACTTAATACACCCAAGGCCCATCCATGTTGCTACAAATGGCAAGATTTCATTCTTTATTTGTGGCTCAGTAGTAGTCCATTATGTATGTGTACATCTTGTTCATCCATTCATCCATCAATGAACACTTAGGTTGTTTTCATATCTTGGCTATTATAAATAATGATTTAATGAACATAGGGGGTGCATACATCTTTTTGCCTTAGCATTTTTGTTTTCTTCAGGTGACTACCCAGAAATGGAATTGCTGGATCATATGGTGGTTCTGTTTTATTTTTTTGAGGAACTTCCCTACTGTTTTCCACAGTGGCTGTACCAATTTACATTCTTACCAACAGGACCCAAAGTTTCCCTTTCCTCCACATCCTTAACAACACTTACTTTTTTTGTATTTTTGGTAATAGCCATTCTGACAGGTGTGAGGTGCTATCTCATTTTGGTTTTGATTTGCATTTCTCTGATGATCAGTGTGGTGTTGAGCATCTTTCAAGTGCCTGTTGGCCATTTGTCTTCTTTGGAAAAATGTCTATTCAGGCCCTCTATTCATTTTTATATCAGACTGATGGTTTCTTTACTATTAAGTTCTATGAGTTCTTCATATATTTTGGATATTAACCCTGCATCAGATAGATGGTTTGCAAATATTTCCTCCCATTTAGTATGTTGCCTTTTCATTTGGTTGATGGTTCCCTTTGCTGTGCAAAAACTTTAAATCTGTTATGTTTCTATATGCTAACAGCAAAGTATCAAAACAAGAAATTAAGAAAACAATCCCATTTACCATTGCACCAAAAAGAATAAGGTACCTAGGAATAAATTTAACCAAAGAGGTGAAAGACCTGTACACTGAAAACTGTAATATATTGATGAAAGAAGGTGAATAAGACACAAATAAATGGAAAGATATTCTGTGCTCATGGATTCAAAGAATTAATATTGTTAAAATATCCATATTACCCAAAGCAACAAATTCAATGCAGTACCTATCAAAATCTCAACAGCATTTTTCACAGAAGTAGAACAAACAGTCCTAAAATTTGTATGGAAACACAAATGACCCTAGGTAGCCAAAGCAATCTTGAAAATAAAGAACAAAGTGGTTAAGATAGTAAGTATTCTATAAGTATGCTATACTTATAGTATTCTATGCTTTAGATGTAAGAATAAGTCCATTCCATACTCCAGAGTGTGAGAAATTAAGATCTAGCTTTCCAGGGAATAGTTATGTATATTTAGAATTCTTATCTAAGGATTTGTCCCATGTAGTCAGCTTATTTATTTATCCAATAACTTATTTATGTCAGTATAGGGTCATGTATATTTATTTTATACTTTTGATTAAAATCTAATGTAGTTTTGGTGTTCCAAATAAATTTATATAATATATAAAACATAATACTGTATATAATGATCCCTAATTTATATCTTATATAATAAAACATAAATATTAAAATATTTTTGCACATAGTACTATACTGTTTTTTTTAACTTGGTTTTTTTTTTATTTTTTTAAAAATTTACTTCCAAATTAGTTAGCATACAGGGCAACAATGATTTCAGGAGTAGATTCCTTAGTGCCCTTTCCCCATTTGGCCCATCCCCCCTCCCACAACCCCTCCCGCAACCCTCAGTTTGTTCTCCATATTTATGAGTCTCTTCTGTTTTGTATACTGTTTATTTTATTCCAATTTTGGCCATTTGGAGTTCCTTGAGATTGATTCCTGTGTTCCTTTGACATGCTTCCATCCTTGTGTTTCTTGAGCACACTCTTGTTTTCTGGCACTATAAGATGCTACAAGCCCATTTTCACTTTCACTTACTGCAGACATAAAATCAGCCATTTCTCCAATGAGCTCTAGTTTCTTTCATTGGAAAGTGGTATTTAGAAAGCAAGATCTAGGCCAAGGGTATGCTTTGCTACTGGGTTGTCATTGTGTCTACATCTTGTCAAAGGACCCAATTAGGAAATGTCCGTATTTATTCTAACCCATGCTTATGTTTTTTTAAAAAAATAAGCTTAGTGCCCTGTTCCCCTGTTTTCTTATTTAACCCTTCACTCTCTGGTTTGGTAGTTTGCATTTTTGGTTTGTTGGTTTTGGTTTTGTGTGTGTGTGTTTTTTTTTTCTCCAGCGTTCTTTAAAACCCATCCATGCTATACAACTATAAGCATTTTCTATTTTCCTTTTTTCTCTCTATTTTTTAGATGCATAATTTTATTTTTTTGTAATACATAACATTTATAAATTAATTTTTTACCTTCATCTTCACTCAGGTTTTAGTTTTATATGTATGTTTTAAAATATTCAACATAAGTCCTTTTGTTGAAGTTATCTCTGTCATCACTTGTATAAAAATTCATCCTCTAGTAGATTCCTCAAGAAAGGCTAATGGGCGCAGAATTCCTTAAATTCTTTTTAAAAATGTTTCCATTTTTATTGTGGTATACTTGGCAAATAAACATTGTAAATATTTAAAGTGTATAATATCATGGTTTGGTATATGTATTCATTGTAAAATGATTACCACGGTCAAGCAAATTAACACATCTATTGCCTTTCATAATTACCTTTTTTTTTTGATGTGGTGAGAAAACTTAAAATCTAGTGTCTTAGTAAAGTTCAAGTGTACAATTCAGTATTATTAACCATAGTCACCATGATCTACATTAGGTCTTTAGAACTTATTCATCTTATGACTGGAAGTTTGTGTCCTTTGACCAACCCCTCCCCATTTTCCCTGACCCCTAACCCCTGGCAACCATGGTTTTATGTTTATTCTTTTATGTTGAAATTTTATTTTAGTAACATTGATATTTAAAGGAAACCTTGGCTGGATATACAATCCTTGATTCACACTTTCTTTGTTAAATAGCTTAGTACTTTAAATAAACCTTATATCTTATGGGTGTTTTAAATTTATAGCAAAATTAGGGAAATAGTATGGAGTTCCTATAAATCCCATACCCAGTTTCCTGTTGTTATATCTTTCTGTACCATGGTATATTTGTCATTGTTAATAGGCCAATATTATTACATTATTATTAAAAGAAATCAATACTTTATTTATATTCCCTTAATTTTTATTTAACATTCTTTCTATATTCCCAGATCACATCCAGAATACCATAATATATTTAGTTTTCATGACTCTTTAGGCCCCTCATGGTTGTGATAATGTCTTAAACTTTCCCTATTTTTGATGACCTTGACAGTTTTCAGGAGTACTGGTCAGGGATTTTGGAGAATGCCCCTCAATTAGGCTGTTTCTGATGCTTTTCTCATGTTTAGATTGGAATTATGGATTTTGGGGAGGAATACCATAAGAACTGAAATGCCATTGTCCTCATATCAAGAGTTCATATTACAATATAACTTATAATTCTGATCTTAACCTCAGCCACCTAGCTGAATTAGCTTTTGTCATGGTTCTCCACTGGAAAGTTACTCCTTTTTTTTTCTTTTTTAGAAAGAAGTAATTATGTGCAGTCCACTCTCAGGAGGGGGGAGTAAAGTCATTCTCTGCCCCTCCTTCACAAAAGTCCTGTGGTTCAGCTATTCAACCCTCCCCACGGTAAACACATGGCAACCACTGATGCACTTGCTATCTCTAGAATTTCGCTTTTATTCAGCATGTCATATAAATGGAATCATACAGTATGTAGCCTTTTAGAGAGTGGCTTCTTTACTTAATAATGTGTACTTAAGGTTCATCCATGTTTTTGTATAGCTTCATGGCTCATTTCTTTTTATTGCTGAATAGTATTCTATTATAAAGATCGAGCACAATTTGTTTATCCATTCATGTATTGAAGGACTGCTTGATTCCTTATAAGCTTTAGAGATTTGAAGTAAAGCTGCTATAAACATGTGCGTGTAGGTTTTTGTATGGACATAAGTTTTCAAATCAGTTGAAACCTAGGATCATGACTGCTAGATTGTATGACAAGACTGTGTTTACCTTAGTAAGAAATGGCTAAATCACCTTCCGAAGTGGCCATATTCCATTTTTCATTCCAAGCAGCAAAGGATGAGATTTCCTGTTGCTCATGTTTGTTTTGATTTTTTTCATATTCTTAAGTGCTTGTTTTAATATATTTAATTCTTTTTGTAGTGTAGAGTTACAGTTCTATTCTGCTTCCAGGGTGTTTTTCAGGGTTAATATACTCAGTTGAGTGAAATTTCATTCCGAATTTTGTAAATATTTTGGCATGGATATTACTTTCCTCTTGCCTGCTTTTATGGCATTGGGGTGATTTATAATATTCCTAGTTTAACATTGCCCTTTGTTGTCAGTCTAGCAAAGTCTAGGTTCTGTAGTAGTGTTTTATTTCTCCATTATTTCTCTATTTTATTTTGTTTACTTTGATGGCGAGAGAGGGGTTTTGAGTGTTGTGAATCTTTGGTTTAAAGTTTACCTTGTATTTTTCAGGACTTTAAATTTTCATTTTTTCTTTCTTCATTCCCAACGTCATGTCGTTGCCACGGACTGATTTTTCCTTCCTTGTAGCCTTTGGGAGCTAAGGGATTGTAAAACTGTCCTTTTAAATATTACGTAGTTCTATAAATTGCCTCTGGCCCTTGAAACCAAATTTATGTTGAAATTTCCTACCTGTACTCCGTACTCTGACTTCCCTGAACCCTTCATCACTGTGTTCAGACTTAGAGCTGGTTTAATCTGGCCACAGGTTGTTGCGTCACGACAATCTGTCGCCGTCGTGAGGCGGCCAGTTCACCTAAAGGTGCACATTCCAAATCGCGCTGAGGCCTCTCTAGCCACAGTACCCCTCACAGCTTTTCCCAGTCTGCATTGCTCATCACAAAGCCCTGTGATAGGGAAGGGTCATGGAGGCGTGAGTGTAAGTAACTGTGTGCTAAGTATTGTTGATTTCACTTTGCTTCCCTCGGTCATTTTGTAATTTCAGCATTCCGTCTTGAAGTAATGCTGAGGTGTGATTTTGGTGTCAAATCTTCATAGTTCTGAACTCACTTCACATATGTAGAGAAGGAAATTTTGGGAGTTGATAAATACACATTCTTTTCAGCTCTCTGGAAGTTCCGGCTCTTTCTACCCATCTCTCTGTCTGTCTCTGTTATTAATGCCCATTGCAGAGTATTGCACTTTTCAGAGATAATTTTAAGATAAAGAATGCAGTTTAGAAGTTGTGAGCAGGAAGCTTGGAGTCAGGTTTGAATTATAGTTTTGGCTTTCCTATTTATCTTGGGCAATTTATTTACTTTTTTTTTTAAATTTTTTTTTCAACATTTATTTATTTTTTGGGACAGAGAGAGACAGAGCATGAACGGGGGAGGGGCAGAGAGAGAGGGAGACACAGAATCGGAAACAGGCTCCAGGCTCCGAGCCATCAGCCCAGAGCCCGACGCGGGGCTCGAACTCCCGGACCGCGAGATCGTGACCTGGCTGAAGTCGGACGCTTAACCGACTGCGCCACCCAGGCGCCCCTTGGGCAAGTTATTTAAATGAATCTGTTTTGTAATGTTATTGTGAGGAATAATAAGAAAAATACAGGAAATGCCAAGTATAAAGTATGCCACCTGTAGGAGTTTAGTGAATATCAAATCTTAGTGGCAACACATCAGTGTGACAGTTATACTTGGGTTGCATATCTTCTAGTTTTGGATTATTTCTATATGGAGAACTCACAAGATCCATTTAGTAAGTCCATCCATTCCTAAAATATTGTATTAGAGTCCAAAATGCATGTGGCATTGTAGATAGAAAGCATTATAGATTTGTGAACCATAGGAAACTTTGTATTTAAATTTAATTTCATAGACCAAACTACAAAATGATAGTAATAGTCAGCCATTACCATGAGAAGTAAAATCTGTTAAAACCAAATTTCTTAGGAGGGAGTAAGACGGCGACAGAGTAGGAGAAATCCCACGAGTACAACTACATAACTACCAAATCATCCGAAATACCCAGAAATTGACCTAAATACTGACAACAAACTCCATAGCTAAATAGCCAAAGCGACCTTGAAAAAGAAAAGCAAAACTGCAAACATCAGAATTCCAGACTTTATATTACAAAGCTGTCATCATCACAACAGTATGATAAAAATGGCGTAAAAATAGACACATAGATCAGTAGATAAAATATAAAATGCAGAAATGAACCCACAGCTATACGGTTAATTAATCTTTGGCAGAGAATGAAAGAATGTCCAGTGGGAAACACCACTTTCTTATACCATACACAAAAATAAATTAAAATTGGATGAAAGACCTAAATGTGAGACAGGAAACCATCAAAATCCTAGAAGAGACCACAAGCAGTCACTTCTCTCTAGATATTTCTCCTGAGGCGAAAGATAACAAAAGCAAAAATGAACTATTGGGACTTCATCAAAATGAAAAAGCTTGTTCACAGCTAAGGAAACAATCAACAAACTAAAAGGCAGCATACAGAATGGGAGAAGATATTTATAAATGATAGATTTGGTAAAGGTTTAGTATCCAAAATATTATAAAGAACTTATAAAACGCAACACCCATAATGGAATACTCCAATCAATAAATGGACAGAAGGCATTAATAGACATTTTTCCAAGGAAGACATACAGACGGCCAGTAGACACATGAAAAGATGCTCAACATCACCATCACTCATCATCAGGGAAATGCAAATCAAAACTACAATGAAATATCACCTCACACCTATCAGAATGGCTAAAATCAACAACAGATAAAACAGGTGTCGGTGAGGATGTGGAGAATGGGGAACCTCCTTGCACTGTTGGTGGGAATGCCAACTGGTGCAGCCACTGTGGAAAACAGGATGGAGGGTCCTCAAAAAGTTAAAAATAGAACTACCCCCACGATCCAGCAATTGCACTACCAAGTATTTGCCCAGAAAATAGAAAGATACTTCAAAGGGATACATGCACCCTGATGTTTATAACAACATTATGTATAATAGCCAAAGTATTATTCATTGATTGATGAATGGATTAAGAAAAGGAGGTACACACACACACACACACACACACACACACACACACACACTGGAATATTACTCAGGCATAAAAAAATGAAATCTTGCCATTGCAAATCTTGCAATGGCATGAATGGAACTGGAAAGCATTATGCTAAGTGAAATAAGTCAGAGAAAATCAAATACCGTATGAGACAAGGGGAAAAAAAGAGAGGGAAACCAAGAAGTAAACTCTTAAATATAGTGAACAAACTGATGGTTACCAGAGGGGAGGTGGTTGGGGAGATGGGTTAAATAGGTGATGGGGATTAAGGAGGGGTCTTGTAATGAGCACTGGGTGGTGTATGGGAGTATTGAATCACTATATTGTACACCTGAAGCTAATATTACACTGTATGTTAACTAACTGGAATTTAAGTGAAAACCTGAAAAATATAAAGTGACCTAGCAAACAAACAAGCAAGAAACCAGTTTCTTCTAGTAGATGCTTAACTGGAAAAATAGAATAGATTATTGATATAAAACGTTTATTATTTGTTTTCATTTTATGTCTTTGGAATCAATATTTACATAAAAAATTGACCAAGAGAAAATTTCAGAGCCTCTTCCTATTTGACTGATGTTCTGGGACTGAAATTTCCTGTTCATGGATAAATTTGTTCTGACTTTTTATTTATCCTAGTTCATTTGAAATTAGCATCATTTTGCTTTACTGATTTTATTTAAATTCTTATTCATGTAGTAAGGAAATAAGTAAGTAATGTTCTAGTTCCACAATTTTGTTATTTGGTTCACTAATAATTCAACAACTAAAATATTTTTTTTTTCTAAGGGCACTTACGTGGCTCAGTCAGTTAAGCATCTAACTCTTGATTTTGGCTCAGGTCATGATCTCACAGTTTGTGTGTTGAGCCCCACACTGGGCTCCTTGCTGACAGTGTGGAGCCTCTTTGGGATTCTCTCCCCTCCCCACTCTGTCCCTCCCCCACCCTCTCAAAATAAATAAACATTAGAAAAATGAAACAGGAACTACTAAATATTTGTGACTCTAAGCTAAGGCTTTATTGCCTACCCCATGAAGGTATAACAAAGTACTTGGATGTGATGTGTTCTCAACGTTTATTTGTTTTTGGGGACAGAGAGAGACAGAGCATGAACGGGGGAGGGGCAGAGAGAGAGGGAGACACAGAATCGGAAACAGGCTCCAGGCTCCGAGCCATCAGCCCAGAGCCCGACGCGGAGCTCGAACTCCCGGACCGCGAGATCGTGACCTGGCTGAAGTCGGACGCTTAACCGTCTGCGCCACCCAGGCGCCCCGGATGTGATGTGTTCTATGAACACAGCACAAAGAAGATAATTCCATAGGATATTGCTAAGTAACTTACTAAGTCATGGTACTGAAGGGCAACATGGCAAAATTGTGAACATTGTAACCCTGTTCTCATATTAATAGCTTCCATTTGTTGTTTGTTTGTTTGTTTGCTTATTTCATTTTAAATCCTGTTGTCAGTGACCTCATGATACCTGCTCTGCACCAAAGTTTCTTCAGTAAACCCAACTTCCATTGGGAATTCCATAGAAGAGCCTGAATAATGTACCTTTTTAATGAGTGCATATTTAACAATTAAGAGTACAACCCTATTGACATGCCCATTGGGTCAGAGTGAAGACTGGTAGACCTGGTCCACATAAAGAAGTTGCAATTAATTACCTCTCAAGTTGTAGCTTCTTCTGCCGGTTTATGCCCCTGCACTTTTCAAAGTTGCATTGTATTTCAGTTAACTGGATCTGTTTGAAATGAAAGATCTGGTCTGATTTGCTGCTAAGAAAGCTAGGTTTTCCCTGTTGCCCGTAAACTATGCCAAATGAGATGGAAAAAAAATGAAAAGCAGGTGGTGGGGGGAGCTGCCATCTGTCAGGTTTAAAAGTCAAACACTTAGTCTTAGAACTTTAGTAAAGACTAGCAGAACATTTAAACATGTTTATTTTTTTCAAAAGATACATTAATAAGAATTCTGTTTTATTTTGTTCCCCAAAGAAAATGTTTTATATATGTATATGTGTATGTATATATGTATGTGTATATATATAATACAGCAGAAAATCATATTCATTAGCCTGAATATATCGTGAATGAATTACCTTATCCAAAGCAAAATAAAGCTCTTTCCGCAATTTATAACATGCAAAATTTTGCTGGCACTCTAATAAGAATGATACCGATTTCAATTTGGCAGCTGACTTAAGATCCTACTAGCATCATTAAGGTTGTGACCTTTATCAGTATCTTGCCCTATTGTGAGATAAAAAAATAATCTGCATTTTTTTTTGTGGGCTGAACTTGTACTTTATGGGAAAGTTGAATGTATATTACCGAATGCCAACCTTTGTGGTTAAATAGATGCTATGTGTAAAAATAGAAGCTAGCTAGCACTGGTTGCATTTTAATTTTTTTTTTTTTTTGTTTTGTTTTTCTTTTACAATTTCCTGAACAGTGATGAAATTTTGGGAAAATTACCAAAGGTACAAGCCAATTCTCTTTAGAATATCTCTCAACTCCTTCACAGACTAACCCAGTTAATGGAGTACTCCAAGTCTTGATGCAAATGTTCACTAATAATTGATGTGACTACAACCAAAATATATTTCCAAGCTAATAAGGAGTAAAGTACATCTTTTTTTTTTTAATTTTTTTTTCAACGTTTATTTATTTTTGGGACAGAGAGAGACAGAGCATGAACGGGGGAGGGGCAGAGAGAGAGAGGGAGACACAGAATTGGAAACAGGCTCCAGGCTCTGAGCCATCAGCCCAGAGCCCGACGCGGGGCTCGAACTCACGGACCGCGAGATCGTGACCTGGCTGAAGTCGGACGCTTAACCGACTGCGCCACCCAGGCGCCCCGTAAAGTACATCTTCTAACTTGATGTTTCCCTACGTAAAGATTTGAGCATATGAAGTAGCAGGTGGTTCAATGCCTAATAACTGTTTTGGGGCCAGGAGATCTTAATTTGGAGTTCATGGATCCTGGGTCTCTGCTAATTAAATTCAACTGGTATGTGAATTTGGAAAGGGAAAATTACATCTCTTTTTCCCCCATCTCCAAAAAATTAGCATTTCCTTTGATTTTGAAAGTAGGCGACAGAGCACTAGAATAAAGAGACCATACCTATGACTTTGTCAGCAATAGACAACGCAGATAATTCCATGCGCATAAAAAAGTTGTAATTATAGTGAAATAAAATTTGAGCTCATCTTATGTCAAATTTATGATCCTTGTAGACCTGATGATCATCTTGTACCAAATTTGTTATAAGGAAGAAAATATATTACTGTATTGTCTAAATTTGAAAATATTTTGACAACTATTTCAATATAACTGTTTTTTTCATTTGCGAATATATTAAAAGTACCTACTTCAACTGGTTATTCTAAGGATAAGTGGGATAATATGTATGAAGTGCTTAGAACAGGGTCTGAGACACAGTATATCCTGTCGTTACCTGCTTTTAGAGATTTCATAATTCTACTGGAAATACAGAGCATGCTTCCGTGAAACTTACCCATATGTGACAGGAGGTAATGTGTACCAAAATAAATAATCGAAATGAAAAGTATTTTAGGAATTCAAATAAAGGGAGAAATTAGAGTTGTCTAGGATTCTTCTAAGATGGTCATGGAGGAAAGAGATTGAGTTTAGCTGGGTTTGCCTTCCAACTCATAAAGGCTGATTATAGTGTATGTGAGCATTGCTGAGTGTAAGCAGTGGCTCTGGAGTGGGTTTTAGGGGGACGCTTGCGATGGCACAAAAAGATGAATTACTTCGTCGACAGTCTTAAAGTTTCCCTATGTGATTCCTGCTGGTGCTGCTATGGAAAGTTGATACAGTTCCACAGGCAAACAGGAAAAGCGGTGTGGCAGGGTGTGGAAAGCATGGGCTCCTGAAGCAGGTTCGGCTTTCCATCCTGCCTCTGGAGCTTTTGGAAAATTTCTTAAATTCTCTGCGTTTTTTTTTTTTTTTTTTTTTTTTTTTCCGCATGAGATTCTGTTTGCTTACTCATGAAGCAAATGCTTATCACTTATTTTGTGCCAGGTACTATGCTAGATTCTGAGGATGAGGCAAATAAGATACATAACTCCTCGTGGAATTTAAAGTCTCTAAAATGAGAAAATTATACCTACCTCATAGGGTTCTGTTGAAGATTAGGGATGTTATGAATTCGTGTTCTAATAGTGTAAAATGTAAAGAAGACAATATATTTAAACCGTGTGTTACCATCCCTGACCTATAGCAGGTCCCCAGTACGTGCCCACTGGTTCTGGAACAAACTCTGAAAGGTATTCAGGTGAGTCTAACACACAGTCAGATTTGACGACCGCTAAGCTGGAGCAGCGGTTCTCAAACGTGATCGCATGTTGGAATCACCTGGGGAGCTTACAAATTACCGATCATGGGTCCCACACCCAGAAATTCTGATTTACTTTGTCTCGGGTGCAGCTTGGGTGTGCGGATCTTTAAAAGTTCCTCAGGTAATTAGAATCTGCAGCCAAGGCGGGGAACAACTAAGGAAAATACCAAGCGTCCAAATATGCCAAATTTAAAGCTTTTGACTTTTTATTTTCACTCTCCGTCCTAAATTTTTGGTGATAGCACTCACTAGGGATTTCGCCAAATGCAATTTTACAATGGCCAGACTCCTTCTGTGACATAAAATTGGAGAAAAGTAAGCAACGTGAAGATGTTCGTTTATCACATATTTTATAGTGCTACAATGGAGGAATGTGTGAAGCCAGGCTATTTATTGGGTTTTACAGCCAGACATTAAGGAAGTGTGTGCGTGTGTGTGTTTGCATACTTCTTGTAACTACCCTCTGGTACAATATTATCCCATTTAGATATGTGTAAAAAGAGGTTTACGATAAGTAACTTGACTGTCATAATAAAGCTAGTATGTTTCAGTACCTTGGTTTAAAACCAATTCTGCCAGGGGCGCCTGGGTGGCTCAGTCGGTTAAGCGGCCGACTTCAGCTCAGGTCACGATCTCACGGTCCGTGAGTTCGAGCCCCGCGTCAGGCTCTGGGCTGATGGCTCGGAGCCTGGAGCCTGCTTCCGATTCTGTGTCTCCCTCTCTCTCTGCCCCTCCCCCGTTCATGCTCTGTCTCTCTCTGTCTCAAAAATAAAAAAAAAACGTTAAAAAAAAATAAATAAAACCAATTCTGCCAGACTCCAAAACATACACGTTTAACTAGTTAGTCCTGTCTCATAAAGAGGTGACTCTTGGCTTGTATTTTAGAACTCTTGCCTTGCTCTGGCCAGAAAATATTCCCTCGGGCTCTTGGTTGTCATTTGGCTTTTGACTTGTTGCTTTTCTAGAGTCCCAATGTCTGTGTACTGTTTATGTATGCTATCATTGTGGCTCTCAACCTACTTCTGACCTGAAACTTTATCCGACAGTTAGTATCTTCTTTAATACTTACATGGTGGTAAACACAGTGATTGTGTATTACAGATGAGAAAACTGAGGCTCACCAGTTAGGTAATTTGCCAGAGGTAACAACTAGTTAGTACTGAAGCCAGTACGAGAATTCAGGAATACCAAAGTGCATTCTTTCAACGACCACAATGGAATCCTCCCACTAGTCCACTCTGGTCTCCTTTCCCTATCATTTCCCATCTCCCTCCATGGCATCCAACAGCTATCTGCAACATAAGTACACATTCAAGGGGGGAAACCTCTCCATCAAGACCTCAGCAGCCGCTTGGGAGAAACTAAAGCCCGTCGATTTAAGATCACATGCAAATTAAAGTTAACTTGATAGGGAAGCATTGAACCCGATGTTCTCAGAAAAGACATCTGCTCAGAAGAAAGGAAATAGTAGGCATAGTGGCAATAGTGATATTGTCAAATAGTGATATCACTCATTTTGTGCCTCAAGTAATCAAGAAAAAGGTATAATACAATTTGTTAAACAGGTTGAATTCTAGGAAGATTCATTCCAGAGATGACTAAGTAAGGGGGAGAAATAGTTTTGGAGCTTAAATGTATAAGTTGCTGTCATTTAGAAAATTATATATACCACTTTATTCTCTAATAAAAAAATAAAAATAATAAAATAAGCGTATGTGTAATTCACCAGCTCCCTTTTGGTAGATTGTAATCTCTGAATTGGAATTTAATGTTGTCTGCCCAGCTTTTATCTGAAGATGCTATTAAAAACAATTCACAACTATACTTGCTCTGGTATTTTTCTGGAGGACATATCCACAACGTTATTTAATGTGCTGTATAAAGGCACTCATCTCTAGTTTAGTCAAAGCTAGGCTTCCCTTAAATAATAGTATGGTTTATAATCATGAAACTGTCTCACATGTAGCTCAAAATTGTTTAAAATGCCAACAGTATTGAAAGTGATTTATTAGAGACGCAAGTTTGCCCATGGAATGTACGGATGGCTTTTCAATAAAGTGATAATAAAGTAATTAGACCCGCATATCCCATAGCTCCTACTAGAGAACATTAATTTCGTGGGATATTTAAAATTGGTATGCAAAAAAATTTTCTTAGTAAGCTTGAAAACACTGGGTTCAATGAATGTATATCCATTTTTTTTCTTATAGGACTTCTCAGTGCCTTTAATGTGCTTTTGATTTCCCCAAAGGAGAATATATTCTGCAACATTTCCCAAGCTTATTTGACCATTTAACCATTTGTTTACAGGGTATCCCATAAACACAGAAAATGTGCATTAGATATTTTAATGAAAAATGAAGGTTTGGGGAATCTGTAATTATGCTGAATTAAAGGGAAAGAAAGGAACTAGAATTATAGCAAGGCTTGCCTAGCCTGCTCCTCTCTAGTCTGAAACAGCTGTATTAATGGTTTTGAGGGGCATTAAGATGTTTGGTGAGGGCTGATCTGGATAAGAGCCAGATCACAGGTCCATATGGGATAGACACAACATAGGAATGAAAAACATCACAGGACTTCATCTCAAAAGAATGGAAGGAACATTTCTAAATACAGATTTCCCTTTTTTTTTTCTCCTTTTTCTTTATTCACTATGTGATTCAATTTATACAATGAGCAAGTCAGAAAAAAGCTAATCTATCACGGTGATAGAGGTTAGGCTAGTAGTTACCTCTGGGGGTTAGGTATTGACTGGGAAGGATGCAAAGGGAACATCTAGTTAATGGAAATACCCTATATCTTGATCTAGGTGAAGATTATATATATAAACAGCTATATATATATTATATATATTATACTACTATATACATTATATAAACAGCTTGATACAGTTTTCCATGTATATGTATCAGTATAAACATATACATGGAAAACTGTATCAAGCTGTTTACTGAAGATGTATATACATTATAGGCTGTAACATTTACACGAATAAAGAGGAAAATTTTTAAATGTAGGTAGTAAGTATTGATCTATATACACCTCCTCTATATTTTTGCTGCCTATTCAATACAGATTTCTTCATAGAAATTCCTTTTTAAAAATTTTTAATGTTGATTTTTGAAAGAGAGAGCACAAGCGAGTGGGGGAGGGGCAGAGAGAGAGGGAGACACAGAATCCAAAGCAGGCTCCAGGCTCCGAGCTGTCAGCACAGAGCTGGACACAGGGCTGGAACCCACGAACCGTGAGATCATGACCTGAGGCAAAGTTGGATACTTAACCAACTGAGCCCCCGAGACGTTCCTAGAAATTTCTTAATACAGATATTTGGTTTTTTTAATATGAAATTTATTGTCAACTTGGTTTCCATACAACACCCAGTGCTCATCCTAACAGGTGCCCTCCTCAGTGCCCATCACCCACCCTCCCCTCCCTCCCACCCCCCACCATCAACCCTCAGTTCATTCTCAGTTTTTAAGAGTCTCTTATGGTTTGGCTCCCTCCCTCTTTTTTTTTTTCCTTCCCCTCCCCCATGGTCTTCTGTTAATTTTCTCAGAATCCACATAAGGGTGAAAACATATGGTATCTGTCTTTCTCTATAATACAGCTATTTCAAGGGACCTCTGCACTGCCCTGGCCAGCATATCAACACAAAGGATGGAAGGATGGCTGTACATTCATAAGTAATATTTACAAGTTAGCACAAATATTTACCACTTACTGTTAGAGAGTAGCATTCTAAAGGAAGGATAGGCAATGGGAGCAGTCTGGCTCAGGAAGATGTTATCACTGATGTCATTCATAATCTCCGGTGCACGGTGATATTAGAAAAAAATAACTATGGGGAATTTTATTGTTATTTTTAAATTCTCCTACAGCGGTACGTTCCCTCGGTGCCTGCACCTGGAGTGAACCACTTCTATACCCCATACTTGGTATCTTGCTGCTATTAGAAGTTATCTGTAAATAGATCCCCACGTAAGACATTAAATTGCTAGCAAATTTTGACAAAACAATGATTCATTCGCATGTCTTTTGAAAACATCTAAAACAGATTTCGGCCAATACCGGACATTTTCACGTGTGCTAAGATTTATTCGAAACTAAATATATATATATTTGGAAAAAGAATTCAGTAGAGTTTCTAAAATGTGGCATGAGTATGGCCATAGAAATGAGTAGTTATAAACCTTGGCAGGCTTATTTTGAAATTCACTCAATAAATCTATTAAAATCAAGTGCCCTGGAAATTTCAGTTGCATAAATTTACCTCCAGCTGATCATCATCTTCATTAAAGTAATACTGAAATTGATTATAACCTGCGTCTCTTATCTCTTGTATTTTGAATGTGCAACATATTTAAAGTGAACCGAAATGATGTCCACCAAATTAAAAGGGCTGTTATTAATTGGACTCCTGTAGGATTTCTATTTCTACCTTGTCTCTGCTACAACTCTAATTCTGCTTGGAGACCTTATATTTCTTTCTCTCTCCAGAGGTTTTCCCTGGCTTTGTGTTATGCCCTCCAGTCTCTGATCCAAAATTACTTGTGCCCCTATGAGTGTATCCTCGTCTTTGCATCTCAGAAAGACATGACACACTATAAGCTTATGACTCCTTTTATCTGCTGAAAATGGAAATAAAACCTAAACCACCTCAGGGCCTGTTAGAGAAATAGAGGGTTCAAATGTCTTTCAGCAACATAACCCATAACCCAGAATGTGAAAGGGCGTTAGTGGTACTTTACGGGAGGCAGTAGAAATGTAGAAAATATCATTGCTAATTGATGATGGGATGACGGCCAATGATCACTAAAATAAGACAAAAATTCATGTGTATTCTGCATTTCATTTCTTGAATTGCTATTAAAAGAATGAAAATTCTGTCTGGTCTACTTAGGTCTAATATTAATATATTATTATCTAATAGATCAATATTATAATGATTTCCAAGAGAGCATACTCCAGATATTTATCAAGTTAAGGAACTTGGCATTTAAAAAGTTTTGAGCCCAACTTGCAACAGTATACAAAAACTAAGGTATATTAGAAACTGATAATTATGCTTTCAGATTCTAGATGCAATTGACAGAGGTAACGCCTCTAAATTACCACACACATGGGGAACCTGGGTGGCTCGGTCGGTTAAACATCTGACTTCAGCTCGGGTCATGATCTCACAGCTCGTGGGCTCGAGCCCCGTGTTGGGCTGTGTGCTGACAGCTCAGAACCTGGAGCCTGCTTTGGATTCTCTGTCTCCCTCTCTCTCTGCCCCTCCCCAACTTACTCTCTCTCTCTCAAAAATAAATAAATATTAAAAATGTAAATTACCACACACGTAACATAGATATCATCATTTAAAATAATTCAATAAAACAATAATAAAATGTCAACTATTCAAAAACACAAATAATCACTTCTTAAAGGACGATTGAACTGAGCAAGTGTGGTTCTAAACGTTCTGTCTGTAACCAGCTGTGGGACCTTGGTCTTTTAACTGCTCTGGCTTTCAACTTTCTTATCTATAAATGAAACGGTTTGAGTAGACCATCCTTAAAGTCATTTTCAATATGTCATTTGTAATGTGACCACTGTTTGACCTGCTTAAAGAAAAGGCTGCCACCTCCTTACATCTGTGATTTCAATTGTGAAACTTCACAAGGGACTTGTGAAGCTAGTCCAACTACAAATCTTCCATGTGCTTTAGAGGTGGCATGGCTTAATTCTTCATACCTACCACCTTGACAATTACTGATATCTGGCTTAAGTGTCCTTCAATTCAGAAATTCCATCAGACTCAAAATTCTCTTTATTAACAATCAACTTTTTTTTTTTAATGTTTTTTTTTTTTTAATTTTGAGAGAGAGAGAGTGCACGCAAGCTGGGTAGGGGCAGAGAGAGAGGAAGACACAGAATCTGAAGCAGGCTCCAGGCTCCGAGCTGTCAGCACAGAGCCTGACGCGGGGCTCGAACCCACGAACTGTGAGGTCATGACCCGAGCCAAAGTCGGACGCTCAACCGACTGAGCCACCCAGGCGCCCCTCAACTTTTTTTTTAAGTTAGGTCTTTCTCATTTATTTGTGGGAGAAGTGTGTTTTATCAAAATGTTGGCAATATGAACATACGTATTAGAAATATTGCTCTTCGTAGCTTTGGTTCAATGTAGCAAGCAATTACTGAAGATCTTTCTGAGACCCTGGGGAAGCTCCAGTGGTAAATGCAGGTATGTCCTGTGACTGCACATTTTCTCTCTAGCCATTGCATTGGGTTGAGGTGTTCCCTCTACTGTGAACATTGGTGTTAGGAATCATAATTCTCCCAGCTGTCCACTTACGTTTTGAGCACCAACCAATTGTTATTGCTGCATCTTCAGATGATGTTAAGGTGGAAACTTTACTCAAAGGATCAGATCTTAATATAGCTTCTAATGGGGAGTATTCAAATTTCGTGGTAATTATTGTTGTATTTATATAAGAATATGCTTAGAAAACATCTGGAAGCTGTTAACAACCCCTCTTCAATTAGAAGTCATAGCTTAGGATTCTGTGAGCATGCTTGTCAAGTGTTTTCTCTCCCTCGGAGAATAGTAGTATGTGGAAACAGAAACACAAACCAAACAAACAAAGCGTGAATTTTTAATTAAATTCCGGGGGTAGAAAAAAAAGTGATGGTTATTGGCTTCCATTCTATAAATTACTGGCAATACACTTCTCTAGATAGGTGGAAGTGACTTCTTTTGCAGATCCAGGCTTTGGGATTTTTCCTAATCAAGTAGGATAGGATATATAAGTAGAAACACACACACGCACACACGCACACATGCACACACACGCATCACAGCATAGGTCTTTGGCATCAGAGTTTGATTCTGTTCTTGGATCTGTGATTTTCCAGCTTCAAGTAACTTTATTCATCATTAGTTTTCCAATCTATGAAATGGAGACAATGAATGATACCTAGTTCACTGGGTTATCATGAAAAGTAAACTAAACAAAATATGTGTAGCAGAGTGAAAATACACCATTTAAATAGTTGGTAACAGAATTCTTCTTATTAAGGGAACTGTTTTTAATTAGAAAAATAAGCTATTTAGGCTGGGTACAGTATACTTTGTTGGTGGCCCATGACAAAGTAGGGCTCCCTAAGCCTTTCCCCTTCATGAGTCTGGGATAGAAACAGTGTCAAAGTCGGGATATTCGCTGTGTGATGTCGGATTCAGTGGAGACAAGGACTCCCCAGCAGCTGAGGGACTCTTCTGTGCTCTTAATGGGGCTGGTGGTACGAGAAGCATTGCTGACAGTCTTGAGGGACTTTTCATTCTTCTCACGGTTCATGCCCATCACAACCATGGGACATCACTAGAAAGGACAGCAAGGATGACCCTTTGGCTCCACCCTTCAAGTGAGCCCTCCAGCCTTCTCCGAGGTAGTGAAGACCCCAGATTCAGCACGAGCATTACCCCATTTAACGTTGACAGGATCTTGTTCCTGGAAAATGGAGATGGGCTTTCCACTGATGACAAGCCTCCCATTCTGAGCCCTGACTGTGCCATTGAACTTGCCACATGAAGAGTCATACAGTAACATGTAGACCATGTAGTTGAGGTCATTGATGGTGACAGTATCTACTCTGTCCATGAAAAGCAGTCCTGGTGACCAGGTGCCCAATATGGCCAAATGTATTTACTCTCACTTTCACCATTGTGTCTCAGAGGTGCAGCTGACATTGCACAAGAGGGTACTCCTGTCCGTTGAATGGGGCAGAGCAGAGAGCCTGAATTATTTAGCTATGGAATTATGGTCCTGAAACCATGGTTTAGAAAAAGTAGGAAATAATTAACTTCTCTGCTTGAGAATTGAATAGGACTTTTAGTCATGAGGAGAAGGAAGAGAGAGAGATAAGTGAAATTTTGCAAGTCTGAACTGTGAATAAATAAGTGGCTGGAAGTGTTCCGTATTAGGATTGCTAAAGGCTTAATACCACAAATAACTACTTTTGATTTCTTGGTATTCTTGCAATGTAAAATTCTTCTACCTGCTCATATGCTACCCACACAAATGTCATTTGTAAATAGTTCTTATAAATGGTTTAGTACAAAGAAGAGAAGGGTGGTATGATATTAGAGAATAAGGTTCAGACATGAGTGAAATCAGGGGCTTGGAGCTAAAAGTGAAAAAGTAAGGCCCTAGAAGAGCAGAAATCTTGGGGAGAACGATAGGCTGCAAGGAATGAGTAATACATGCTTAAATTAATTTATCTAAATGTCAAAAGCCAAAGTTACCTCTGCCACTATTCGGGTCACTTGTATAATTAATCTGTAGAGCGGCATATATTAAGTGCTCAGTAAATATCAACTGCTATTGTATAAGACGTAAGTAAATGTTGCATTGTGTTCTAGGAGTGATTGAACTAAAAGGAGAAAAAAGATGAGTAGAGTTTCAAATACTACCTCCTGTTTACCCCATAGTTGAAATTAGTTACTCTTTCCTTGACACTTCCAGAGGAAAATTCATACGCGTGGCTGCCTTCTTCAGAACACTATGAGCTTCTTGTTTTCTTTTTAATTTTTATTTAATTTATTTTTTTTAATCTACATCCAAGTTAGTTAGCATATAGTGCAACAATGATTTCAGGAGTAGATTCCTTAATGCCCCTTACCCATTTAGCCCATCCCCCCTCCCACAACCCCTCCAGTAACCCTCTGTTTGTTCTTCATATTTAAGAGTCTCTTATGTTTTGTCCCCCTCCCTGCTTTTATATTATTTTTCCTTCCCTTCCCTTATATTCATCTGTTTTGTATCTTAAATTCCTCATATGAGTGAAACCATATATTTGTCTTTCTCTAAGTTCGCTGAGCATAATACCCTCCAGTTCCATCCACGTAGTTGTGAATGGCAATATTTCATTCTTTTTGATTGCTGAAGAATACCACATCTTCTTTATCCATTCGTCAGTTGATGGACATTTGGGCTCTTTCCATACTTCGGCTATTGTTGCTAGTGCTGCTATCAACATGGGGGTGCATGTGTCCCTTCGAAACAGTACCCCTGTGTCCCTTGGATAAATACCTAGTAATGCATTTGCCGGGTTGTAAGGCAGTTCTATTTTTAGTTTTTTGAGGAACCTCCATATTGTTTTCGAGAGTGGCTGCACCAGTTTGCATTCCCACCAGCAGCGCAAAAGTGTTCCTCTTGCTCCACATCCTCACCAACATCTGTTGTTGCTTGAGTTGTTCATTTTAGCCATTCTGACAGGTGTGAGGTGGTATCTCATTGTGGTTTTGGTTTGTATTTGCCTGATGATGAGTGCTGTTGAGCATTTTTTCATGTGTCGGTTGGCCATCTGGATGTCTTCTTTGGAGACATCTTTTGCCTTTTCACTTCTTTTGCCCATTTCTTCACTTGGATTATTTGGTTTTTGGGTGTTGAGTTTGATAACAGAACACTATGAGTTTCTTAAAGGTCGAGCGCATTCAATATTAATTGCTAGATTCCTATTTCTCACTGGAAGAGTTGGCCTGCAGTAGATAATCAAATGAAACACAGTGACCAAATGCTTAGTATGTTACCTCAACAACATGAAAAGATAGAGAAAACCTAGAAATGCAATGGTAAGAATATATCTTTATAATATATTATCTTTGCCTCTCATAGCAACATTGCGATGAGGTCATTTCCTTGGACTCTGAACCATAAACGCCATAGCCATCCTTTAGAGCCTGCCTTGGAAATGGAGGGAAGTGTAATCTTGTGACTTTTATTCATGGGTAATAAAAGAACAGTTACCTATGAAATACGTGGTAAAGGATAAATACTTTTATTCTTTTAATTTTAGGATCACCATTTTATTTATACTTTTGAATTATCTTCATATTAGGTGAGTAAACCTGTGATATTTTTTCCCTTTTATATTTCATTTATGTGGCTTAAAACCTTGTTTCAGTGGTGGCTCCAGTACTCAGATTAAATCTTTTCAATATTGAAGTGCCATTTTAGCCTGGCTGTCAGAGAAAGTTAAACACATGCATTGAGAATATGCAGGAAGTGATTTATAACTACTTCAAATTTTGCTTGTCATGTGTTTGGACTAATTAAAATAAATTATCAAGGTAATTAAAAAAATCTTCCAACAAAGAGAAGCTCAGGACCAGATGGCTTCATTAGTGAATTCTTCCAGAAAATTAAAAAAAACAAAAAGAATTAATACCAATCCTTTTCAAACTTTTCCAAAATCTTTAAGAAGAGAGAACACTTCCAAACCTATTTTATGAGACCAGAATTACCTTGATATCAAAGCCAGATAAAAATACTACAAGAAAAAAAAAAAAACTGCAGGCCAATATTCCTGATGAATATTAACACAAAAGTCTTTAACAAAATACTAGCAAACCAAAGTCAGCAGCACATTAAAATAATCATACACCATGACCAAGTGGGATATATCCCTGTGATGCAAGAATGGTTCAACATATACAAATCAATCAATGTGATACACCATATTAACAAAAAAAAGGAAATATATCACATGAGCATCTCAACAGAAAACACCATTTGACAAAATTCAATACCTTTTCATGATAAAAACGCTTAAACTACTTATAAAAGGAAATTATCTCAATGTAATAATGAAAATATATTATAAGTCTGTAGCTAATTTATACTCAATAATGAAAGACTAAAAACTTTTCCTGTATAATCAGAAACAAGGCAAGGATGCCCACTCTTACCATCTTTAACTAATATAGTACTGGAAGTCTTAGCCACAGCAATAGGGAAGGAAAGGAAATAAAAGGCATCCAAACTGGAAGAGGTATAATCATCTCTGTTCAAGATGGCATGATCTTGAATGTAGAAATCCCTACAAACTTATGAAAAAATCTCTTAGAACTAATAAACAATTCAATAAAGTTGCAGGATAGAAATTGACACTCAAAAATCAGTTGCATTTTTATAAACTAACAACAATCTGAAAAAAATTAAAGTAACAATCCCATTTATAATAGCTACAAAAAGAATAAAATACTTAGGAATAAAGTTAACCAAAGAGGAGAAAGAGTTGTCAACTAGAAACTAAAATCAATCAATCAATCAATTACGCTGAAAGAAATTAACAAACACAAATAAATGGACAGATATCACATGTTCATGGATTAGAAGATTTAATACTGTTAACAAATGTCTGAAGTACCCAAAGCAATCTACGGAGTCAACGTAATCCCTATCAAAATTCCAGTGACTTTTTTAAAAAATAGAAGACAAATCCTAAAATTCATACAGAATCTCAATGGACTCTGAAGGGCCAAAACAGTTTGAGAAAAAAGAACAAAGCTGGAGGCCTCGCACTTCCTGATTTCAAAGCATATTATAAAGACAGGGTAGGAAAAACCATATGACATTGGGTAAAGACAGACATCTCCACCATTGGAATAGAAGAGTGAACCCAGAAATAAACTCTCACATGTATGGTTAACTGATCTTCAACAAGAGTGCCACGACTGCCCGATGGGGAAAGGATAGTCTTTTGGGAAACTGGATATCTACATGACAAAGAATGAAACTGGGCCCTTGTATTATACCATATACACAAATTAGCTCAATGAATTAGGAACCTAAACATAAGCTCTGAAACGATAAAACCGCTAGAAGAAAATGGGGAGAAATCTTCATGACACAGGAATGGGCAGTGATTTGTTTTTGGATATGACACCAAAAGCACAAGTAACGGTAGCAAAAATAGACAAATGGGACTGCATCAAACTTTAAAACTTCTGCACAACAAAGGAAACACTCAAGAAAGTAAAAAGTCAACCTATGCGATGGGAGAAAATATTCGCAAACCATATACCAAATAAAGGGTTAACATCCATAGTATAAAAAGAATGTGTAAGATTCAATAACAAAAGATCAAAAGACCTGATTAAAAAATTGGTGAAGGAGTTGAATCAACATTTATGCAGTGAAGATCCACAAGGGGCCAACAGGTATATGAAAATGTGCTCATCATCAGTATCAGGGAAATGCAGAACAGGGGCACAATGATATATCGGCTCACACCCATTAGCATGACCACTATAAAAAAAAAAAAACAGGAAATAACAAGTGTTAGTGAGGATGTATAGAAATTTGAGCCCTTGCACAGTGTTGGTGGGGCTGCAGAATGGTACAGCTGCTTTGAAAACAGTACAGAGGATCTTTAAAAAATTAAAATTAGAACTACGGTTTGATCTGGCCATCCCATTTCTGGGTATGTATCCCAAAGAACTGAAAATAAGATCTTGAAGACAGATTTGCAACACTATTCACAGTAGCCAAGATGTGGACGTTGGAACCTAAATGTCCATTAATGGATGAATGGAGAAAGATAATGTGGCATATATAGAGAATGGAATATTGTTCAGCTTTCAAAAAAAGGGAAATTCTGTCATATGTTACAACATAGATTAACCTTAAAGACATTGTGATAAGTGAAATAAGCCACTCACAAAAAGACAAACATTACATGAACCCGCTAAGAGGAGTTATTTACTTATTTAATTTTAATTCCTGACTCTCCCCACATAAATGTAATTTTCATCAGAGCAAAGGTATTATATGTCTTGCTCAGTGTGTAAGTATTGAGTAAATCTTTGATGAATTAGTTTTTAATTTTTGCTGAAAAATAATCCATTGACTGGAAATATATTTATTCCTTTATTTGACATTATTTAAGAAACATTGCGGTCAACATCTTCTAGGTTTCTCTGTATTTGGAAATAGTACACAGAAGTTGATGGATGTATCAAAGGACATTAATTTTTGAGTTCGCAAATCATTTAGCTTTTCAAAAATTTAGCATCTTTATGCATAAAATGTATGAAAATGTATACCAACATCATCATCTGGTCTTATGAGGTGTGCAAATGAGGTTACTAGGTGGGAAATGCCTTGTAAATTCTAGAGTAACATGATCATAGAAGTATTATTATTATGTCTTGAAAGTATTTATGAGCATATATTCCTTTCTATATGTGATATTGATGAGGTAAAATTGAACTGTGATACTGCAATATAGAAGGATCACCCAGGATACCATGCTTTAAAAAATCTTAACACTATTGCCTAATTAAAAGTTGTGGGTGGAGCAGGGGTCCATATTACAAAGTAGCTTATGGCCTTTTGAAAGCAGCACTGGTATCTGAATATATACTATTAGTGAGCCAAAGACTAACTGGTAGTAAGGCATCAGTATGTAACTGGGGCTGGTATGTTTATTGTTTTAGTGTCCATAGGAGAGAGTAAAAGGCTGTTGTATTGTTGGGCTCATAGGAATGGATGGGTAGAACTGGCATGACATAGGGTTCGGGAAGCGTGGTTATTTAAATTTGTGGTCACAGCATGAGCTGAGATATTATTTCGTACTATCATGCACTGAGAATTTGAAGGTGGGAACTATAGATGCACACGAGAAATGAAGAGGAAGGATTGGCAGGTCTAGATAACTGAATCATTATGTAAGGACTGGACCAAATGGATGAGCTTCCCATCCCTGTCTGAGAGAATTAGCAGGTTCAAGGGAAAAATGAGGACGTTCGTAGAAATGTTCAGTAGACAATTGACGTCAGAGAACTTGAACTCTGATGAAAGAATAATTCAAACCTATAGATCTAGAGAAGATAACTGAGGGTATAAGACAGAGTTCACCAGGATAGTTTAGAAGAGTAATTCCACGTTCAGGAACCACGGCCTTTAGTAAATGCTTACATTTGGAGAACATTTGGAGAAAGCTAAAACTACCAGGGATAAAAACAACCAGCAATTTGAGAAGCAGATCACGAAAGAGAATAATGAAATATCTTGCAAACTGAAAGAGTGAAAGCATTCCAAGGTAGCATTGAGGGACCAGTCGATAGTATCAAAGGCTGCAGAAAATTTGAGCTAAAGTACCAAAAAGTAAAAAAATAAAATAAAGTACCAAAACATGGCTAGGTTTTATACTTATGACATGAATTGCCTTCAACAAAGCAGCTTTGTGGAACTGGAGGGTTAGAAAGAAATGTTTTTAGGAAGGTATGGTGTTGTGGTTTAATGAAGACAAGGAACATAGTCAATACTTATAAGAAGTATTTTAATATTTCAATTTAATATTCATACACACAAGCTACATGTGAATTCTAAAGCTCTGGTAAGTGGTATGAGGGGGAAATATATGGTTTCAGGGGAGTGTTGGGTGTACAGAAATTTGAGCGAGGCTCGGAATGTTATACTAAACAGCAATGTCAGTTTACCTTATTTAATTTTTTTTTAATTTTTTTTAATGTTTATTCATTTTTGAGACAGAGAGAGACAGAGCATGAACGGGGGAGAGAGGTCAGAGAGAGAGAGGGAGACACAGAATCTGAAACAGGCTCCAGGCTCTGAGCCGTCAGCCCAGAGCCCGACGCGGGGCTCGAACTCACGGACTGCGAGATCGTGACCTAAGCCGAAGTCGGACGCTTAACTGAGCCACCCAGGCACCCCAAGCTTATTTAATTTTTAAATAAACATTGGGGAAGCTTATGCATGTTCAATGTAGAAGGAAAGGAGCTACTATGGTATTTGTGTGTGTCTGTGTTTGACTGCTTTTAGAACCAGCCTCAAAGAATATCTGCACTTCGATAGGATTTTCATAATTTCAGGGACAGAAACTCAACTGCATCAGTTTATCCAAGGAAACTCAATTCTTAGCGATTGCTAACTGAACTCCGAAAAGAATGATCCCGAAAAGCAAAGAGTATCAATATATTTGTTAACACTAAGCATTAAAACTGCCCAGTGGAATGGAAGATTCCTATTGGCTAACTTGTGTGATGCCTGTCCAGAGGGAAACCAAGTTAATATCAGAGAGTTTCTTGGTGAGAGATCAATGCAATGATTTCAAAAGAGTATGCCCAAGTTTGAATTACCCACTGTGGAAATAGACTTCTGGAGGAGGTGGAAAGAGTAAGAGAGAAAATACTGCAGCAGCAGAGTTTAAGAGCACTTTCAATAGATTAGGTTGTAGTAACACTTGATTCACTGAAATTTGCCTTTATTTCTAGTGCTGAGTAAAAGTGAATGTGAAATTGAGACTATAGGTTGAGAAAGATTTTCCCAGGGCAATAACTGATTATCACTTTAGGAAATATCAGTATTTGTGCTAACTTCAATTCCTACAGTGCTATTCAGTTTGAAGTATTCACACGTAAGTACACATTTTATACTGATATGCACATACACCCACATACATTCATTCCCACAGAACAGCCATAGAAGAAAAGTCCTGAATCTTTTATCTGAATACATTTAGATCGCTGTTCTCCATGCCTTTTAGAAGCGATTCAGCAGCATCAGGGCCTAAATGGAACGTAACCACGCATGCTTAAAATTATAAGAAATTCTGATGCTTATTTTTCTATTTCGACTTGAAAATGATAAGAAATTCTGACACTTATTTTTCTGTTTCGACTTGGGATAACTCACCATTTCCCTCTATTTTGACTCTCTATCTTTGATCACAGGTATGCCAGAAGTCAAGTTCTCCCTTCTGTTAGATTTCCCAAACACGTGCCCAACAGGTATCACATTCACACAGATGGTATTCGTCAGCATACCATATGAGAAGCAAGTTACGTTTGAAGAGTCTTCTCCCAGCTAAACTTCTCCATCTCATATTTCCTAGTCAGTCGAGCTTTTTCTGAGGTTCTTTGGCCTTTGAGATCATAATTAGCTCTCTTTTATTCTAGTGAAGATAAGGAACCATGTCTTTTTTGTGGTGTGAGCCACAGATCCTTCCACAGTCTCTTTATTACTCATATGTTAATGAATGAAAAGGAGGATAGACACTAATTTAGCTCTGAACAGGTCTACAAATGAACAGGTCCTACTTATACTCTAAAATCCCTCATTGTCAAGTTGCCAGAGGCATCCTTGGATCTGAATCAGAAAAATTACCGCCAACTGAGTTTCAAACTGCCCTAATCTAATTTTCGGCATATTAGCCTTTTCCTTTCAGTAAAGTACTAGTGTCATGCAAATCCTGTCTCCTCCATGGCTCATTGGTTTTGATACATCAAATAAAAATAAAAAGCCATGTTTCTCAACATGTGTCCCATAGACCCTCTAGGAGACAGAGTTGGTGCTCTACCCGGATCACCTTGGATCTCTTTCTCTCCCCCCAGCTTAAACGCGAGTTTGTTTATAAGGATCTTCAGGCAAAAGTCTTCTTTAGGGGACTGATTGGGTTACTAGAGCCACAGAAAACATACGCGTGCAGACAGGAAGTACCAGGGAGTTAATATCTCTCTTGGGTTGCCCCTAAACCTATGACTGAATGGGGGCAGAGTATGAAAACCTAGCTCTCTTGATTTAAGTTGGGACAGACGTGAGGTATAATTTATGTTCCAGAGCTTTCCAGGGGATCAGACTGAGGCTGGAAGTTGGCCTCTTTTTTTTCTCCTGGGAGCACCTTCTTAATAAATGAATCCTTTACTTAGGGTCTATTTTGGGGACTAAAACCTAAGATAGACCATTTTATCACAGTCACCTGTGATGCCTGTCATAATTGTAGATTCCTGGCCCAACCCCAAAGAGTCACATCTACATTTTTCAACACAAATTCTGGATGCTTACGCACAATAAAAATCAAGAACCAGTGGTTTGAATTATAATTATTAGGCAGTTATAGGCAATTCTCAACCTGGGTTCCTAATCCAGCCTACTTATTTAGCTTCCCTAAATGATCAGCACCACCTTCCCCTAAATACCTGCCTTTAGATCACCCTCCCCAATATCCAGAATGACAAACAAAGTTTAAACATTGTTTGACATATCGTATAAAATGAATCCCAAACTTCAAATCGTTTGCACACATTAGAGGCTTTAAAAATGAAATCTCTTACTCATTCTTGAATTTCTGAATTTATATAAAGTTATACAAAATATCATCTATAAAAGTAGAACGAATCCAGTCCTGATCTTGAATGTGCTTTCAGAATAAAGTTTAAATTCCTGAGCTTGCTTACTTTTCAAGTTCTTATACAATCTAACATTAGTCTAACTATACTATATCTGTATGTCAATCTAATCGTCTATGCGTTACTTGGCGTCTTCTGAATTACTGGTGATGATGACCTGAGTTGTATTTCTTGTGAAATCTTTTCAACTACTCTTTGCATAGAGAACTATCAGTAGCCACAAAGTTCTCCAACAGAACATTAGAAAGTGGGAAGGACTATGTCTCAGTTTTGGGAGGATAGGATAACTCATGAGGCTGCAAGGTATGTGAATCTTTTACATGCTAGATTCAATTTAGGTGAAGGTAGTGGTGAATCTTGACCTTCCCCTAAGTATGAGCCTGTACATCATTTTGTAGGGTGAGTCACAAAGAACTTCAGTGGTAGAGAGTAATTTACTATGCTATAAAAAGTCCTTTTTTTTAAAAAAAAAATAATTTGACCTCTATTCTTTTAGGGAGCAAAACTCCATTCTGAAAGACTTGCAATTGCATTTATAATCAACACTTTTTAGATGGGTCTTGTCTATTTATCTATTCTGTCACCCTATGTCTTTTGATTGGATTGCTTAGTCCATGTACATCCAAAGTCATTACTGATAAATATATCTATTGTCATTTTATTTGTCTTGTGGTTGTTTCTGAAGATTTTCTCTGATTCTTTCCTGTCTTTCTCTCTTTCATGGTTTGCCGGTTTTCTTGACTGATGAATTTTGATTTCTTTCTCTTCATTCTTTGCATATTTATTAGCGGTTTTTTATATAGGTTACCATTTGGTTTGTATATAACCTCTTCTGCATATAGCAGTCTATATTGAGTTGACGGTTGTTTAAGTTTGAACCCATTCTTTATTCCTCTCCTCCCCATGTTTTAGGTATATGTTGTTATATTTTATATCCTTTTATATTGCGAGTTCCTTGACTGAATTTTACGGAAATATTCATTTTTTACTGCTTTTGTGTTTCCTGCCTTCATACTGTCTTTCTTGTTCTCTCCAAAGAGTCCCCTTTAATATTACTTTCAGGGCTGCTTTAGTGGTCACAAAGTCCTTTATGTTTTTGTTTGTCTGGGACACTCTTTATCTCTCCTTTTATTCTGAATGATAACCTTGCTGGATAGACGATTCTTGGCTGCAGATTGTTCCCATTCAGCACTTTGAATATATCATGCCACTCTCTTCCGGCTTGCAATATTTCTGTTGAAAAATCTGCTAGCTTTATGGGTTGTCCCTTGTAAATTACTATATTCTTTTGTCTTTCTGCATTAGAATTTTGTCTTTACCACTGTATTTTGTGAATTTAATTACAATATGTCTTGGCGTGGGTCTGCTTTTGTTGATTTTGATGGGATCTCTCTGTGCCTCCAGGATCTGGATATCTGTTTTCTTGTCCAGGTTATGAAAGTGTTCAACTATTATTTCTGTAAATAAATTTTCTGGTAACTTTTCTCTCTCTTCTCCTTCTGGGACTCCTATAATATGAATGTTATTACATTTGATGGAGTCACTGAGTTCCCTAAGTATGTTCTCGTTTTGCATAATTCTTTTTTCTCTCTTTCGGTCGGCTTGATTACTTTCCATTACTGTCTATTCTACATCACTAATTCCTTCCTCTGCTCCCTCCATCAAGTGTGTTTCTCAATTCATTTTTTGAGCCCTCCATCTCTACTGTTTTTCTTTATCTCTGTGTTAAGGGATCACTCACTTCTTTCACTCTTTTTCAAATCTAGTGAGTATTATCATGATTATTGCTTTAAATTCTCTATCAGGCATGTTCCTTATATGTGTCTTGCTTCGATTTCTGGCCGTGGCCTTGTCCTGTTCTTTCATTTGGGATAAATATCTTTGTCTCCTCATTTCTTCTACCTCTGTGTGTCTGTTTCTCTGTGTTAAGAGAGCGAGGGATGTCTTCTGCTCTCACCAGTAGTGACTTTATGACGAAGAGGTCCTGGAGTGCCCTACGGTGTGCAGTGTCCCCTGTGACCAGAACCTGACACTTCAGGGGAGTCTCCTATGTGTGTTGTCTCTGCCCTGCTCTTATGTCTGAGTTACTTTTCCTTTTAGCGCCGTTGTTTTACTGACACTCTCTGCTTGTTGAGGGCTGTGCGTGCTCTCTGTGCTATCAGTGGGACACAAGCAGGCCAGGTCTAAGGGCTGTGCCCACCAGGGGACTTGGGAGTGGCAGACAGTGTTGACAAAATTTGCACTCTCAGCCAATAGCCCTGTGCTGGGCCTGGCAGCAACTGTGTAACTGGCCCATGGGCACAGCACATGGTGAAAAGACATCAATGTTTTCAAACAAACTTCTAACCAGGTCTCGCTTTAAATTCTTTGGAATACTATATATATATATATATATAGATAGATAGATAGATAGATAGATATAGATATAGATATACTATATACTATAACATAGTATATTATATATACTATAAATAGAAATATACTATATATAAATAAAATATACTACGATAAATATATATGTATATATATATATTTATGTGTGTATATATATATATATTTATGATAGTTCATTTCCACACAGTGGCTTGATCAAGAGGCAACCACTGATCAGCACAATCGTTGGATCTTTTGGGGGAAGAGAAGAAAAGCCATATTGGATATTGGGCGCCAGCTTACTAATGGGGAGAATTGGGTTGATGAGAGACCAAAGAAATAGGAAGTTCATTGCTGCTTTGGCTTTGTACTTTTCATGCTAATGGCTTACGGCAGTTATAGGAAATAATTTATTTATTTTTTTTATGAACAAAGGAGGGTCAGGAATCACCACTAGACAGTTATCTAATTATTAAATTCAACTTGAAGAGGTGAATGCATCACAGGTTTCTGCTTCCCCATTTATAAAGATTTATTACTCCCCAAATGGCCGATTCCTCTAGAAATTGTTCAGGGTTAGCTATATAACAAATTGCTAAAGAAAAGAATTCACTTGGTAGGTTTATTATCTACATGTTTTTACTCTAATTTTCTACGTGATGCCACTTTAAATAAAACAGTGTAGTTATGAGTTAAAACTTAAACACACTAGATTGTATTTGGGACAAGTGATCAGATTTATGACGACATCACTCTACTACACAGGAAATTTCCTATTTTCTGTATTTTAACTGGAGTGCTTTGAAACTGAGGGTAAGTAGGAGAAAGAACGTCCCAGAATGCAATTTTCTCCTTAAAGATGGTCAGGATTTAAATGATGGCAGTTTCTATGGTTTAAAAAAGAGATAATGATCGAAATGGATGACACGCTGGCATTGCCATCTTCAAAGTATCAATCAAATTATTTTATGTGCCATTTGTGGATGGTATAACAAAGTAAAATACAAACAAAGAAATTGATGATTTTTTTCTGAAACCACAGATGATTGTTCTGTGCTCAGTCAATTCTTTATATGTCACTCTGAGGTTTGAGATTTACTGTGATGTACCTGAGATCCTGTAACTAGATCATGAGGTGCCTTCTCAGTCATTAAGGAATATAAATTGTGTTCAGTGTTGCCTTACGGTGAAATGCCATTTTGTTGAAACAGGGTAATCCATATAATGTATATATGGTAATTGTCACCTAAATAGAAGAGCAAATGAACTGAATCATCCAATTAACCATATAGACAAGTGAAGATATATTTGGGTCAAATAAAGGCACTCAACTTACTCTCAGGAATCCCTTAGAGGGAGTTTTCTCACTGTGCTGTAAGTGAGCACTTAATACTTTTAGAGGTGCCCCCTGAGATGATCTCCATGCTGTCTCAGCAAGGGGCTATATTTCTGTTGCTTAATTTAGATGACTAAAGGCTGTAAGGAGTAATTTGCCCTGAAGTAGCAGGGTAGCTTATTATTATCTATATTACAGTGAGGTTTTTAAAAAACAAAATTAATACTTTAATTTCCATCATTATGTTATCCTGATGTCTTAAGCATCTGTCAACCCCTGTACAATGAGGAAAATGGTTTACTCTTTTAAAATATACCTAGGACTAAAATAAAGTTACATAAAATTCCTTTATATTGAACCATTATGTTAACTTCCCAAACTCTGAATGAATGAACGAATGAATGCATGAATGAATGAACAGCAAATTAAACATAGCATATAAGACTGATTGCGTGTGGAAAATAAGGTTTAAAAATTCTGGCAAAAAAAAAAATATCATAGACAGTCATCCCCTTCCCATTTCCCCCAGAATTTAGAGACTGCCGAAGAGTGATTATTTTTATGATCGCGTTATTTTATTTTGTGAGTCTTCTTACCAATCTAAATCTCATCTCCTCTCAGATTCACAATGCTTTTTAAAAATAAGTATGTTATTCCAGGATCAATTTAAGTACTCTGAGATCCTTTATGTGTCTGGCTATTATAGACTGAATGCTTGTGTCCCCTCAAAATTCGTTTGTCAAAGCCCTAACCCTCAGTGTGATGGTATCAGAAGGTGGGTTCTTTGGGAGGTAATTAGGTTTAAATGGGGTCATGAGAGAGGGGTCCTTCTGATGGGGTTAATACCCTTATGAGAGATCAGAGATTGCTTTTGTTTGCATACCCTTTCTCTTGCTTGCTCTCTCTCTCTCTCTTTCCCCACTGCGGCCACTGTGTGAGATGACCATCCATACGTCAGGAAAAGGGTCCCCAGCAAGAACTGAATCAGCTAGCACCTTGATTTGGGACTTCCCACCTTACAGAATTATGAGAAATAAATGTCTGCTGTTTTAAGTCACCCAGTTTATGGTGTTTTGTTACAGCAGCCTGAGAAGACGAAGACACTGACTAACTTTATCTTCTCGTGATGCAAAGTATATGTCAATTAATTCATTTATTGATTAAGTGCACAATTTTTTTTCTAGGAAGTCTGGTAGTTACTGAGAATGCAAAATAACTTAAACATAGTTCTTAACCTTGGGGAACGTACAGATTAACAGGAATGACGGGCAATGACAAATCCAATGTGAGTAGTTATATGATAGGAAAATAGAACATTCTATGAGAATATATAAATCGGGCACATACCTTGAACTGCACTGTATAAATGAATCTATTGTCCCATCTAGCAAGGTCAAAACTGTCTCACATATGTGAGACTGTCTCCACCTCCACACCTTGTAACTGCCCACCAACAAGATTCTGGAACTTGCGTTTTTTGCAATTATTTAACTTAACTGAAAAGTTAAGACCATATGAAAATCACAGATAATTCAAAGTCGGTCCTGAAAAGTTAATTTTTGGATAGCAAAGGGTAGTATTTGATATCTGGAATTAATGTTGCGGTGGTATTAAATGGTAGTGTATCCAGATAATTTAGGGCTATCTAAATTCTGCCTTTGGTCCAGCTCATCCCTGGAGATTTACTAGAAAGCCATATGCATGTGTGAAAATGCTGAATTAGATCTGAACCGCCACTGTTTGTTATTATCCAGGCCTTTACAAACCGAAATGCAAGGCTCTGTCATAAGACTAAATTAAAACATGTAACTTAGAAGTGTAGAAAAGACCATACATCTGCCTCATTTCAAATCCTTGGTTTACAACCAGCCTTTGACTAAACTCAAAGTACCATGAAGGCCTAAATTCCAGAAAGCCCATGAGAGAGAATATGCTATGTATCTTAACTTTCTATTGATGCTACAGACAAAATGAGGAAGAAGGATACAGAAATTCATGACCATTTATGACAAAATCACCGCTCGTCAGTAATTGCAACCTATTCGGTTCCCTAATCAGATAATTATTTCACCCTCTTTGGCTTTGGGAGTTGTGTCGGAAGGATGTACGGACAAAAGTGGACAGGAAAGCGACCAAAAGGATAAGAGGTTTCTCCCTGATTCGCCCACTTTCCTGTCTTGGTTAAACCGTTAAGCTTGATGGGCAAGTCCATGATGTCGTTGGCAGGCCTTTTGCTTATAATTGACCACAGCTTCTCTTGATCCTTCTTGAACTACTACGATAGCCATTCTAGTTGTTTGTCCTCTGAAGTTTCAGACATTGGTCAGGACAGGACCTCTGAGGCCTCCCTGTTCCTGGAGCTCAATGGTTAATTCCTAGTCTTTAGGCCAACAAATAAAAAGTAAAGTTACACTGGGGCGCCTGGGTGGCGCAGTCGGTTAAGCGTCCGACTTCAGCCAGGTCACGATCTCGCGGTCCGGGAGTTCCAGCCCCGCGTCAGGCTCTGGGCTGACGGCTCGGAGCCTGGAGCCTGTTTCCGATTCTGTGTCTCCCTCTCTCTCTGCCCCTCCCCCATTCATGCTCTGTCTCTCTCTGTCCCAAAAATAAATAAACGTTGAAAAAAAAATTTATTAAAAAAAAAAAAGTAAAGTTATACTATCTTACCTTATTCTTCATAAAGGATTTTACAATAGAATAGAAGAGGGCTGTGTTTTGAATACAATCAACCTCTAGCACATTATTATAGTTTCCCAAAGAGACTTTAAAAACCCAAAAATGAAATCTGGAAGAAATCCTGTACATAAATGAAACTTCCGCAGAAGTCAAAACCCAGTCATCTCCTCTTTTGTAATTTTTATTCTGGGACTCTGAGCCAGGTTTAGGCATGTCGCCGACCTGCCTAAGGGGCCGTGGGCTGAAGCCTGGGTTATCTTCCAATGAAACGATTGTCCCCTTAGAAATTTGAAATTTTGATTAGCCAGCCCCTTATTACTGAACATTTGCACTTTAAGTGTTTTGTTCCACAAAACGTTACACCTGATCTATTAGAAGCATTTTTCTTTCTTGTGACTATTTCCTCAGCATAAATCTCTTGAAATTAAATTTCTCTGTGTAAAGCTATTCATATTGTCTTAGCCTGGGTTTCTTTCACACAAAGTTAGAACAGGGGCTTACACGAGAATGTTTTCATGGAAAGTGAACTGAGGTTGTGGGATTGAGGGCCCATGGAGAGTGAAACCTAGGACAAAGGAAAAACAATTCTTGGTCGCCTGGTGCTTAGTTCCACGGAAACTTCTGAGAAGTCCGTACCAGATGCATTTCTAAAGCTTCTGCTTGAAGATAAAGGGCAAAAGCACCTATCCATGGACTCCCATCTTCTTTTGGTTAACAGTTGTCCCATGGGGTGTTAATTCTCCCACATTTCTTGGTAGCATATATACAAGTGTTGAGGGTTCTCCCGTAGGTGACCCACGCTATAGCATCAGACAAATCCTAGGGACATAAATGAGAGAAATGTGGGACCCTCTTAAGGCAGTAGGATGAAGTCTGTACAAAACTGTTTGCCAGAGGTGTGGCTAGGCTCAGAATTGATGTTGAGACTTAAGTGAGGTGATACACAAGCAGTGCCTGATACTATTATGCCCTTTATTTTTAAAAAATTTTTTAACGTTTATTTATTTTTGAGACAGAGAGAGACAGAGCATGAACGGGGGAGGGTCAGAGAGAGGGAGACACAGAATCGGAAACAGGCTCCAGGCTCTGAGCCATCAGCCCAGAGCCCGACGTGGGGCTCGAACTCACGGACCGCAAGATCGTGACCTGAGCCGAAGTCGGCCGCTTAACCGACTGAGCCACCCAGGCGCCCCATATTATGCCCTTTATTAATGTCAATTAGTCTCGAAGTTGATGGCCAGTCGCAATCTCTAAAAAGGTTTTCATACAGGAGGGGTTGCGGAAGAAGCTACAAGTCTCACTTGTCATGGATTCTAAGGATGTAATTAACATTCACCCTCATCCTTTGCTACACATTCTAAATTTCTCTCACCCACGACCAACCCTTCAGCAACTCTAATTTTCTTGTCTGGGGGTGGTAGTGATGAAGATATTCACCTCTGAGGCAACTGAGACATTAGTTTCTTCATCCTTGTTGGGTCATGTTTGTTATAATTACCTATTTGTTATGAAGTGTTTTCCTTTTTATTAATCACCAGAGAGAGAGAGAGAGAGAGAGAGAGAGAGAGAGAGAGAGAGAGAAACTATGCCACCCTACATTACTATCAAAAGTGATGAGGGTGCATTTCCCAAACTCTTATCAGTAACACATGTTGCTAGTGAAAACAAAATTGCCAATATCATTGATGAAAAATAGGGTCTTGTTACTTTCGTCTTGTTATTTGATTTCTAGGGAGTTGAGTATCTTTTCACACAATTGTCACTCTTTTGCATTTCTTCATTTTTGAAGATCCTATTTTTCTCCTATTAGCCTGTTGTGCATTTATATAAGTTGTATTCTTTTTTAAGAGCTCAAAATATTTTATAAACACTATGATAAGCCTCAAAATGTGGATGACCCTCAGTAAAGGTGTTTGGGGCAATAGCAATTTTCTGGTGCCCTATAAATCATATTGGGTAGATTGTTACTCACTTATCTGCACCCGTTGTAAATTAGACAGTTATAATGAAGAACTCTTAACCATCAAACCTTAGTTTGAAACCCTAGGATTACAGTGAGGAGAGCACTGTTCCCATCAAAATTAAAAAAGCATTGGTTTGAAGTTTTTACCTCAATTCCAGTTAGTGAACATCAGAGTAATATTAGTTTCAGGTGTACAATATAGTGATTCAACCCTTTCGTACAACTGGCACTCTTCATAACAAGGAGAGCACTTTAAAGGTAGATTATATTGATATTCCTCCACTAAAGTGTTATTAATTACTTGAAAATATTTTCTGGTCCTGCTTAGATAAAAGAATCAAAGTGTGTGAATGAGATATGCTCGTGCATATTAGTCTAACTCTCCCCGCTGGTTATCACCAAGGTAGGGCATCAATTCAGTTTACAGGTTTATCAGTCACTTGCAGCACTGTTTACATTATAAGGGCTCCCTTAAAACCCATGTCATAGAACAAATTTAATTTTCTGCTCAAGAGCACTGTTTAATTTACATTCAGTGTGGTCTGTTGTTTCGGATTTAGACTTTTTCAGAGAACAGTTTCAACAGAACACTTCCTGAGGCAGGTTATAAATTCTAGGTTGTGGAATATCACTGAAGAAACTTAGACAAGTGCCTTTTCATTAGTGAAGCCCAGTACGTAAATTAGCTTTTGAGTAGAGATTATAAAAGGCACGTTTGGGTTCAAAACCACGAAGAATAGCTCAACAATTTTAACTACCTAAAGATGGAGAACACTACCTCAAAAGAGAGTGAGTTCTCGATCACTCTCAGTGTTAAATGTCCAGAAACTCCATTGTTTTAGAGGCATATCATACTGCAAGGGAGAGGTTGACCTAACCCCGTGTCTGTACAAGGATAGACCAGACTCTACCGCATTAACAAACCACCCTAAAAGTAGGTTGAGGACAGTAAGTTGTCTCACATGCTAAGAGTCCAAGGAATGTTGGGCTCTGCTCATCATCGTGAAACAAGGACTCGGGTTGATGGAGGCTTCCCGTTGGCACGAGCTGCTATTATCCCTAGAGCCCTAGAAAGGGAAGGTAGTGAATCACGCAATATCGCTTAAAGTTTCCCCTGTAAATGCCACTCCGTTTTATTGGCCAAATGAAAACACATTACCTAACTTCAAAAGAGGCTGGGAGTGCCATCTTGCCATGTCACTAGAGAGAAAACTAGATTTGTGAATAGCCCAAGGAGGAATCTCGGTGCCCAACTATTGGTCAACGCTCCTGTACAATACCCGTTCCTCATCACAAAAAAGAGGACATTGTACAACGGGATTTGATATTTGGATACATTGTGAAATGATTACCATGTAAGTACAGTTAAAATCCTTTTCCGTACATAGTTACAAAAAGTTCTTTTCTTTAATGAGAACTTTTTACAAGGATCTCCTTTCTTAGAAACGTTCAAATATTCAATATGGTATTATTAACTATAGTCACAATGCTGTACATTATATCCTATGACTCATTTATTTTATAATTGGAAGTTTGTACCTTTAACTTCCTTTCCTAACACACCACTCTTCTCTTAACCCCCCTTCCCATATGTTCATCTGTTTTGTTTCTTAGATTCCATGGGAGTGAAACAGTATGGTATTTGTCTTTCTCTGATGGACTTATTTCACTTAGCATGATACATTCTAGCTCCATCCACCTCGTTGCAAATGGCAAGATTTCATTCTTTTTGATGGCTGGGTAATATTCCATTGCCTGTGTATGCCACATCTTCTTTATCCATTCATCAGTTGATGGACATTTGGGCTATTTGGCTATTGTTGATGATGCTTCTAAAAACATTGGGGTGCATGTACCCTCTGGATCTGTATTTTTATATCCTTTGGAATGATACCTAATAGTGTGCAATTGCTGGATTGTAGAGTAGTTCTAATTTTAGGAGTTTCTTTTGAGGAAACTCCATACTGTTCTCCAGAGTGGCTGCACCCATTTGCCTCTGCCAGGTTTTTAATTGGATTGTTTGTGGGGTTTTGTTTTGTTTTGTTTTGTTTTGTTTTGGTGTTGTGTAAGTTCTTTATTTTGGATATAAATCTCTTATCAGATCTATGATTTACAAATATTTTCTTCCCTTTAGTAGGTTGTTTTTTCATTTAGTTGATGATTTCTTTTACTGTGTGAAAGATTTTTACTTTGGTGTAGTCCCAGTGTTTATTTTTGCTTTTGTTTTCCTTGCCTGAGGGGAGACTTATCTAGAAAAATGTTGCTACGGCTGATGTCAAAGAGATTACTGCCTGTATCTTCTTTTAGGAGTTTTATGGTTTCAGGTTTCATATTTAGTTCCTTAATCCATTTTGAGTTTATCTGCTGCTGATGTGATTTTGGACTTTTTAGTCCCTAGGACTATGGAAGATAAATTTCTGTTGTTTGCAAATCACCTAGTCTCTGGTCTTCTGTAAGAACAGCCTGAATGGACTAAGGCAATCTTGATACTAATTATAAATATTTGCATAACACATTTAAGGAAAAGCCATTTATTTTAATATTTTTAAGTATGCAATCACTTCTATATATGAAGTTCCTCTCAAAATTAATTGCCATAATTATCTATTGTAGATTAATTCAACTGCAGATAGCCCCAGAAATCTTTGCTGTAGATAGAAACATTAATTTGCTTTTAGCTATTGTACTATGAATAACGGAACTTTTTCATAAATTATGACTACTAAGAGTAATGCTTTTTTTTTTTTTCTTGTTTATTCAGCTACTCTGAGAACCAGTTGCAATTTCTTTCACAGTTTGTGCTTTCTTAAATTAAGATATTTTGCTGGGCTATCACAATTTAAATACCTGGTGGTTATTTATTTATTGGTTGATTTACTGATATATTTACTCATTTCACCATTTGTTGAACATCAACTTTGTGTTAGGCACATTGCTAGGATGCTGTTTATACAGTACAGGGTGAGACAAGGAGACAAACAACTGAAAAGCAACGTTAATGCCATAAATGAGAAATGTGCATGGTATAAAAGGAGCAATGGAAAAGAAACTAACTCTGACTAGGGAAGTCAAGGGAGGATTCACAGAGCATAATTTGCCTTTGAACCAGGCTTTGAAAAATCCTTAGGAATTTTCAAGTCTCATGCACCCTATGGAATCACACAAAATGGTTGCTAAATTGTACCTTGAGAGAGACCTTGAAAAGAGTATTAGTGCTTAGGATGTGAAAAGCGCCCAGAGCTGGAGGGAGAATAATAACACTGAAGGATTCTGATCAATTCAGCATGACTGGAACTTGAGGGTGGGGTAGTGATGGTGTTTGTAAAGCAGGAAAAATGGTGAGACATAAGGCTGGTGAGAAAAGCATCAGTATGATGACTCTTAAAGGCCATGATCACAAATTTGGCCTTCACTTTGTAGGAAAGGGATAGTCTTTAAAAAGATTTAAGGGGCGCCTGGGTGGCGCAGTCGGTTAAGCGTCCGACTTCAGCCAGGTCACGATCTCGCGGTCCGGGAGTTCGAGCCCCGCGTCGGGCTCTGGGCTGATGGCTCGGAGCCTGGAGCCTGTTTCCGATTCTGTGTCTCCCTCTCTCTCTGTCCCTCCCCCGTTCGTGCTCTGTCTCTCTCTGTCCCAAAAATAAATAAACGTTGAAAAAAAAAAAACACACAAAGATAAAAAGATTTAAACAGGGGTATAACATGATCATATTTACATGACAGAAAGATAATTCTGCATCCTAGAGAATGGTTGGAGAGGGCAAGGCTTAGAGGCATGAAGTCAGTGAGGAGACAGTTGCAGTGATCTAAGAGCAAGTTTTGAGCATGGTAGGAAGAATGGAACAAGGGAGATGATAAGCTAACTGCTATCTTTATTCCAATATCACGTCTGGCTCTATCCATATTTCTTCTTCTGTTCCCATCTGTAACCAGAACCCTCTAGTCTACCTCCTTTCCAGTAAAAAGAATATTTAACTGGCAACTGTATTTCTGTTTTGCTCTCTCAAAGTAATTCCTATGATGACACTTTCCAAATACCTAATTTCACTGAAAAAAAAACAAACAAACAGGTTCTTATTTAAATTTTGGTAAAGTTTAAGTATTTTAACTATTTCACTTCAAATATGTTAACTCACATTTGAATAGGACGGATTTTACGAAGAGTTACAATGTGGATGATTCACAAATACATTCAAACTATGATGAGGCTTAATTTTGTTAATATATTCTAAATCCTGCAATATGAACACAGTTTTTCTGTCTCATCTATGCATATATTTCACATAAAAGACATTTCAAATTCATCTTAAAATACAAACCAGAGAAATGATTTAATGAAAAAAAACCAAACTGTACTCAGAAGGGAAACAATAAATGACCCAAAGGGAAGAAAAAGCTTTCATTTTTAAAAAATGTCACTTATCAACTCATTAATTATATGAATAACTCATACTTCTAAAGGACTTTATAATTTAAAATGGTTTCACATTAACTTCCTATATTTAATGAAAAGAAAAACACTTGTAAACATTTGGTCAATAACAGGGCTGTACAAATCATAATGCGGAGCTAATATTCATTATTTTCAGAATTCTTCGTTTAATTATAGGAGACCCTTGCTGAGCACCTACCACATATCCATGATGATTCTAAATGCACTGGAAAATAGTAAGGGATTTGTATAAAGTCTCTCCCTTGATTATGTTACAATTTTATTTACCAACTGGGGAAGGACAAATAGTTGAATAAACATATAATTTAGTGTTAGCAGGAAAAACAGTTTGCATATCTAGAGACACCGTTTTTATTAAGTTTGGGATTTTGAGTCTAGACAAATTCCGGATTTATAATATAGATTTTCATTTCCAAGCAATGCCTAGGGAGAAAAATCCCTCCCCCATTTTAAGAGAACTGCTCTAATTTTAATGTACAATATTGCCAAGAGAGAGTTTTAGTACATGACATTGTGTATGGCAATGTATTTTATTTCTAAAATAATACCATATTGTTGTGCCTCATGGAAATATTAACTCTAATATTTCGGACAGATCTCATTCAGGAACTGATTAACCGAGTATGATTTTCTTGTGGCCTTTTATTGCATCCTTCTGGCCGTCTTCCTGTTTATTATTACATAGTTCTTCTACCAAATGGTTGGAAAAATGAGAAGAGTTTTAAGAAATCAGTTATATTGCATGCCTTCCAATATTTTTTCTTTTCTTTTTACTTTATTTTTTTATTTAAAAAAATTTTTTTTAACGTTTATTTATTTTTGAGACAGAGAGAGACAGAGCATGAACGGGGGAGGGGCAGAGAGAGAGGGAGACACAGAATCTGAAACAGGCTCCAGGCTCTGAGCTGTCAGCACAGAGCCCGATGCGGGGCTCGAACTCACGGACCGTGAGATCATGACCTGAGCCGAAGTCGGACGCTTAACCGACCGAGCCACCCAGGCGCCCCACCTTTTCTTTTTACTTTAAACAATGCATATTCCACCGAGGGGTGAACGGATTTGGGAGCATCTGGGACCTTGTCAGCTGCCACCTGTGACAACCTGCATTAATCTTTAAATCCTTTCTCTGTTTCCTGAAAAACAGTGACAAAGTTAATCAGTCACAAAGTTAATTAGAATTTAGTTCCCCTAAAATGGCTCATCATCTTCAGCAATTCTCTGTACCATTGGAAGATACAGTTTAGAGAGAACAGGTGCAGTGATGTTTATCGCAGTAATTGAAAAATGGGGGGGGGGGGGAATTTTAGATTAAATCATTTTTTGAGTTCCAACTTTGGAGTATGTTGTGAATTAAACTCTGTAACACAAAAAGGTACGCTGAAGTCTTTACCTCCAGTACCTGTAAGTGGGATCTTATTTGGAAATAGGGACTTTGCAGATATAATCAAGTAAAGATTAGGTCATTAGGGTGGGCCCTGATTCAATACTACTGGTGTCTTTATAAGAAGAAAAGACATGGAGACGATACAGAGACAATGTCATATGAAAACAGAGGCATGGGGCACCTGGGTGGCTCAGTCGGTTAAGCGTCTGACTCTTGATTTTGGCTCAGGTCATGATCTCATGGCCATGAGTTCGAGCCCCTCCCTGGGCTCTGCACTGACAGTGCAGAGCCTGCTTGGGATTCTCTCTCGCCCTCACTTTCTGCCCCTCCTCCACTTGAGTGCTCTCTCTCTTTCTCTCTCTCAAGTTCGATAAGTGAACATGAAAAAAAAAATGAACACAGAGGCATAAATGGGAATAATACAGTTAGCTGAAGGACCAGGAATGCTAAGGATTGTTGGTCACCAGCAGAAGGTAAAGAATTTCACCCAGAGTCACAGAGGGCACATGGCCCTGTTGACTCCTTGATTTTAGACTTATAAGCTTCTAGAACACTAAGGATAAATTTCTGTTGTTTTACACCACCTAGTTTGTATACTTTATTATAGTAGTCATAGGAACTAACATAGAATGTAAGCATATCTTTTTTCTTTAAGGGAATAAACATGTAGACATGTGACTGTATGACACAGGATTGAGGGGCGCCTGGGTGGCTCAGTTGGTTAAGGGTCCAACATCAGCTCAAGTCGTGATTTCACGGTCCATGGGTCTGAGCCCCACTTCAGGCTCTGTGCTGACAGCTCAGAGCCTGGAGTCTGCTTCGGATTCTGTGTCTCCCTTTCTCTCTGCTCCTCCCCAGATTTCTCTCCCTCCCTCTCAATAATACTAAACACTAAAAAAAAAAAAAAAAAAAAATTTTTTTTTAAAGATACAGGGTTGAGTGACACCAAGAGGCCAACTATCATTGACCCTGTACTTCAAAAATATAGTCCAGTTCGAGTAAAGGAGTGACTGTTATTTTCTAATTAGCTGCAAGGAAGTGCAGAACCCTTATGTTTTTCCAGCTCACTTTTTCTTTAAACTGTTCATTTTTATGATCATTGTAGATTCACATGCAATTGAAATATTTGGATACCACTGTATTTGTTTGTATTTCAAAAAGAAAGGGACCAAAGAGTTAAGCACGAATGTACATCTGATCCCATTATGTGACACTCTAAAATATAAGATAATAGTTAGAGAGGGAAAAAATGTTCTCAAAAATTGACTTATGCCAATGATCATGAATAACGATATGAAGGAAGAAAAGGGAAGAAAACACCCAAAGCAATCAGTGAAACTACAAATGAAGCTTTTTTTGAAGCTAGATTTATGCAGTTTTCTGATTGTATCAAGAGAGACTGTGAGAAGAGTGTTTAGGCAGTTAATGGCCAAAATTAACTGGTTTGAGGTTGATCGTTATATTGATGAGTGAGAACAAAAAAAGAGAAAATCTTATTGTTAAAGCTTTGTTCTGTTCTTTCAAAATTTTCCAGCATCACAGAGCATTTTAAAATGGCATTAAAAGAATTAGAAAGAAATATGAGTGTATAAGGTGAGAAAGTTTCTATCTGCCCTGAACAAATTTGTCAGTGGAATTGCCAGATTTCATTGTTTGTATATCAGGAATCACAGGGAAATATATAGGTGTTGCCAGGCATTAAGAGTGTAATTGATGAGGGGCGCCCGGGTGGCTCAGTTGATTCAGCTTCTGAGTCTTGATTTTGGCTCAGGTCTCTTGCGGTTGGTGAGTTCGAGTCCCGCATTGGGTTCTGTGCTGACAGCTCAGCCTGGAGCCTGCTTGCGGTTCTGAATCTCCCTCTCTCTCTGCTCCTCCCCTTGCTCATGGGCACATGCACTTGCTCGCTCTCTCTCTCTCTCTCAATTATAAATAAACTTTAAAAAAGAGTATAATTGATAAAAGCAGTGATAGCCTAGAAAATGGAAGGGAGGCATAATAGCTTTTAAAAATCTTATTGCCCCACAGAAAGAAAAATTTTAAAAGACCCTACATATTGGCTGAAAAAACCTTATGGGAGCTCTTAAAAAAATTAAAAGATTATCAGATATATAAGATTTCGAATGGTACCAGATAAATGGTTTGCAAATGTTTTCTTCTATAAGTTGCCTTTTCATTTTCATGACAGTGTCATTTGATGCACAAAAGTTTTGAATTTTAATGAAGCCAGATTTATCTTTTTTGGTGGGGAGGGTTTACACATGCTTTAGCTGTCATGTCTAATAAATTATTGCCCAACCCAAGATCACAAAGATTTACACCTATTTTTCTTCTAAGAAGTTTACAGATTTAGCTCTTACATTTAACTTGTTAAACAAATTTGAGTTGATTTGGTATATGGTGTGAGGTAGGAGTCTAACTTCCTTTGTTTGTATGCAGATATCCAGTTGTCCCAGCGCCTTTGTTGAAAAGATCATTTTTTCCCTAATGAATGGTCTTAACACCATTGCCAAAAATCAGGTGGCCCTAAATGTTCATGTCTAGATCTCCCAGTGTTCCATATGTCTATCATTATGCCAGTAAAACACTCTTAATTACTGTAACTTTGTAGTAGGTTTTAAAATCAGGAAGTGTGAGGCTTTCAATTTTGTTCTACTTTCTCAAGATTGCTTTTGCTATTCTGAGGGTCTTACATTTCATGTGACTTTTTTAGAATCAGTATTTCAACTTTTGCAAAGGACAGCTGTGATTTTGATAAGAATAGCATTCAATCTACTTCCCACTTTTGAGGATTCTTGCCAGTTTAACAATATTAAGTATTCCAATCTACAAACACAGGATGTCTTGACATTTATTTAGGTTTTAAAAAAAAAAATGTCTTTCATTGATTCTTTTTTGTTTTCAGTGTACAAGTTTTGCATTTTTTGGTTCAGATTTATTCTAAGTGTTTTACTCTTTTTCATACTATTGTAAATTGATTTTTAAATTAGTTTTCTGATAGTTAATTCCTAGCATATAGAAATACAATCAATTTGGGTATATTGATCTTAAATTCTGCAATCTTACTGAAGTCATTTGTAAGCTCTAATACGGTTTTGAGAATTTTGGGGATTTTCCGTCTACCAGATCATGTCATCTGTAAACAGATATACTTTGACTTCTTCCTTTCCAGTCTTGATTTTTAAAATTTCTTTTCTTTTTTTTTTAATAATTTTTTAACGTGTATTTATTATTGAGAGACAGAGAGCGACAGAGCATGAGCATGGGAGGGGCGGAGAGAGGGGGAGATACAGAATCTGAAGCAGGTTCCAGGCTCTGAGCTGTCAGCACAGAGCCCGACGTGGGGCTTGAACTCACGAACCGCGACATCATGACCTGAGCCCAAGTCAGACACTTCACCTAGTGAGCCACCCAGGCACCCCTTGATGTTTTTTTTGTTTCTTTTCTCACCTAATTGCTCTGGATGGAACCTCAAGTACAATGTAGACTGAAATGTCATGAGCAGACATCCTTGTCTGGTTTATAATCATAAGGTTAAGTGTTATATTTCAGCCAAAAATATGATGTTACCTATGCATTTTTATAGATGCCCTTTTCAGTTTGAAGCAGTCCTTTTCTGTTTCTAATTTATTCATTTCTAGGGATTTGTCCATTTCATCTAAGCTGTGTAATTTGTTGCCATATCATCATTTTTTTTTTAAATTTTTTTTTCAACGTTTTTATTTATATTTGGGACAGAGAGAGACAGAGCATGAACGGGGGAGGGGCAGAGAGAGAGGGAGACACAGAATCGGAAACAGGCTCCAGGCTCCGAGCCATCAGCCCAGAGCCTGACGCGGGGCTCGAACTCCCGGACCACGAGATCGTGACCTGGCTGAAGTCGGATGCTTAACCGACTGCGCCACCCAGGCGCCCCTAGGTCCTATATGTTTATACTTATTAGGGCTCTGCATTTAGGTCATATATGTTTATAATTATTTATAACTTCTCAATGAACTGACCCTTTTATCATTATAAAATGTGTTTCATTTTCTCTGTATTAATTTTTGTTTTATTTATTCATTATTTTTATTATTTTTTAAAATATGAAATGTATTGTCAGCTTGGCTTCCCTACAACACCCAGTGCTCCTCCCAACAGGTGCCCTCCTCAATGCCCATCACCCACCCTCCCCTCCCTCCCACCCCCATCAACCCTCAGTTTGTTCTCAGTTGTTAAGAGTCTCTTATGGTTTGGCTCCCTCCCTCTCTAACCTTTTTTTTTCCTTCCCCTCCCCCATACCATATGTTTTCACTCTTATGTGGATCCTGAGAAACTTAATTTTTTTAAAAAGTCTATTTTGTTTCATATTAGCATAGGCCTTTCCAGGTCTCATTTGGCTGTCTCCGTGGTAAATAATTTTCTCTTCCTTCCAACCCATTTATGTCTTTGAGTCTAAAGTGTGTTTTTTATCGAAGGCATAGAGCATATTGTTTTTTCACTTTGCTCTGCCAACCTTTGCCTTTGTTTGAAATGTTTAATTTATTTACAGTGAATGTAATTGCTCATAAATAACATTTGCATCTTTCATTCTTTGTTCTCTGTCTTACATCTTTTTGCTTTTCTCTTCTTCCATTACCATCTCCTGTTCTTTTAAATTTTTCTTAATTTGTTTTTATTTATTATTTTTGAGACAGAAGAGAGACAGAGCGAGAGTGGGGGAGGGGCAGAGAGAGAGGGAGTCACAGAATCCGAAGCAGGCTCCAGGCTCTGAGCTGTCAGCACAGAGCCCAATGTGGGGCTCAAACTCACAAACTGTGACATCATGACCTGAGCCGAAGTCGGGAGCCCAACCAACCGAGCCACCCAGGCGCCCCTCCTGTTCTTTTAAATAATACTTTCTAACACATTATTTTAATTCCCTTACTGCTTTTAGTATATTTTTAAAATTTATTTTTGTAGTTACTCTGAGTATTACAATAAACATCTTAACTCATGATAATCTGTGTCAGATTAACACCAATTTAAATTCAGTAATATACACAAATGTTTCCCCTATATATCTTCATTCCTATTTCCTTTCTTTCCCTTCTGTGTGTTACTCTCACAGAAATTAATTCTTTATACACTTTATGCCCATCAACATCCATTTGTAAGTATTGCTTTATTGAGGTGTCTTTAAAAAATTTTTTTAATCTTTATTTATTTTTGAAAGGGAGATAGAGCATGAGTGGGGGAGGGGCAAGGCGAGGGGAAGGCACAGAATCTGAAGCAGGATCCATGTTCTCAACTGTCAGCACAGAGCCCGACGCGGGGCTCGAACCCTCAAACCGCGGGATCATGACCTGAGCCGAAGGCGAACGCTCAACCAACTGGGCCACCCAGGTGCCCTGAGTTGTCTTCGTATACATCTGATAAAATAAGAAAAGTGTTATAAGTAAAAATGTATTTATATTGTCTCTTAGTTAGTAGTTCCCTTTACCAGTACTCCTCATTTATTCATATCGATTCAAGTTACTAAGATCCTTTCATTTCAGCCTGATTTGAATTACTTACTGTCTGAGTTCATTTGCTTTCAGCCTGAAGAACAGTTGGTCTGTTAACAATAATTTTTTTTTTCCGGGACAGTTTTAAGTTCTCCTTTATTTTATTCATAGTTTAAAATCCCTCTCTCTTTTTTTTTTTTTTAATCATCTTAAGTATATCACCCCATTGCCTCTGTTCCATGGTTTCTGGTGACAAAACAGCAGTTAATTTTACTGAGGATTCCTTGTAAATAATGACTCTCTTTTCTACTGCTTCTTTAAAGATTCCGCCTTTATCCCTGGCATTTGACCATTTTACTATGATGCTTCTGTAGATCTCTTCGAGTTTATCCTATTTCTTTGTTGGGTTTATTGGGTGCGTTTACTAACAGCTTTCATCAAATTTAGGAAGATTTGGGCCACTATTTATTCAAGTGGTCTCTCTGATCATTTTTTCTTTCTCTCTCTCTTTTTTTTTTCCTGGGAATCCCATTATGTTTCTGTTCATTTTTCTTCATTCCTTCTTTCTATTTCTTTGATTGGATAATTTCAATTGACCTCCTTCAAGTTTGCTTTTTTCTGTTTGGGTTTGCTCAAACCTTTTGTTGAACCCCTCTAGTGAATTTTTCGCAAGTGAAGACATTTTATTTTTTAAGAATTTCTTTTAATTGATATTCTTAGTTTGAGGTATCATTCTCATATTTATTATTAGTTTTTAAAACCTGGTTCCCTTTAGTTCTTCGGACATATTTAAAATAGCTGTTTTCGAGTCTTTGTATGACATCTGGGTATTCCCAAGGTGCATTTCTATTAATTGCCTTCTTTCCTGTAAATGGGCCATACTTTCTTGTTTCTTTGCTCATCTCATAATTTGTTGCTGAAAATCCAATTTTTCAAATGATACAGAAACTGTGGTAATCAGATTATCTTTCCTATCCAGGGTGTGTTGCTATTGATGTTTGTGGCTTGTTTATTTTATTTGTGGTTCAGTTACTTTTTAAGCTAATTCCATGAAGTCTTTGTTGTTTGTAGCTGCTGAAGTTTCTGCCCAATTACTTTAATCTTTTCCGTAGAGCTCTTTGTGCTTGGTCGGGCCGCCGTTTAACACTCAGCCAGGTAACTGAAAAGGCCAGGTGATCGTATTCCTCTAAAATTCATATTTTACCTCCTGCTTGTGCAAAGTCTCAAGGTTAGCCAGAGGTGAGAGCTGAAGGCCTTCTCCTGTCTTTCTTGGACATTCACACAAGCTGTACACACAAGTATCTACATTCCCAGGCCAGGATTGCCTCTGAACTTTTCAAACCTTCCTTGGATAGCTTCATTTCTAGATTTTTTAAAAAGCTGTTTGAATGGGCTGGCTCAGGCAACTACAAGTTAATCATTTTACTCGAATAGTTTTCTTTCCTGTCCTTTTTGTGTGTTTGGGTTTTTTTTTGACATATGCCCCCAGGGAAAAGTCTTTCCATGCTGGGCAAGTTCCATGTACCATCAAATAAAAACAGCTTTGCAAGTGGGGTCTTTCAGGAAACTACCGGGTAGGTGGAATAATGACATTTCTCTGGGAATGAGGCTTTGAAGGGGCTCCAGTCCCATTGTGCTGCCTCTCGTGCTTGCGTGGCTGTTCCTTTTCGCCAAGATTCAGGGCTGTTGGCTTTCAAAGTGAATGTGGAACTGGAGGGGTGAAAAGATGGTAATAAGGCAAGTGAAAATCCACAAAAGTTACTTTTTTTTTTTTTTTTTTTAACCGAGACTTAGCTGTGTGTTTGTTTTTCATTCTTGAATAAACATTCTTCAGAGTGTTGCAAGATTTGGGTGAATTTCCAGAATTCTGAGAAAGTTGAGTCTGTGTATTTTTGCCTCTTGTTTTTTTTCATTGCTTTTATGAAGACGAGAACTTTCAGAGGTTCTTCCTCTACCACTTTTGGTGACTTTCCTCTGTCTGGTTTTGTATGTATTTTTGTTTCTTAGGGCGCAGCCATGCTTATTTATTTCTATCTTGTCTGTGTATTATTTCACATTATAGTGGCAGAGCTAAGGAGTCATGAGAGAGACTGTGTGAGAGAGACTTTTGCTGACAAAGTCAAAGATATTTACTATCTGGCCCCTTACCGAACAAGTTTGTTTTTAAGAAACTTTTATAGTACGTTGGAGGTTAAACTAATTTCGTTGTTTCTAACCTGTATTCCCATCAGGATCAAAATTTTAATACTGGCTTAAAATTCAGACAAAAGCTTCCACACCCAAAAGTATGATTCAGTGGATGTGGGGTATTACCAGTGAGTCTACATGTCTAAAAAATAATCAGGAATTCTGATGAAGGCAGTCCTCTTACTGGGAACAACTTAAAACTGATTTTTAGTGTCCTTTCTAAATGTATGATTCTATATGTTAGACTTCATGTATCAAGGCCTAGTGACAGTGAACGGAGAGAACAGTAAATGTTCAGTTCAGCGTCTTGTTTTTACTTCTATTGTCAACCGTAGTTCCGTTTTCTTTGAATTGATTCATCTCTAGTTTGCCATAGTTATTAGCCCATGGAAGAAGAATTAATAGACCTGAAAGCATGCATTTTTACAAGTATGTGTAAATTGCCCTTTACTAATATTTGCTTTCAAGGGCCCAGACTTACTCAATTTTCTTACTTGATTGACAGATCTCAGGAAGGCTTAGGGCCCTATTTAAGCTTATAAACTGTTCCTTTTTACACAGTAGGATTATAATGAAGGTTCTAATTGATGAAATTTGCAGTGGACACTCTATGGACCCATCCCATATTTATGGCATACACATAATTACTTCACTTGACGAATGAACTCTAACAGAGGGACTTACCCACGTGTAAGAATAGTTAGTCCACTCAAAGTTACCTGCTCATCTATATGAAACACTTTTTCAATGTCTTTTTGTTCCTAAAAGTTTTTACTAATAAAATTGACTGACATTTACTCTTCCAGCAAAAAAAGAGAAAAACCTCTAAGAATAAATACTTCCGTGTGGTTTGAAGGCTTAATGAATTTTTATTCCCTTAGTCTACAACTACCGAAGGATGAAAGTTCATTAATTAGCCAGAAAGGTTAATTTTTGCTCCACGGAAGATAAAACAACAAAACCCCAAATACCTGACATTCACCTCTTTCAGAAGGATAATTCAGCCAGCTGTGACATCAAAGGTAGCTTTTAGTTGGTCAATAATAAAAATTGCTACCAAGAATAATGGGGTAGTCCCTAAGTAATTCAACAAAATACAACAGATTGGAGGGCTTAAGTAACAGAAATTAATTTCCTCACAGTTTGAGAGGCTGGAAGTCTTAAGATCAAGATGCCAAAAGGTTGGTTTCCTCTGAGGCCTCTCTTTGGCTTGCCTAGAGCTCCCTTCTTACTGCCTTTTTCTATGGTTGACCCTTCGTGCACAAATGTCCCTGATGTCCCTTCTTATTTTTATAAGGACCCTCGTCAAATTGGATTAGTGCCTTACAATAATAGCCTCATTTTAACTTAGTCATCTCTTCATATACTCTATTTCCAAATACAGTTACATTCTGAGGTACTAGAGGTTAGGGCTCCATCATATGGATTTTGGTGGAAGACAATTCAGCCCTTAGCATGGGTGAAGACTGAGTAAAGTATAATTTACAATACTCATGTTTATCTGAGTTTGTGGGGCTTTAAGAAATTATGTAAATGAGGGGCGCCTGGGTGGCGCAGTCGGTTAAGCGTCCGGCTTCAGCCAGGTCACGATCTCGCGGTCCGGGAGTTCGAGCCCCGCGTCGGGCTCTGGGCTGATGGCTCGGAGCCTGGAGCCTGTTTCCGATTCTGTGTCTCCCTCTCTCTCTGCCCCTCCCCCGTTCATGCTCTGTCTCTCTCTGTCCCAAAAATAAATAAACGTTGAAAAAAAAATTAAAAAAAAAAAAAAAAGAAATTATGTAAATGAAAAACAATGTAGAAAAACTAGAGGGGAAATGAGGTCAGGTCACAGAGAAATGGTGGAAGCAGAAGAATGAATATTCACAGAAGGTTAGAATGAAAATCTATGTAACACAGGAACAGCAGGAGGAACAGTATTGACATAATAAAGTCCATGAACTGAGTGGTGCTTTAGCTGCATTCCACAAGTGATGTGTAGTTTTTTTTATTTGTCATCCACTTCAAATGATATGCTCACTTCCATTTTCATTGTCTGTAATCCGCTAATTACACGAAACATTTTTTTTTAATTTCTCTTTTATGTTTTAAAGGTTATTTATTTTGAGAGAGAGAGAGAGAGAGAGAGCGCACAAGGTGGGGGCAGGGCAGAGAGAGAGGGAGAGAGAGAGAATCCCAAGCAGGCTCTGCACTGTCCGCGCAGAGCCCGGTGTGGGGCCCAAACTCATGAACTGTGAGATCATGACCTGAGCTGAAATCGGGAGTCAGATGCTTAACTGACAGAGCCACCCAGGAGCCACTATTCTTTTAAATTTTGACACATGTGAGATTTTAATTATCTTTCCATTACTGATTCTGAATTTTAATACATTGTGGTAACGGACTGTGGTCAATATGCAGTTGACCCTTGGAGAATGCAGAAGCTGGAGTGCCGACCCCCTGTCGAAAATCTGCATATAACTTTTGACTCCCCCAAAACTTAACTACTAATAGCCTACTGTTGACAAGAAGCCTTACCAGTAACATAGACAGCAAGTCACATGTATTTTGTATGTTATATGTATTATATACTGCATTCTTACAATAAAGTAAGCCAGGAAAGGGAAATGTTATTACGATCATTAGGAAGAGACGATACATTTACAGTACAGTTGTTCAAGAGCCAACTGTAGTATTTACCTTTGGTATTTGTTGAAAACTGTTTTTATGTACTACTAGGCGGTCAGATGTTAAAAATAGTCTATGTGTGGTTGAAAATAATAGATATTTTTGGATTATTGGATACACATTTTTATATATGCCCACTAGCTTAAACTGGTTAATTGGATCAATTAAATATTTTATACTGTTACAATTTGTTGGTATGTTCAATCCTTTGGTATCTGAGAGAGTAAAAATCTTCTAGTATGGTTATGGATTTAATGTCTGCATATATGTATAATCATTTTTCTTTATACACTTTAAGGCTACATTATTTAATGCACACAGGGCCAGGATTTTACTTCTCCCTAGTGAAATGCACCTTGTGATTTTTTTTTTTGTAAAGGTGCTGTTTATATTCTAAAATACCTTTAACATGTCTTTTAGTATTATTTTTGTTACAGCAACTTTCTTTTGGATTGCATCTACCTTTTTTTAATTTTCTTTTTACATTTACTTATGTATTTTGTTGTTTTTTAATATTTTATTTTTATTTTTTTGACATTTATTCATTTTTGAGAGTGAGAGAGACAGAGCACGAGTGGGGGAGGGGTAGAGAGAGTGGGAGACACAGAATCCGAAGCAGGCTCCAGGCTCTGCGCATCAGCACAGAGCCCGACACGGGGCTCAAACCCACAGACCATGAGATCATGAAGTCAGATACTCAACCAACTGAGCCACCCAGGTACACCAATTTTGTTTATTTTTAAATTTTGTCATGAAAGTGTTCCCACTTGCAGAAAGAAATACAGTAGTCTAATGACTTGTCATGTAATCATCTCCATAATTAAATAATGATCGATATTTTGTAATTTTTTTCTTTTTAAATTTTTTTACTGTTTAGTGCTGAAAGAGAGAGAGAGAAAGAGAGTGTGAGTGGGGGAGGGGCAGAGAGAGAGAGAGAGAGACCCAGAATATGAAGTAGGGTCCAGGCTCTGAACTGTTAGCACAGAGCCTGATGTGGGGCTCAAACTCACAAACCACAAGATCATGACATGAGCTGAAGTCAGAAGCTTAACTGACTGAGCCACCCAGGCGCCCCTTTGTAAATTTTTATTATCTCATATCTTCATTCTTGTCTAGCCTTCTCATAAATTAAAGAACCACAATATTTTATCCCAGATCCTACTCCTCCCAGCTTACATTTTTTTCTTAACATTTTAGCTCCCTTCTGGTGAATACCAAACTAGTTATTAATAATAGTGGTTTTAATAGTCAATTATAGCTTAGATTAACATACATATTTATGGATAGATGGCCAACAGACACATGAAAAGATACTCAACATCACTCACCATCGGGGAAATGCAAATCAAAACTACAATGAGGTATCACCTCACACTTGTCAGAATGGCTACAATCAGAAACACAAGAAATAACAAGTGTTGGTGTGGAGAAAAAGGAACCCTTGTGCACCTTTGGTGGGAATGCAAACTGGTACAGCCAACATGGAAAACTGTACGGAAGTTCCTCCAAAAAATTAAAAATAAAAATACCCTATGATCCAGTCATTGTACTACTGGATATTTACCCAAAGAATACAAAAACACTAATTCGAAAGGATATGTTTATTGTAGCATTTACAATGACCAGCCAAGGAAGCAGCCCAAGCCTCCATCAATAGAGGAACTGAAAAAGAAGAAATGGTGGAATGTTATTCAGCCATTAAAAAAAAAAAAATTAAATCTTTCCATTTGCAACAACACGGATGGAGCTAGAGAGTATAATGCTAAGTGAAATAAGTCTGTCACAGAAAAATAAATACCTTATTATTTCACTCATATTTAGAATTTAAGAAACAAAACAAAGGTTATAGAAAAAGAGAGAGAAAAACTGGAAAGCTGACTCTTTAATCATAGAGAATAAACAGATGGTTACCTGAGGGGAGGTGGGTGGGGGATGGGGGAAATAGGTAAAGGGGATTAAGAATACACCTACCTTTTTTTTTTAATTTTTAAATGTTTATTTTTGGGATGGAGGTAGAGTGCGAGTGGGGGAGGGGCAGAGAGAGAGGGAGACACCGAATCTAAAACAGGCTCCAGGCTCTGAGCTGTCAGCACAGAGCCCGATGCAGGGCTCGAACCCACGAGCTGTGAGATCATGACCTGAGCTGAAGTCGGATGCTTAACCAGGCGCCCCAAGAGTCCACCTACCTTGATGAGCACTGAGTAATGTATAGAATTGTTGAATCACTATATTGTACAGCTTTATAAACTAATATAACATTGTATGTTAACTATACTGGGATTAAAATTTTAAAACAATAAAATTAAACAAAATAAAAAATACATATTTATAAATTTCCTTATTCATCAGTACTTTTTACACTTAACTCATTCTTTCAGGATTCAACTTCCTATTTCCTGAAGTAAACTGTTAGAAGTTTTAGAATGATATTTTGAGCTGAGATATTGGTTATTAATTAAAATGGACAGTAGAAATAGATTAAAAGTTTTCATATTATTCTTTAAAAAAATTTTTTTTGAAATGTTTATTATTGAGATAGAGCATGAGTGGGGGAGAGGCAGAGAGAGAGGGAGACACAGAATCCGAAGCAGGCTCCAGCTTCGAGCTGTCAGCACAGAGCCCCACACGGGACTCGAACCCATGAACCGTGAGATCATGACCTGAGTCGAAGTTGGATGCTTAACCGATTGAGTTAGCCAGGCTCCCCCATATTATTCTTGTTGTGAGACAATAAAAGGCTGAATTAAGATGTTGCCAATGGAAATGGAAAAATGTGGTGAATCTGAGAGACCTTTCAGAAATAACAAATTAGATATATGTTGTGAAATAGGGGTATGAGCAGGCTGGGCTAAATTAGGATTCTATGCAGGCTTAATAGATTCCTGGGGAAGCCATAAACTCTATTTGGAAGTATACAACAAAAAATGTTAATTCTGGACATATTAAATTGGAATAGTTTTGGAGATACCTGGATGGGAACGTTCACTGGACATTTGAAAATTTGAGTCTCTCATGGTAGAAATTAGAATATGGAGATCGGGAATTCATAACAGGAGCATACTGTAGAAATTCAATATTCTAAATCCACCCCCATATTTTCCCTCTGCCAAATTTGTACATAAATCTTGGAAGGGGGGCTTTGCTAGTTTAACTCTGGTAATCTAGTATATAGTAATTTGGTAATGGTTTTAAGCATTGCTGTTCAAAACGTCTGCAGGGACAATTAGAAATGAACAGACATACATGAACAAATTGGACAACCTGGAAGAAATGGATAAATTCCTGGAAACACACAACCTACCAACACTGAATCGTGAAGACCTAGAAAATCTGAACAGACCAAAAATAAGTAAGAGGTTAAAGCAGTAATCAACAATCTTCCAAAAAAGAAAAATGAAGGATCAGATGGCATCACTGTGAATTCTACCATACATTTAAGGAAGATTTAACGTGAATCGTTTTCAGAGCTTCAGAAAAACTGAAGAGGCAACGTGACTTTCAAACTCATTTTTTTGAGGCCAGCATTACCCTGACACTAAAGCCAGATTTGAATTCTATAAGAAAAGAAAATTATAGGCAGATTTTTCTCTCTGTTGATCATAGATGCAAGAGTCCTCAATGAAGTACTAACAAACCAAATTTAATAGTGCATTAAAAGGATCATTAAAATGATTAGTGGGATTTATTCTGGGGATGCAAAGATGACTCACCGCATGCATATCAATCAATGTGATATATCGCAGTTTTAGAATGAAGAAAAAAAGTCATATGATTACTTCAAGAGATGCAGAAAGATATCATTTGATCAAATTTGACACCCTTTCCTGATAAAAGCTCTCAACAAGTTAGGTAGAGAAGAAGTGTACCTCAACATAATAAAGGCCATGTATGACAGGTCCATGGCTAACATCATACTCAATGGTGGAAAACTAAACTATTTTTCTGTAAGAGCAGAAACAAGCTAGAATGCCCACCCCTGCCACTTCTTTCAACATAGGACTAGAAGTTATATCCAGAGCACTTAGGCTAGAAAAAGAAATAAAATCATCCTTATCTGAGGGGAAGAAGCAAAATTGTCTCTCTATGCAGAAAATAGGATTACTACATAGGAAACTCCAAATACTCCAACAAAAACTATCGGAACTAATAAATTCAATAAAGTTGTAGGATACAAAATTAACCTAAGAAATCAGTGGTGTTTCGATACCTTACCAACGAACTTCCCCCAAAAGAAATTAAGACATTAAGTCCTATCCTATTTACAATAGCATCAAAAAAGAATAAAACACTTGGGAATGAATTTAACCAAAAAACAGAAAAATCTGTACACTGAAAATTATAAAACGCTGTGAAAACTGGATATCTACCTGAAAAGGAATTCAATTTCACCCTTATCTTACCCTATATACAAAAAATCAGCTAAAATGGATTAAAGACTTAAACTTAAGATCTGAAACCATAAGCATTTAGAAGAAAACACAGAGGATAAGCTTTTCAAGTTTGGTCTTGGCAATATTTTGGGGGGGGGCAGAACACCAAAAGCCAGGGAACAAAAATGAACATCAATAAGTAAGATGATGTCAATTAAAAAGCATTTGCACAGCGAAGGAAATAATCACCACAATGAATCGGAAACCTAACAGAATGAATGGAAGTATTTTCAAACCATATATCTGATAAGGGTCAATGTCCAAAATACCTAAATAACTCACAAGTCAAGAGCAAAAAAGCTAATAACTCCGTTAAAAAATGGATAAAGGGCTTTAAGAGCCATTTCTCTAAAGAAGACCTACAGAGAGTCAACAGGTATATGAAAAGGTACTGAATGTCATTAGTCTTAAAGGAAATGCAAATTCAAACCACAGTATCACCTAACACCTGTTAGAATGGCTGGTATTAAAAATAAAGTGTGTCGAGGGCGTAGAGAAAAGGGAACCTCAGTAAGTTGTTGGTGGGAATGTAAATTTTTCCAGCCACCATTGACAGCAGTATTGAATTTTCTCCAAAAAATTAAAAATAAAGCAACCATATGACCCAACTGTCCTACTTCTGGGTATTTAGCCAATGGAACTGAAATCAGGATCTGTTCATTCACAACCTCAGGAGCTAGGAACCCCACCAGATTCTCACACTGAAGATCCAAGGAAGAGTACTTAGGAAAGACCAAGGCAAGAGGGCAGGTGGAAATCTGGACAGCGGAGGAACTCAACGCTTCTGGCACTGATAGCTACAGCAAATATGAGACGAAGTGTACCTTTTAGACACATTAGCATCAGACTTCATACTTGAGGCTTATTTACCCCAGTTCCTGCCACGCCTTCAACCAAAAAATTATAAGGCATCCTGAGAGGCAAGTAAAAACGTGAAAGCGTGGTCTGAAGACGAAAAGCATCAGAACCAGATTCCGATACGACAGACGCGTCAGAAATACCATAGAGAGAATTTTAAACAATTACGATTAATATGTTAAGGCCTTTAATGGAAAAAGTTGACGGCATGCAAGAACAGACGGATAATGTAAGCAGAGGCATGAAAAGTCGAAGAATGAAAAGGGAACGCTATAAATCAAAAACACTGCAGCAAAAACGAATAATGCCTTTGATGAGCTCATCAGTAGACTGGAAACAGCTGAGGAAATCATCAGTGAGCTTTAAGATATGTCAATAGAAATTTTCCAAACTGAAATACAAAAAAATAAAGGAGTGGAGCAACTGAACATTCAGGACATGTGGGGCGATTTCAAAAGAAATCGTCATGAGTAGAATGCGAAGAGAGAATACAGCAGAAGAAATATTTGAAATAACCGTAATCAAGAACTATCCAAAATTCGGGCTCTGGGCTGATGGCTCAGAGCCTGGAGCCTGTTTCCGATTCTGTGTCTCCCTCTCTCTCTGCCCCTCCCCCGTTCATGCTCTGTCTCTCTCTGTCCCAAAAATAAATAAACGTTGAAAAAAAAAAATTTAAAAAAAAAGAACTATCCAAAATTAATGACAGACACCAAACCAAAGACCAATGCATTTCAGAGAACACCGAGAAGAATGAACACCTAAAGTCCTAGACAGAAGCATCCTATTCACATTTCAGAAAAGCAAATACAAAGAGAACGACTTGCAAGGAAGTGAGAGAGAGGTGAGAGGAGGAGGGGACACAATATTCATATTGGAACGATCAAAACAATGACACAAAATTTCTCATTAGAGACCATGAAAGCAAGAGCAGAGTGGAACAAAATATTTAGAGTATTGAAAGAAACAGACTAATAAGAATTCAATATCCAGTGAGATAATTCTTCAAAGTGAAGGAGAAAGAAAGACTTTCTCAGACAAACGAAAACTGAAATAATCCATCACCAGTAGACCTTCTCTGCAAGAAATGTTAGATTATTTTCTTCAGGCAGAAAAAAAAAAATTACATAGGTCAGAAACTTGGAGCTGCACAAAGGAAGAAAGAGAGCGTATTAGAGAAAGAATGAATGAACACAGAATATAAGCTCTTAGTTTTCTCATTTGTAAATTATCCACGGTTCTAAGACGCTTCATTCGTTTTTTTAAATTGTGTATCAACTTGAGTCGTGTTTATTGTCTTAACATCTAATTCATTGATTTATTTTTCTTTTTTAGGTCCAGCATTTCAATTTGTTTTGTATAGTTTCCACCTATCTGCTGAAAATTCCCCTTTATTCACATTTTATGCCTTTTCCACTAGAGCATTTAATATAATTAATCCTGGTTACTTGCAGGTTTTTATTTTATAATCCCAATATTAAGTTCATCTCTGAGGCTGGTTTGGTTGACTGCCCTGAAACTTGTTAGCTTCCCCCACTTTTTTTACACGGTCTTATTTTCAACTGAGTGCCAAATATCCTGTGTACATTACATTTATTGATGGAAATGTAAGTTATTTTTTGAAATGGTCATTCTTCTTCCTCTGCTAGACCTGTATTGTGTAGGGTTAAGTCAGTCTTGTCAGGAGTTGAGCTGGGTTTTGTGTTTGTTGTTGCTATGGAGACAAAAGACAAATGGTTGCTAGGTACTAGAAATGAGGAGGTTTTAAATACAAAGGGCATGCTCTGGTCTCAACGTGTGTCTCTCTGGCCGCGCCCCGCCGGGCGCAGCCCGCCCCTGTCAAATTCATATGTTAAAATACTAACTCTCAAGGTAATGGTATTAGGATGTGGGGTCCCTTTGGGAAACGATTAGAGAGCATAAGGGCCGAGCCTTGCTGAATGGAATTAGCACCCTTATAAAAGGGACCTAAGAAAGCCCTCTTGCCCCTTCTACCTTGTGAGGTTACAATGAAAAGACAGCCATATAGGAAACAGGATCTCATCAAACACGGAATTAGCTGACACATTGAATTTGGACTGTGAGAACTGTATTTATGTTGTTTATAAGCCACCCAGTCTGTGGTATTTTGTTACAGTAGCCCAGAAAGACTGGAACAAGGCAGGAAGGAACTTTCTGAGCTAATAGAAATGTTGGCTATCTTGATTTTGATGAAGTTTCCACAAGAATGTGTATTTGTCAAAATCGGTAGAACTGTATACTAAAAGAAGTGTATTATACTTCAGAAAGCAAATTTTTAAAATTTTTTGATGTTTATTTTCGAGAGAGAGACAGAGCACGAGCAGGGGAGGGGCAGAGAGAGAGGGAGACACAGAATCTGAAGCAGGCTCCAGGCTCCCAGCTGTCAGCACAGAGTCTGACGCGGGACTCGAACTTAAAGACCGTGAGATCATGACTTGACCTGAAGTCCAATGCTTAAGCAATTGAGCCCCCCAGGTGCCCCTTCAATAAACACATTTTTAAACATATACCTTGTATACCTAGACCTTGAAAGATGCTGCTAGGTACCATAAGGACTGTAGAAAAGAAGTGTTTAGGACGTTTTCAGCCAAAATGTGTAGTAAAAATGTATAATAAAAGTGTGCCAAGCGGTTAATTAATATAAATATTTTCATATTTTCTGAATTTGTTATTTTTATAGTATTTATCAGTGCAGTGGTTAATTTTATGTGTCAAATTGACTAGGCTAAGGGATACCCAGAGAGCTATGAACCATTATTTCTGGCTGTGTCTGTGAAGGTGTTTCTGGAAAAAGTTAGCATTTGGATGAGTAGACTGAGTAAACACTCAGCCTCACTAGGGTGGATGGGCATCATCCAATCTGTGAAACCCGGAATAGGAGAAAAAGGAATGGAAAGGTGAATTCCCTCTCTCTCCTTGATTGGGGACATCATCTTCTCTTGCTTTCAGATATTAGAGTTCCTTTGAACTCTGAGATTTATACCAGCAACCACCTCCCCTAATTGTCAGGCTTTGGGCCTCAGGCCGGAAGTTACAGCATCAGCTCCACTGGTCCTCAGGCCTTTGAACTTGGGACCCAATTATATATCATCAGTTTTCCTGGTGGTCTCGCTTGCACACAGCAGATTATAGGTCTTCTTGCCTTCTTTAACCATGTTAGCCAATTTCTATAATAAATCTCCTGATTATCTCTATCTTTCTTCTTCTGTTTCCCTGGAGAACCCTGATTAATACAGTCAATTTTTTAACATGTATAATTTCTGTTGACTTGTTTCTCTTTCTTATTATAAAAGCTAATTTTCAGAATTTCTTCATTTTTATTTTTAGTTCTGTATTATTTTTCTTAAAAAAGTGACTCCTCCAAAGTGTATACGCTTCAGGCACTACAAAACCTGTATTCACTTCTGTCCACATGACATGGTTATCCCATAAGAACCTCAACGTGACCATCTCAGTCACTAACGTGGAGCACCCAAAGATTGGGCTTTTTTACGACTTATCTCTGACATCAAGAAAGGCATTACCATTCATGCTATGCTAATTTTGTGTGTGTGTAGGCATGCATGCGTGTATCTATCCATCGTTTACAGCTATGCAGTATTTTGAAGTATTAAACAATATGTATCTCCCTTGCCCCCGGACGTCATTTTACTACATGGTTTCCCAGCCTAGGAAACTATAACATTCCACCCTCACTGTCTCAGAAAAGTAGGGCTAAACCATAATATCTTGATCCAAGATTTCAAGTGTGAAGGGGACCTCTGTTCTCCTCCCTGTCTGGAACCCTGAAAGGTAGTATGAGAACAGTGGATAAAAAGTGGGTGCCTGGTAAGATAGTACTGGGGTGGTCCCAGTGAGGTTTTTTTTTTTTTTTTAAGATTCAAATTCGAAGGACAAAGATGCCAACTTTTCCCATGTCTGAAGATACAGAGGAATATCGTGTGGAGCAGAGAGGAGTGAGGACATCTGGACACATGCCAGTGTGGAAGAAGTAATGACAGACAAGAATTCAACCAGATGACAACCTCAGACAATGAAGTAGGAAAAAATGCCAACTAGGGCCAGACTTCATGATATTACATAAGCTTCCTGGACATAGATGTCATTAAGAAGAAAGGAGGAGGGGAAACTCAGGAATTAGCTAAGATTTAGCAGGATATTAAGCAGTTTAGACAGAACTGACTAAGACTATGTTTTCTATTCCCATTGACATGGGAACTCAAACTATAGATTACCTTGAGTTGTAAAGATTACACGTTTTTGCCCACCTTAGCTCTATGGCTTAAGAAATTTGTATTCTCTCCCTGTATTTGGAGGGATACGTGTGTACAGTGAAAGCATAGAGCTCACACTGAATTTCACTGGTGGGTGACACATCCCTTAAGGAATGTCTATTACCAAAATTAGGGGAATTGAGTAAATTTGGAACTGGTTTCCTTCAACCAACCTATCTTACTGTGTTACATTTCACTGATACCTATTCACGCAGAACATATTTATCAAATGCATAATATGTACTATCCCTCTTTTTAGAAGTTGCGAAAACATGGGGCACCTGGGTGGCTCAGTCGGTTAAGCGTCTGACTTAGGCTCAGGTCATGATCTAACAGTTCATAAGTTCAAGCCCCGCATCGGGCTGTGCTGACAGCTCAGAGCCTGGAGCCTGCTTGGGATTCTGTGTCTCCCTCTCTCTCTGCCTCTCCCCCGCTGTCATTCTGTCTCTGTCTCTCTGTCTCAAAAATGAATAAACATTAAAAACATTTAAAAAAATAACAGTAAGAACAACAGGGCACAAACATAGTAAACAAAGGAAAGAGTGTCAGGAAAGCAGGGTCGAAAGATATACAGGAATGCGATTATGTAGAATTTTATATGCCAATGTATGATATTTCGATTTTATTCTAAATGAGAAACCATGAATCAAGATATTGTCCAATTTATGTTCATATATGTATTTGCTAATATTTTACTGAGGTGATATTTGCATAGGGCAAAAAATAAATCTGAAGTACACATATCAATAAGTTTATATATATATACATATAGATATGTATACATATATCTACATGTAGATATATGTATATCTACATATCTATATGTATCTATACATATATCTATCTGTATATAGATATACATATATCTATATGTATAGATGTATACATATATATATCTATATAGATGTATACATATATACATCTATATGTGTATGTATGCATATGTGTGTATGTGTGTGTACATATATATAATATATATATCATATATATTATATGTATGTAATCTTACTCTCACCCAGATCAAATACAGAATACTTCAATTATCCCAGAAAGTCCCCCACAAATATTCCCCATCGATCACCCTGCCCTGCCACCCTCTACCACCATGCAGACAAATACTATTCTGATTTCTGTCACCAAGATTCATTCTGAATGTCAACATGATACATTGACTACCTTCAAGATTTCCATGTCCCTACACATGCTGAATGGTATGATAAAATGCAGATGGGACGAAAGGTAAAAATCTGGACATTAAGGAGAAAGCAACACCCAAGAGGCATCTGAAATTCTTCGCCATCCTGATTAGGAGACGGCAGGGGCCTTGAAGAACATGAGAACCTTGTTCTAATTTGCTTCTCTTGGCAACTTCTTTTATCTCCCTTCCAGCACTACCATCTTTGAAAAATGAACTTTTTTTTTCGGATAGTTGGAACTTCTCGAGAGAATGGCAATTTATATTACTCTATGAAAGAGTCAATTATCAGAAGCTGCAATATTAGAAATATCATTTTATTAAAGGTGGTGGGACTTTGGAAGCAGCAAGGCCCAGGTTTAGGTTTTGGAGGTGATTATTCCACAGAAATAATGGCAACAATAATCGTTATTTTCTACGTAAGGATTAACCTTCCTAAAATAAAGGATCAGAAAAGTATGATTCATTTGAATTCATATGAAGTATGTCAGTGGGGGAATTTAGAGACCTTTGGAGGTTCTTGTTGCAATTTAATATTCCAAAGGGTCTCTGAATCACCCAAGTTAATCTCTTAGGACAGGCTTGTAAGGATTTTTTTTCTTGTATAAGATCTCTTTTAATCTCGATTTCGGCTGAGAAAAGAAGAGTAAGTCGTTCTTAATAAGCGGTGGTAATTATAGTGCAGTTACTTGGAAATGTATTGAAATACATAGAAAAGAGCATATCAAAAAAATACACATTTTACTTAGCATCTCTATCTATGGCTGGATCCTTGGCTGTTCTGGTTCGGTGACTTTGTGACAATAATATTTTATCCCTAATCAAAGAAGGGAACAAATATCAAAGAAAATTTCCAATTTGGGTCAGAATGAAAAAAAAAAAGAAGCATGTAGATAGCTACTTGTGTGGATCACAGTATAACTAACCAGCGTCCTCTTCCTTTTTAACTTGGAAACAACAGCTCATGCGTGGTATTTGCATACATAACCTAGTGAACGGACTAAGAGATGTACATACTAACTAAAGAAGGATGAATCAAGGTGACTTTAGAGTCAACTCCTACAATAATCTTTCAATTTTCTGGTATTCTTTTAATGTAGATTTGCCGGTAAACAGCAGGCATAAAACATTAACAAATTTGAAGTGAACTCTGGCCAATCTCAGGCATTACATTTTTATAGTGGTTTATTTATATTTTAGTATGAAATATATGGAACATTTTATTACTTATGATTTATGAAAAAATAATCCTAAAAAAAGCACCGCGTACCCAACATGCGGCATACAAAATACCAAGTAATGCATGCCTTTGAATCCCTTTGAATCCCTTTGAGTACCCCTGCTTGATGATATATTCCCCTCCCTCCTTCCCTTTCAGAGGTAACTGTCATCCTGAATATTGTTCATCATTCCTGTGTTTTTATTTTAATTTTACCACATGGATATGTATTCTAAAACAATATCCTCTTGAATTTTGCATGTATATAAATTGCAGAAACAGAACCAGACTGTATATATTCTTCTGCAATTCACTTTGTTCATTCAACTTTGTGAGATGCATCCACACTGAGATGTATAGCTGCGGGTCTTGTGTCTTTCCATTCCACTGCTGTGTTGTTTTCCATTGTGTTATCACTCCTTGCACATTGATCGGTCTTGCCTTTGCTGTAAATCTGTTTCCAGGGTTTTGCTTTCCTACCTCACTGTTAAATACATTCTTCTACGCGTCACATTGTCTTCACATGGGGGAATTTCCCTAAGGTCTAGATTTACAGATTGAATTGTTACATTAAAGGATATGTGCATCATCAACTTTAGATAATGCTAAATATTATTTTTTTTTGCAAACAGATTCTAATCCTTTATACTCCCACGAGTATTTTATGAGAGTTCTAGTTCACAAGTCAACAGTAATATCAAATTTTTCATCATTGCCTATCTGATGGTTGTGAAATAGTATGATTTTAGTATATACGTTCTAGGTTATTTAATAAGGGTATAAATATATTCATATATTTTTAAGGCCATGAGTTTTCACTAGTCTGTGACACACGTCTGTTTATGTATTTTGACCATTTCTTTCTATTAGGGTGTTTATCTTTACAGAGTTGTAGAAAGACTTTATGTATCATGGATAATGATACTTTTCAGTTATTTTTACTGGACCATCTTCTCTCATGTTGTGGACTGTCTTTTCACTATCTTTGTACTATCCTGTAATAAACAGTAGTTCTTAAATTTAATTCAGTTAAATTTTACAATCTTTTTCACTCTGGTTTTAATTTTTTGTGGTTTCTGTAATAAATATTTTCCTACCCCAAAGTTCATATTGTTAATATTTTGCATATCTCTCCCTTTTTTTAAAGTTTTGCCTCTCACTTCAAGTGTGTAACTTATCAGTGGGGTCCCTGGGTGGCTCAGTTGGTTGAGTATCTGACTTCGGTTCAGGTCATGAACAATCTGTGGGTTCATGCCCCGTGTCGGGCTGACAGTTCAGAGCCTGGAACCTGCTTCAGATCCTGTGTCTCCCTCTCCCTCTGCCCCTTCCCTGCTCACATTCTGTCTCTCTCTCTCAAAAATAAATAAATGTTAATTTTTTTTAAAAGTGTGTAACCTATTGGTAATGGTGATTTCTGTATATTCTTATACTACAGTCCCCTGTATAATTACTAAATCGTGTGTGTGTGTGTGTGTGTGTCTGTATTCTTCCTTTTTTCTTCATTAATATGCCAAGTTTTCTTTTTTAAGTTTACTTGAGAAAGAGAGAGAGAGAGAGAGAGAGAGGAAGAAAATGAGCAGGGAGGGGCAGAGAGAGAGGGAGAGAGAAAATCCCAAGCAGGCTCCTTGCTGTCAGCTGAGTCTTGACACGGGGTCTTGACACGGGGCACTACCTCATAAACTGGGAGATCACAACCTAAGCGGAAATCAAGAGTCAGTTAACCAACTGAGCCGCCCAGGTGCCCCTATATGCCAAACTTTCTGAATGTTATTTAGTATATTCACAAATTTTGGCTTTGTCGATCTCTTTTTAAAATTTACATCATTAATTTATGTTCTTAACTTTGTTGTTTAACTGTTTTTGTATAGTTTGGATATATTATGTTTTTTTTTTTTAACTTTTTAAGTGGTATACTTAGATAATGTATTTTAGTCTCTCTTCTTTTTTTTTAAAATTTTTTTAATGTTTATTTATTTTTGAGACAGAGAGAGACAAAGCATGAACGGGGGAGGGTCAGAGAGAGGGAGACACAGAATCTGAAACAGGCTCCAGGCTCTGAGCTGTCAGCACAGAGCCTGACGCAGGCCTCGAACTCACGGACCGCGAGATCACGACCTGAGCCGAAGTCGGCCGCTTAACCAACTGAGCCACCCAGGCGCCCCAGTCTCTCTTCTTTTATATTTATATCTATGTAGTGCTTAAGCTGCATATCCTAAGTTTTGGTATGTAACATTTCCTTTGGTCAGTGAACTGGAGGGTATTGCGCAAGTGAAATAAGTCAGTCAGAAAAAGACAGATATCATATATTTTCACCCATATGTGGAACTTGAGAAACTTAACAGAAGACCATGGGGGAAGGGAAGGAAAAATAAGTTACAAACAGAGAGGGAGGAAAACCGTAAAAGACTCTCAAATACAGAGAACAAACTAAGGGTTGATGGTGGGGAGGCAGGGGGCTAGAGAAAATGGGTGGTGGGCATTGAGGGCACTTGTTGGGATGAGCACTGGGTGTTGTATGTAAGCAGTGAATCACGGGAATCTACTCCCAAAGCCAGGAGCAGACTGGATACGCTGTATGTTAGCTAATTTCATAGTAAGTTATTTTAAAAAATAAAGTAAGATAAATAAATAAAATATTTTAAACTCTCATTATTTCATCTGCAACCAATTGATTATTCACGTATTTCTTAATGTGTATGTATATATTTACACATATGTACATATATATGGCTTTTAGTTATTTTACTATTGATTTCTGGATTAATTTTCTTATTGTAGATACGCTCTATTATTTTGGCTTTTTGAAGTTTGCTAAGGCTTGCAATCTGTGTCTAATTTTCATAAAGGTTGCATGTACATATATCTCAAAGAGTGTGCACTCTACAGTTTCTGTAAATATTTCAAATGCATACATTAAGATAAGTTGTTATTTCTTCAAATAGATATTTGTCTGGCACTGAAAGACAGGCCCCTCTTGGAGTATTTACTGACCCGACTGCTATGCAGTTAGTGATTTGGCCTGCCCTGACGTTAGAGCCAGAAGGCAAAGGAAGTTTAAAAGAAACTATCAACAAAAAAACAACACTTTCTCTGTTTTGGCCTTTCTTCAGGTCTTGATTTCCAATCCCAGTCTGCCCATCTTTGTTTACTTTTTAGAGTTCTCAGGTAAGTGTTTCTTTTGCTTTGTTTTTTGGATTTTATCAAGTTTTTAGATCAGTGTAACGTAGTAAGTAGGCTCACTCGTTGTGGCTGGAACCAGTGTTTGATGTTCTAGGTTTTAAGTGGTAAAGTTATTTTATAGGTTAGGTCCACAAACAACATGAAACAGCAACAAATGTTCAAACTTGACCCTTTTTCCGAAATTAATATTTTGTGAATGAAATCTAATTATCTTTACCACCAGCATTCCATTAGTAAAAATCCTCAATACCTAAAATTGACGGATGAAAAATTACATCAACTCTACTTTTCATTCTACTCTCTACTTTTCCTTTCGAATGAGAAATCACGCTTCACTTTGTCTGAACCCAGATACAAAACAAAATAAGGTTCTTTTATTCTAAGATAAATCATAGTCATCAAACCAGACACAGAAAGATGGAAGGTCTGATAATTTGTTTCCAAACGAAGTTGTAACTTTTCAGCTGCTTGGTTATGGTCAATTTTACAAAGAAAAATCCCTTTCTGAACAATTGTTTATATAACGTATCCTCAAAGATCTGAGGGGACTAGGAGACATGGTGCAATTTCTTTTAAGCTGGAGATCTCGTAATGGAAAAGACACACGTCAGCAGACATGATGACGTTTCAGATAATCAAAATAGCAGGTAATTAATTATATTCTTATTTTCAAAACACAACTACATACATTTTTTTTTCTTAGCAGGCAATTTCTGCAAATGGCCACACCATCAAATCTGTATGTTTACTAGGTTTTTGTTCTTTTTTTAATATGAAATTTATTGTCAAATTGGTTTCCATACAACACCCAGTGCTCATCCCAACAGGTGCCCTCCTCAATACCCATCACCCACCCCCCATCAACCCTCAGTTTGTTCTCGGTTTTTAAGAGTCTCTTATGTTTTGGCTCCCTCCCTCTCTAACCTTTTTTTTTTCCTTCCCCTCCCCCATGGGTTTCTGTTAAGTTTCTCAGGATCCACATAAGAGTGAAAACATATGGTATCTGTCTTTCTCTCTATGACTTATTTCACTTAGCATTAACACTCTCCAGTTCCATCCACGTTATTACAAAAGGCCATATTTCATTCTTTCTCATTGCCACGTAGTATTCCAATACTAGGTTTTGATGATCATCAGAGATGAATAAAAGTTTTCTGGAAGTGAAAATATGTAATGAGCCTCTTTTTCGTGGTACACTGCTTTATGGAAATTGATACAAGTCAATTTTAGTAGCTACATTTACTCAAGTGAGTATCCCGATAAAAGCCATATTATGTCTCATTTGTCTCACCTACAATCAGGATCATTAAAGATTTTAAGTTAAAATTTGCCATATTTTACACTTGATCTTAGCCAAAAGGCTGAGAAGCAATAAAATTTGCCATATTTTAAAGAATACTGTGCTTCATTTAAAAGATTGAATGGGGCACCTGGGTGGCTCAGTTGGTTAAGCGTCCCACTCGGCTCAGGTCATGATCTCACGGTCCGTGAGCCCTGCGTGGGGGTCTGTGCTGACAGCTCAGAGCCTGGAGCCTGTTTCAGGTTCTGTGTCTCCCTCTCTCTCTGCCCCTCCCCTGTTCATGCTCTGTCTCTGTCTCAAAAATAAATAAACGTTAAAAAAAATTTTTAAATATTGAAAATGTGAACAAGAGTAGCTACTTGATCCTATTATATTCCATTTTTATTTTATTTTATTTTTTTTAATATATGAAATTTATTGTCAAATTGGTTTCCATACAACACCCAGTGCTCATCCCAAAAGATGCCCTCTTCAATACCCATTATATTCCATTTTTAAGTTCAACTCCAAGTGCCTGCAAAAATAATTATGAAACTTATCATTTGTAATGAAAAAGAAAGTATTGGATTCACAGATTAAAAAAAAAAAACAAATCCCTGAAACTAAACTATGAATAATTATTGATTGGCCAATATACGAGAGATGTCAGACAAAGTAAAAGGCAGCCTTCAGTCTCTTAGAGAAGATACTAATGTTCCTCTAAGACAATGTATTTAATTTGCCTCCCCTCCCAAAATAAAGCAGAAGGAATAATATTAAAATTCAGAAAAATCATTTCTTCAGGGGATTGGAAATCTATAATTGTAAAATTATCTAAATTGATTTATCAGAAAAATTGTTTCTTTTGGTTTCCCATTGGATTGACCATTTACAAATTTTTTTTAACATTTAGCTTTGTCAAGATCCTGTATCTTTGTATTTGAACAAATCATATGAATATTTGTACATTTAAGGTCCTCCAAAATGAGGCTTATAAATAAGTTCTGCTTTTTGGCAACTTTCGGTCTACCTTATATCTTGCTGTAGATTTATTCATTTAAAATATTATGAAGCATGTACTGTGTCATGTGAGATTATGGTCAAGAATATAAAAGCTACACTCAGGAATGTAAGATATAATTGCATAGAGTCCTTTTCTCAGGAAACAGTAAAAAAAAAAAATACTAATATTCCCAAAGCTGTCAGACAGCTAACCCTCAAATCAATGGCCATAACAGAACTGCCTTCACCAGCCTGTTTCAACAGCACACACTTGTGAGACTTTCCCAGAGAAAGACTAAAAATCCTTCCTACTAGAAATGTCTAAACTTCTCTGAAAAATTCCACAACTCAATGCTAATTTATCCTAATGGCCAGAAATTAATTTCTCTCATATCTGCAAGTATTTGACAGTTACTAACTGGCATTGGTGAAATACTGGGCTGGGGGGCGGGGGCAGTGGTTACCAGAGCAGGGTTTTGTCTGTCTTCTAGACAGTGTTTATATTGCAATTCAGTTCTCAAAGCCTGTGTTATCTTACTTTGGGCTTGCTCTGTACGTGAGCAGTTTAGGGGGGAGGGGAGGGACTTTTGCAAATCTGGGATTGAAAGCCTACTTGAATCTTTCAAACTCATTTTTAAAAATTTTTTTTAAACATTTATTTGAGACAGAGAGAGAGAGAGCATGAACAGGGGAGGGTCAGAGGAAGAGGGAGACATAGAATCTGAAACAGGCTCCAGGCTCTGAGCTGTCAGCACAGAGCCCGACACGGGGCTCGAACCCAAAGACCGTGAGATCATGACCTGAGCCGAAGTCGGATGCTTAACCGACTGAGCCACCCAGGCGCCCCTCAAACTCATTTTTGAAATGCTACCGAGACACTTGTTTGGAAAACCCATCTGATGATATACAGGATTCAAACAGTGATGTTCTAGTTTGCCATCTCTGATCAGTTGAGCACAGATTGTTCCAGAAGAGAATATTGGAGTCTAGAAGGAAAGTGACTTAGCCTAAGACCAACCTCTTTAATTGGCTAACAAAGTAAGGGTTGGAGCCTAGACCACTTAAAGCCCCGTCCAAGCATTTTCCACTACTCCAAAAGCGCTTCCTTTCTTTGTTACTATATTTCGAATAATAGTAATCCTTTAAATATAAATAAAAATAATATCAGAAACACATTTAACCTCAGGTTAAATGTAAATCTATTTCTCGTTGCCTTTGCATTCCTTAAAATTATAACAAAAGTCATATAAACAGGAAAGACAGGCATACTACATTGAGAAACTTAGCAGAAATAATCCTGAGATTCGCAAAATGAGTCATGTGAAAAGAAACACCCTAAAAACTTCATCTGGAAATCAAACACCTTCCAGTTAATTTCAGGAGTTAAAAAATTTTTTTTCTGAACAACACATTTACACAGACGTACACTTTGCGTCATAACCCTGGATGTTGGCAAACGTGATTTCTAGCGTGGGCTACTTACAGGTAAGATTACACATGTGAGTATTGCTGTTTGTGACCTTTCTCATGGACTGTAATGAGGTCACTTTGTAGGCACTCCAGTTTTTGACGCATGGAGTCACCTTTGGTTAATTAAGATGCAGCCACAAAATAGAGTCCTTGAAATGAAGCCTACTCTAAAGATAATTGCCCAGCGTATTTAGACGTGACCAAACAAACACCTTAGCTTCCTGCCTTTTGTCTCCACCTCACAAACATTATAGCCCTCAAACAGATTCAAAGTGAGTTTATATAACTCAGTCTGGCCAGAGAGTGAGACTTTTAAGTCAATAAAAGCAGTAGGGTATTAAGTGCTAAAATAAAAATGTGCCTACAGTCTTAGTGGACACTGAAGACGAAGTGACTGTCTCTAATTGGTAGACTCAGGAAGGGCCACGCTTAGGCTGAATTTAGATTGATGAATAGAGTTTTCCAGTCTAACAAAATGGGAAATGTACTGCACATAGCAGATACATGGCGATTAAAGGCAGTTGTTGAGGCCACAGACTTAACGTCACTTCTCTTTTTATGCCCAACACCTAGCTCAGTGTCTGGCATATTATAGGCAGTCAGAAAATGTTTGTTATAAGAGAAATATTGTGTATGGAAAGCTGTAGGTACTGTGGTTCGATCAGAGCATGGGGCTAAAGGGAAGGGGGGTGAGAATGAGGCGAGAAAGGTAGGTTGGTGATAGATTACTGAGAAACCTGAACTAAGGACGATGACAGGACTCAAAAGAAGAAATGGAGGTTAAAGATATTTTAAGGGGGTAATTGCCACATCATGTTTCCTGAAGGACGATTGTGTCAGAAGGAAGAAATAAGTCAAGAGTGACAGTCACATTCTGGCTCGGGCTCGTGGTCGGATGATCACTTCATTTACCTAGTAGGGGAGGAAAAATGAACTTTGGGTGGAGCTCCGGACATACATTGTTTCAGAGAAAATAGATTTGGAATAGCATGAACTAGTGAAACTGGCAGTTGGAGAAACGATGCGAAGTGTAGAAAGTGGTAGCTTTTGGGGGGGAGGGGGAGGGGTAGACATTTTCCATTTCTCTTCTCAAATTCCTCCTCTGCCCAGCTCTTGCTCCAGGAAGCTAACTAAGCTTCATGGAGTGTATCACTGGATTCTCTTGCTCTCATTTTACCCTTGGAGGTACCAGTGAGAAGAATCAGTAGGAGGTATGAGGGCAAATGGAAAGGTCTGTTTGGGTATTTATTCACCGGACCCTTCCCTGTGAGGCCATGGCTTGGCTCAGTTTTGCTGTCTATACCGTCGTCTTTTTCCTTCTGGTCTAGGAGTTGTAAAAGCTTTCTCCTGTTGCTACCACAGGATACAGTATCATCTCTAGTTGCTTCCCTTTAAAGTTTGCGTGCGTCTTTATCATGAATCTCTTGGTTAAATTCTCCTTAATTCCCTGTTTGACTCTGGCTGTTTTGTTGTTGTTGTTGTTGGAACCCTAAGTTGATACAATTGGCAATGCAGTTGTTGTTGTTGTCGTTATAAAGTTGTACAAGGGAAATTGGCAAATGAAGGTCTGTTCGAAAGCCAATATGATCTAGGAATGTGGCAACATACCTAAAATCAGAGTCAATAACGTGATTAGAAAACAGTGATCAATGAGCCAAAGGACTGTCTTAGTCCATTTGGGCTGCTATAACAAATACCATGTACTGAGTGACTTCAGAACAGGAAAACATTATTTCTCTTAGTCCTAGAGGCTGGGAAGTCCAAGGTCAAGGCACTGGTACGGTAAGTGTCTCGTGAAAGCCCACTTCCTGGTTTATAGACAGGTGTCTTCGCGCTGCGTCCTCACGTGGCGGAAAGTGTGAGGGAGCTCTCTAGGGCCTTCTTTTATAAGGGCACTAAGACCAATCGTGACAGCTCCGCTCTCGTGACCTGATCAACTCCCAAAGACCCTACCTTTAAATACCACTATCACATTAGAGATTAAGTTTTACCACGTGAATTTTGGGGGAGCACAAACAGTCTATAGCAAAGACTTGTAATGAGAAGGGGGTATGAAGTGGCAAGTTATCGAGGAAATAATGCATTTTTTTAATAGAGGGAGAAAACTTGACAGCACAAGGTGACATTAGATTTCAATTGAGAAATCAATAGGAACTCGTAACCTTAACAGTAAGATATTTTCCATCTCTGCCACTGCAGCAGCCTGCACGTTCTAATCTTGTCCCCACCAGTGCGCATCTGGAAACATCTCATCTATGAGGAAATGACCAAATTTTGGTCCCAGATACAGCTTTCCGCTACAAGGAATGAAGAAACTTGCCGATTCTATGTTCTGAGTACTGAAAAATCAAGTATGGTCCTGCAGGTCTGTGTATTCCAGAAAGCAAGAGAGTGCATGGTGGGGACGCACAGTGTCTGCAAGTTTCACCTTGGTCCACTGCAGGAGGGGGATCTAGAGCCAAACTGCTGCTTGTGTGTCAAACTGCTGTTGTATGTCAGTTGGGGCTGTTGGTTGTGCTGTTTCTTTAAGGATGGGGACTCAGTTTCCTATTGCTCTCCGGCTCTCCCAGTGCAGAGACCAGTGATTTTAAAGTTCCTGGTGTTAAGCTCCTCTGACTGTTAAGATCTCTCAAAGCCACGCCCCCTTGGTTTTCAAAACCAAATATTATGGGGATCCATCTTCCCAGTGTGGGTCTCCCATGCCTGGGGCGCCTGGCAAGGGTCTTCTCCTCTCCTCTCTCCATACCTGCTGCAACCCTCCCTTTTGGTACTGAGAATATGCCCTTTTCTGAGTTTACAGAGAACTCTGTTCAAAAGTTGACAGACGTATTGTCTTCTCTGTGGTTATCAATTTTTTTCTTTGTCCAAGATAATTTCAAGGGAGAAAGATGGATTATTCAGCATGTATAGATCGTCCGTGCTCCTCTAATCAAGATCATTTATAAATATTTATTTTTAGACTGGTTTTGCTCATTCATTTCTGCTTCATTCCTGTTTATAATTACACCAAAAATAATAAGATGCCTAGGAATAAACCTAACAAACAAGTGAAAGACTTGTACACTGAAAACTGTGAAACACTGATGAAATAAATTGAAGACAACAGAAAGAAATGGAAAGACATTCCATGCACATGGATTGGAAAAAACAAATATTGTTCAAGTGTTTGTACTACTCAAAGAAATCTATATAATGCAATCCCTATTAAAATACCAACATCGCTGGATGCCTGGGTGGCTCAGTCAGTTAAGCATCTGACTTCAGCCCGGGTCATGATCTCACGGTCCATGAGTTTGAGCCTCACATCGGGCTCTGTGCTGACAGCTCAGAGCCTAGAGCCTGCTTCGGATTCTGTGTCTCCCTCTTGCTCTCTCTCTGCCCTGTCCCCACTCCCTCCCTCCCTCCCTTCCTCCCTCACTCTCTTTCTCTCAAAAATAAAAATTAAAGAATATTAAAAATATACCAACATTGCCTTTCACAGAACTAGAACAAGCAATCCTAAAATTTGTATGGAACCACAAAAGATCCTGAAGAGCCAAATCAATTTTTGAAAAAAAAGCAATGCTAGAGGTATCACAATTACAGACTTTGAGTTGTATTACAAAGCTGTAGTAATCAAAACTGTATGGTACAAGTACAAAAATAGACACATAGATCAATGGAACAGAATAGCCATTCCAGAAACAAACCCAAAATTGTATGGTCAATTAATCTTCAACAAAGCAGGAAAGACTATCCAATGAGAAATAGTCTCTTCAACAAATGGTGTTGGAAAAATCCCATAGCCACATGCAAAAGAATGAAACTGGACCATTTTCTTACACCATACACAAAAATTAATTAAAACTGGGCCAAAGACCTACATGTGAGACCTGAAACCATAAACATCTTAAAAGACAGCATAGGCAGTAATCTCTCTGACATCAGCTGTAGCATCATTTCTCTAGATATGTCTCTAGGGGCAAGAGAAACAAAAGCAGAAGTAAACTATTGGGACTACATCAAAATAAAAAGCTTCTGCACAGCAAAGGAAACAATCAGCAAAACTAAAAAGGCCACCTACCGAATGGGAGGAAATATTTGCAAATGACATTCCAATAAAGGGTTAGTATTCAACATATATAAAAAACTCCTACAACTGAACACCCAAAAAACAAATAATCCAATTAAAATATGGGAAGAAGACATGAACAGACATTTCTCCAAATAAGACATCCATACGGCCAACAGACACATGAAATTATGCTCAACGTCACTCACCATCAGAGAAATGCAAATCAAAACCAAAATGAGATATCACCTCACATCTGTCAGAATGGCTAAAATCAAAAACACAAGAAACAAGTGTTGGTGACAATGTGGAGTAAAAGGAACCCTTGTGCTATGTTGGTCAGAATGCAAACTGGTAGGTTTACTATAGAAAAAGAAAACCGTATGGAAGTTTCTTAAAAAATTAAAAACAGAAGTACTGGGGTGCCTGGTTGGCTCAGTCAGTTAAGCACCTGCCTCTTGATTTTGGCTCAGGTCATGATCTCAAGGTTCAGTTTGTGGGATTGAGCCCTGCGTTGGGCTGCATGCTCAAAGCATGGAACCTGCTTGGGACCCCCTGTCTCCCTCTTTCTCTGCCCCTCCCCCACTCATGCATGCTCTCTCCCTCTCAAAATAAAGAAATATACATTTGAAAAATAAAAATAAAAGTACCATAGAATCCACTAATTGCAGTACTGGATATTTACCTAAAATGTACCAAGAAAAACCCCACCCTAATTCAAAGGGATACATGCACCCCTACGTTTATAGTAGTACTATTTGCAATAACCAAATTATGGATTCAGCCCAAGTTGCCATCTACAGATGAATGAATGTATAAAGAAGGTGTGGTGTGGATATATACAACGGAATATTTTTCAGGCGTTAAAAAAAGAATGAAATCTTGCCATTTGCAATGACATGAGTAGAATAAGTCAGAGAGAAAGACAAATACCATATGATTTTATTCTTGTAATTTAAGAAACACAAAAAATGCACGAAGGGGAAAAAGAAAAGGAGACACAAACCAAGAAACGGGCACTAAGCTACGGAAAACAACCTGATGGTTACAGGGGTGGTGGGGAAGGTGGGGGGGATGAGTGAAGAAACAGGTGATGGCGATTAAGGAGTGCACTTGTGGTGATGAGCATCCGGTCATGTATGGAATTGTTGAATCACTACATTGTACATCTGAAACTACCGTGACACTATGTGTTCTCGTACTGAAATTAAATTAGAAACATAAAAAATAAAACAACACTGGGTCTGCTATTGGATCTTGGGTGACCCGGAAAAATGCTTGGTTTGTTTTCTGTCTTTAGACCGGTTGTCTAGCCATGGCCACAGAGCTCCCTTGTCCAAACGCCATCACTGAGAAAAAGTAGGCTGCTGGGTCTTTCTTGCGTCTTCACTTTGAAAGATCGTCTCAAAGAAGAGCTGTCTTTTGCCTTTCTTGCTGCTAGAGTTTTAGCACTCAGTCGTGGCTCGGTCGCATGCTCTGGACGTCCCACTGCCTTGCCCTGATGCTTTGCATACAGTGGGTGCAAACATGTTTGGGGGTGTGGTGGTGATCAGAGGAAGGGGCAGGATAGAATTTATTTTTATTGACTTAATGACTGAAGAGAAGTCAGTTGTTTTTGCCAGTACTTAAGATGGCCATGTCTTCAGTGGCAGGGGACCTGAATCCCAATTCCGCTACTTAGAACCTTTATCAATTTGGGTGAGTCGCTTACCTTTCCTGGGCCTCGGTGTTCCTCCCTATCAAATGGGACTAGAATTATTTGCCTTGCATACCCTATCAAATGATGCATGAAATAGTGCAAATGAAAACAGTTTGGGAATGTTTGTCATGTTTTTTTTCCACTTCAATTTGCTCACTCCTAGCATGCTGACCATCCATTTGCTCTAGCAACTAATGACACCTATTGTTGGTCAGGGATAATTTTGCCTTGGCATTCCTCTCAAAATTCTAGGGAATGTCATCTGGTCCTAGAGATTTAGTGACATCCTCAATGCAGCCAGACATAGGCAAATTTCTGAGAGAGCCAAGGAGATGTTAGAGAAATACTCTGACCAACTAGGAATAAATCCAGTAGCTTGAAGCAGAGATTTTTAAGCATACGGGAGTTGAAATACACTGGTATTGTATACGTGATTTTTATAGTCTCAAGTCTCCCGCATGTATAGGCCTGTGACTATCTTTTAAAAAATTTTTAATGTTTATTTATTTTCTAGAGAGAGAGAGAGAGACAGAGACAGAGCAAGCAGGGGAGGGGCAGAGAGGGAGACACAGAATCCAAAGCAGGCTCCAGTCTCTGAGCTGTCCGCCCAGAACCCAATGCAGGGCTTGAACTCACAAACCACGAGATCATAACCTGAAACGAAATCGGACGCTCGACAAAGTGAGCCACCCAGGCGCCTCTAATTATTTTTTAAGACCAAAGTGACTCAAAATATCTTGGGTTTGAACAATTATGTTGAATCTTCAGGACCTTCCTTGAAACCACTTTAGGTCTCTAGAACATTTAGGAATGTTTCTGATGTTCCATTTAAGGAACAAAATTTAGGGGCCAGGGGACAGAGATCCACATGTCTGAGGATGGAACGTGGCTCAGATTCCTGGACAACTCTCTGTGTGAGCCAGCAGCACACTGCACCCCTCCCCCCTCCATCCTGTTCCTTCTGGGACGTCTGAAGGTGTCATGCCCTCACCTGTTGGGGGCATATTTCTGTTCTTCCTCCTTTTCCTGTGTCCCGGTCACTGCTGATGGTGGTGACACTGACCTTGGGGCTGGTGAGGTCGGCAGTAACAATCATTGGTGCTGCAGGCTCTCTCACCCCACCCGCATGTGACGGAGGAGGTGTAGGCTGGGAGGTGTTTTCTCCTTGTTGCCCTTGGACCTCGGGAGGGAGCTGAAGGCCTGAAAGGAAGAGACCTCCCAGATGGAGATGCTTCTCACAAGGGACTGGTCCTGTTTACGCTTCTGGGAGGGAGACGGTGCTGGCTGGCTGTTGCAGAACATCACGTAGGTCATGTCCATCTTGGAGGACCGGGTGCTAGAAGGCTCACATGGCTGATCAGCAGCACCGACTGCCGGGTGATGCGGCTGAGCTTGCATGTTCTCCCAGTGGGTTAACTTCTGGGTGCCTGCCACGGTCTCAGGAGTCACAGTCATGTGCTGCACTGACCTGTGCTTGGCCACTCCAGTCACATGCCGCCATGCCAGGGAAAGCCAGATTTTCCAAGCTGAAGCGACCAGGCCTGGTGGGCAACTAGGCCCGGTCTGATCTGAAGACACTGTAGACACACGAAATTGCCAGCATGTGTAGAAGAAGATGGCTGCCATCCTGCATCTGGGCGGACACATGATGAGAGCTTGATAGAAAGAGTCAGGAGGGGCACAGATCTGGGCTGTTCCTGTCCACAGGGGCATGCTCTGCTGGGTCGCTGAGGTCATGGCTGCCGCTGAGGGCTGGTAAAGGGCAGATTGGTAACTTAGGAGACTTCGGCTTCAGTTGAATAAATAGTGGCGCTGGTAGAGGCAGGAGCCTGGTCCTGGACAGCGTTCAGATGGTTGTTGAAGGTCATGGTGACATCGGTCGGTGTGCTGGGGGCCACCTGCCTGATCAAGATGGTTTTGCCTGGGTTTGCAGTGTCCTCCGTATTCACCCAGTGCTTGCAGACCTCCATGATCTGGAAACAGTTGATTTGTGTATAACGGGAAAAATCACGTAAGTGTCTCAGGGTTTCAACTGGAGTGATGCTCAGCATCTATGGTCAGCGTCTTCTTTTTTTTATTTTTAATTTTTTTTTTCAACGTTTATTCATTTTTGGGACAGAGCATGAACGGGGGAGGGGCAGAGAGAGAGGGAGACACAGAATCGGAAACAGGCTCCAGGCTCTGAGCCATCAGCCCAGAGCCCGACGCGGGGCTCGAACTCCCGGACCGCGAGATCGTGACCTGGCTGAAGTCGGACGCTTAACCGACTGCGCCACCCAGGCGCCCCCAGCGTCTTCTTTAATAGGTCAATGAACTCCCGCCAGTCTGCCTTTTCCACAAACATGCCACTGCCTTCTAAATCTATTGTCGTGTTCACTTGGGCCACAGCATCTAAATAGTGGAAAATGTACTTCCTTGCTTCTTTCTACTTAACCGCCATTTCTGCTTCATGGTCCTCTGGTGTCTTCAGCCTCGGCAAAGTATAGGAAAACTCTATGTCCCAGTTGAAAAGCCTAGTTGTCTTTGTCCCTGCACTTCATAAATGTTTATCTAGCAAACCTTGTTTTTGTGAAATACACCAAATCCGATTACGTTCGGAAGCTCCTGGGTAGGGTGGCCAGCCCAGGAACAATTCGGTAATGACACAGCCCAGCGACCACATATCAGTTGCCTCTCAAAATGGTAAACCAGGGATGATCTCAGGGGCCCCATAACATCCGGGCTGCAAGTAGGTAGAACACATAGCTCTGGACACGTGACTGGCCGAACCAAAGTCAATGACCTTTACTCTGTAGGGTTATCGAGATGGGATCACCCAGCGTGGTGTTTTCTCGTTTGGGGTCAGCATGGATAAGAATTAAGCTTTGGAGTTTCATCAGGGCTGTGGCTACCTGCTGGAGGCCTGTACAAATGTATCTGAGTGGCAACGGGCTAAACTTACTCTGCTTCAAAAGGTCATGGAGGTCCTGCTCCAACATCTCAAAAAACCAAGCACGTGTGATCCTTGTGCTGGAAGCACTCATAGACGCAGACACAGTTGTAGTCCTCAGCTCTCCCGCTCTCAAGGGGGCCAGGATCCTCTCCTCAGTCTGACCTTGCCAAGCACATGGAGGGGTGATTCTCCAGGGTTTTGATGGCCACACTTTCAGTGGGGCCCCATTTCTGGCACTGGACTAAACATCCCTTGGCCCAAGAAATCTAGAAGTTCCTGAGCGTTGGTCATAGAGCACAGTACTTCATGCTAGGCTAGCTGAGAATCACCTTCACGGTTGGAGCCACTGTTTTTGGAGGGGGTAGTCATGGTGGTGGCAGTGGCTACCATGGCCCCACTTGCATTATTCTGAATCATGGATGGATGCTCTTTGATGATCAGCACGCTCCTTCTGTTTCTATCTCCTCACTCTTAGGCTTGAGTCCACAATTTTGTTAGGTATGAGGAAGGCTCACGGTGCTCCAACACATTAGGTTATGTTGAGACAGTTAAGGATCATGGGAAGAAGCCCTAAGTAGAAAACACTATGCACCTGGGGCACTTTCTGTTGGCTGTTACTGTTAAACTGCTTCTCTTAGAGCACAACACTAGGATGCAGCCCCATATAGAAGCCAGACTTCAGACAGGACCCTGGCTCCATGACGCGTCAACGAGCTACCTGAATTGCCTGCCAATATCAACCCATCAGGATGAGGGGACTTTCTCTCTACACAAGCAGGGCATCCCCTCTGTTCAGGGAGGCTGGCCTGATTATTTATTCTCTGTTGACGCTGTGTCTTGCTTCGGCTCGAGCCCTTGAATTTTGGGGTCTGGCCTCATTTCTATTGTTGTCTGGCTGAGAAACCAACGCCTGTGAAAAGGTGATCCACCAAGAACTTGTCCAGTGAAATAAGTACTATATTCTGATGTTACAGCTCTGTGCCCAGTGCTTCTGGGGAGGATGGTTTCGCTCAGTTTCTTCGCACTACAAAAAGCACTTGATTTAAGGGTGTGAGGGGAGAACACGTGCACACGCAAGGCTATACCTTCACCAGCGGGGCAGGTATCTTGAGATGGACCGCCACAGAAAAGGAAACAGAGTGTGCAAGCTGGGCCCACCCACCCCAGCCTCGGAATCTGCGACCTTGACCCCGTGTCTCCATGCTTGGCCAGTTTTGGGGGACTGGGCACCAGTTTTGGGGGACTGGGCTCCACTGCCACCAAGGTGGGGTCCTGAGCAGAGTTCTGGGGCAGGCGGGCAAGTGGGCACAGTGGTTCCTCCATGGGTGCGTGGTGAGGCAGGAGCCCAGGTGGGTAGTGCACAGCCAGTGCCCAGACAGCGCTTGGCCGGATCTCAGCTCCTGTGGTTACCAATTTTCTATAGATGTCTTCATGTATCTCTGTGTACATTTAATGTCACTCTTGGCTTTTCCCCCTAATCTTTTTTTTTTTTTAATTCATTTTAAAACAGCCTCATGGTTATATAAATTAAAATTATTTTCTTCTTAAAATTTTTTTAATGTTTATTTTTGAAAGAGAGACAGAGTGCCAGCGGGCGAGGGGCAGAGTGAGGGAGACAGAGAATCCAAAGCAGGTGGTCGCAGGGCTCGAACTCTCGAGCTCACAAACGGTGAGATCATGACCTAAGCCAAAGTCAGACGCTTAACCGACTGAGCCACCCAGGCACCCCGTAAGTTAAAATTATTTTAAAAGTACTTACATGACTGGATTTGCACCTCACTCCAACTGAAATGATTTTTAAACATCAATAAAATGCATGCATGAAACGACAGTAGTCAAGGTATTGAGGTTCAGGGAGTGGAAGATAGTTACAATGAGGGATAGGAAATGAGCACCATTAAACTTATCATTGCCCCAGGTTAGTTTCTAGAGGGAATTTTGAGGACACAGCGCAAAGGAAAGAGGAATTCAGCTAAGATGAAACCGAGAGCCAGGGTGTGAGGCATTTACATTCTCAGGACAGATTCCTGGAGAAGAGAGAGAATTCTAGAGATCCGCATCAAGTCTTTCTCTGGTAGAATACTGATAATCACAGGTATATGAGGAAACTACCTGAGGCTTTGGAAGAAGTAACAGAAAAAAAGTTAGAAGCACCGATCTCTGGGGAACACACTGAGCTAGAAATAGGTCCTGTCCCACAAACCAGAGCCAGAAACTTCGTAATTCACAAAGCCTTGGGTAGAGAGAGTATTCAGATAGGTTTTGACTCTGCTGCGGGACAAATTCTCCATAGATGCTGCACTTCCTCTGCTTTTGAAACCTTAAAAACAAGATTCAAAAGGATCAAAATGACACCATCTGCATCGAAGAATAAAGCTCAAGAATATCCATAGTGGTAAAAACCATACAGCATCCAACAAGATAAAATGAACAATGTCTGGCACTGGATAAAAAATTATAAAACATACAAAGAAACAAGAAAATATGACCCAAACTGAGGAGGAAAATAAAAGTCCAGGGTGAAGAGACTTTACATTTTGTTTTATTATGACCAGAGGATGCTGGCTTTCATTTCTCTTCTGTATGAAATTTATTGGGATTTACTTTGTGACTTAATATCCGGCCAGTTTTGAAGATGTACTATGGAAATCTGAGGAGAATATTTACTATGAAGGTACTATTAGGGTATACATTTCTACATACAGTTACTAGGTTGCTTTAAGCCCTTTACATTCTTAGCTGTTAGTTTGAACTTAACCTCTCTTTGAGTTTCATGTTGAAGAATCCTAGTACTGGTACCAGAATTTAAAGGAGATCTAAGTTTATGAATCACTGGGAGAAAGAATTTCAATGGCAAAGTTAATACTCCCTTAGGACTCTGTTTTACCATGTAGCTCTTGTCTTCCCAGGAATTTCTGCTTTATGAAGGAGTTTCCCATATTATCTGACACACGTACATTTTTGTTATGATTTTCATTGTGAATTGTGGCCTTTAGCATTATAAAGTGCCTCTTCTAATTTAATGTATTTTGGGCTGCATTCATTTTTTGTAATATCAGGATTGTAACACCTGCTTATTTCCTGCATTTCCTCTGTATACATTTGCCCATCATTTTGCTTTTCTAAGTCACTTTGATTTAGGTGTGTCTTTTAATTAGCCGAGTATCAGTTTTGCTTTATGAGCCAATCTCAAATTCTTTTTTTACTATGAGTTACGTCCATTTACCCTTGTATAAATACAATTATTATGTCCCCAAAATAAAATAAACGTTAAATTTGGCTTCTGCCATTTTAAAATCATCTTTATTTTTTTTAGTGTTTATTTGTTTATTTTATTTATTTAAAGAATTTTTTTAATGTTTTATTTATTTTTGAGACAGAGAGAGACACAGCATGAACAGGGGAGGGGCAGAGAGAGAGGGAGACACAGAATCCGAAGCAGGCTCCAGGCTCCAAGCTGTCAGCACAGAGCCCGACGCGGGGCTCGAACTCACCAACCGTGAGATCATGACCTGAGCCGAAGTCAGACGCTTAACCAACTAAGCCACCCAGGCGCCCCTATTTGCTTATTTTTGACAGACAGAGCTAGAGAGTGAGCAGGGGAGGGGCAGGGGCAGAGAAAGAGCGAGACAGAGTCCCAAGCAGGCTCTGTGCTGTCAGCAGAGAGCCCACCATAGGGCTCAAACTCACTAACTGCAAGATCATGAGCTGAGCTGAAACCAAGAGTCATACGCTTAACCGACTGAGGCACCCAGGCGCCCCTAAAATCATCTTTAAATAAGACCCTGTGATGCCCATGTATTGCTTATGTATCAATCTGTGAGACTTATCTATTTTCATTTCTTTCTCCCTTCTCTTCCCATTTTTAGCTTATCTCTACCTGTCAGAACACGGAACACTTACATGCTAATCTTTCATACTTCTTTCTACTTTTTAGTGTTCGTTGTATAATTGAAAATATTCAATCGTTACCATTCAATCGTTACCAAAAAAACCCATTGGTGGTTTTGCGTATCATGATTGGATAAAGCTAGTCTTCTACTCCATTTATCTGCAAAGATGCATGACTGCAATATTATCTGAGTACTTCAGTGTTGAAACTTTTCCTCTTGAGTTTAAAATTGAGTGACAGTTTGGTTAGACATGAAATCTTGGGCAAAATATATATTTCGTTGAGAATTTTTTGTTCAGTTTGTTTTAAATATGGCTCTACTATTGACTTGGTTTGCACCCGGTTGTTGAGAAGGCTAATGCCAAGTTGGTTTTCTTTCTTTTGTAAGTGATGAGGTTCCCTCGTTCCTAGAAGACCTGAGAATATGTAATCTTTATACTGAAGCCTAGTAGTTTTATTAGGATATCTCAGTGTGGGCAGCTCGGGTATCACAATAAATCCTTTGTTTTGGAGAGAGAGGGAGTGAGAGCCCCTGAGCTCAAGAGACAGTCGGGGAGGGGCAGAGGGAATCTTAAGCAGGCTCCAAACCCAGCCTGGGGCTCTGGAGCCCAAGGTGAGGCTGAATCTCACAACCTTGAGATCATGATCGGAGCTGAAATCAAGTGTATTAGGGCTCTTAACGGATTGCGCCCCCCAGGCACCCCTCACAGTGCATTTTGTAAGTATTTAGATTCATATCTTCTTTTATCCATGCAAAAGTTTTCTTTGATTGTATTTTATGAATACAATTGAATGATGAATATTATTTATGTTTCCTTGTTTTTGTTTTCTTCTTTAAGGACCAACGTATATTGTCTTTTCTTATTCGCTCTATCAAGTCACTAATATAATTTTTATCTCTTCGTTACTATGTTTTCATCTTCTTGAGTGCTTTTTTCACCCATCTTGATGGGGGCATAATCTACATAAAACAAATTATAAAATAAATTATAATATTTTTAGGGATACAGTTGTATACAATCATATACCAATGACTAGAATCAAAATGTAGAATATTGCCATCATACCATAAAGTTACATCATTCCTATTTGTATTAAATCTCATCCCCAAAGCCACAGTCCCAGGTAACAGCTAATATACTAATATGCTTTCTGGTATTATATTTTTGCCTTATATAGAATTCCATGAAAATGGATATGTATGTTTTTTCCTGCGAATGTTTTTGAGATTCATTTCATGTTGTTCCATGTATTGGTAGTTTATTCCTTGCTACTGTTGAGTAGATGTCAATAGTACAGATTTATCCTGTTCAAAAAAAAATCTATTCACCAGTTGATGGACAAGGAGATTATTTCAAATGTTTGAGGTATTATGAATAATGCAGCTTTGGATCATGGAGTCTTAATTTACATTTAAGCCTTTTGTAGATCCATGTGTTTATTTCTCTTGGGTAAATACCTGGGAATGGACTTCTGAATTATATAGTAAATGTACATTTAACTTCATAAAGAAATACCAAACTTCTTTCCAGTGAGATTTTACCATTTTGCCATTCCACTACTAGCTCCTGCACATCTTTGTCAATGCCAAGTTCTGTCTGTCTTTTAAATTTTAGCCATTCTAGTGAGTGTGTAATATTTTTAATATTATACTGTTAATTTATACCTCCTGGATGCCTACTGATGGTGTCTGTATGTATCCATTAGCCATTCATATATCTTCTTGGCTGAAGTGTCGATTAATGTACTTTGCCAATTTTTAATTGGTTTATTTCTCTTCAAAACAAAGTATAAAAGAGACAAACAAACAAAAAATGGACACTTAAGTACAGAATAAGCTGGTGGTTGCCAAATGGATGACATGGATGAAACAGAGAAAGGGGGTCAAGAGTATATTTATATTTATGTTGATGAGCACTGAACTGTTGACTCGTTCAATTGTACAGCTGGAAATAATAATGTATGGTAATTATACTTCAAAGAGAAAATATTTATATATTCTATTTAAAAACCTTTGTCAGAGATATGTTTATAAATATTTTCTCCGTATCTGTGGCTTGACTTTTTATTTTCTTCATTGTGTCTTTCAAAGACACAAAAAAGTTTAAGTTTGTTAAGGTATGTTGGCCTTGTATCCTGTGATCTCGCTCAATTAAATTATGAGTTCTACTGTAATGTAATTTAAGATTTTCAACTCACGTCATTTCGTGTATATTCCCCAAGGATTTCTATGTCAACAGTCATGTCTCTTATGAACACAGACAATTTTATTCTTCCTTGCCAATGTCTTTTATTTCTTTTCTTTATTCCAGTTACTGGGACCCTTGATATAATATTGAATAGCCTTGCTGAGAGCAGATATCTCTACCTTCTTCACCATCTTAAGGTAAAAGCAGCTGGTGTTTTATCATTGAGTGTGATAGCTGTTGGTAATTTTTATATCCCCTTTAATAATTTAAGACTGTTTCTAGTTCTATTTTTTCTAAGAGTTTTTTCTTCAGTGGCTGTGGGATTTTTTTATAGTGCTTTACTTTCATTTACTAAAATGATCATGTTTTCTTGTCTTTTATTAATATGGTGATTTGAGTTGACTGATTTTTTGAAGCCTATTGTCAAGCCTGTGGGGATTGCTCGATTTGTTTCATAATATTTTCTGAAAAATTTTTGTATCTATATTCATTGGAATAGTGATCTGTTTTTTTTTTTTTTGTATGTGTAGTTTCTGTGTGTAGTTTTAGTGGTTATAAAGTAATGATCTCTTTTTAAAAATTTTTTTAATGTTTATTTTTGAGAGAGAGAGAGACAGCATGAGTGGGGAGGGGCAGAGAGAGGGAGACACAGAATCTGAAACAGGCTCCAGGCTCGGAGCTGTCAGCACAGATCCCAACGCAGGGCTCAAACTCGTGAACCACGAGATCATGACCTGAGCTAAAGTGGGACGCTTAACTGACTGAGCCACTCAGGTGCCCCAGTAATAATCTCCTTTTTAAAAAATGTTTACTTTTCCATTTTTAGAGAGTGAGTAAAAGTAGGGGAGGTGCAGAGAGAGAGAGAGACACACACACACAGACACAGGGCTCAGTCTCATGAACCATGAGATCATGACCTGAGCCAACATCAGGAATCAGACACTTAACTGACTGAGCCACCCAGGCATCCCGGAACTAATGATCTTCTTAAGTGAGTTGATAAATGTTCATTTTTCTTCTATTCAGAAAGTGTTTATGTAGGATTTCAGTTATTTCTCTTTGAATGTTTGAAGATGTTTACCAGTGAAGGGACCGGGACCTGAAGTATATTTGAGGGAAGAGTTGTAACTATGATTACAATTTCCTTAATTTGTATATGGCAATACATTCTTTTATTTTTTCTTATATCTGTTTTGGTAATTTGTAATTTTCCCATTTTCCAGCCATTTTATTTAATACATTTCACAAACTTCCAAGTCCCTGTATAAAGACCAGTGAAAGGCAAATGGCTGATTCCTTGTAATTTGTGTCTCTTAACAAATTAACAATATACATAAATTGTCAAATTTCTGGCCAGAAAAGTTTTTGTAATATCCTCTTATCCCTTAACTGTCTGTAGAATCTATAATTATTCACCCTCTTTTATTTCTGATGCTGGTTATTTAGCATATTTTCTCTTTTTGTCTCTCTTGATTTTTTCTGGGAACCAGCTTTTGGTTTCATTATTGTCTCTAATTTTGGTTTATTTTCTGTTCACTTGGTATCAGCCCTTATCTTGATTATTTCCTTTGGTTTAACTTTGTTCTTCTTTGCCTGGTTTCTTTAGGTAAGTCCTTAGATCGTTGGCTTTGGATCTATTTAATCTCAAATATATGCATTTAAAGCTATAACGCTTCCCTTAAGCACTTCTCTAGATGCATCTCACAAAGTTCCATATGTCATATTTTTATTACATTCAATTTAAAATTTCCTTATTTTCCTTTTATTTTTTTCTTTCAGTGAGTATTATTTAGAGATGTGTTTTTTATAATTTTTTTAAAATGTAGAGTTTTCATATTATACGTGTGTGTGTATGTGTGTGTGTATATCTATCTATATAAATCTTCTATCTTTCTACTTTTGATTTCTAATTTATTTCTACTCTGGTTACAAAGCAGACTGTACTATGTGGATCATTTGAAATTTACTGACAGTGGCTTTATGCTTGTGTATTTCATTTAGATTGATAATAACATTATCTGCACGTAAAAATAATGTATGCCCCGTGGTTGTTGGGTATAAAGTGGGAAGTAGTGTGTTTCAGGTTTTCTATGTCTTGGTGATTTTATCTAGTGGTCTTATCAATTGCCGAGGGAGAGAAGTCTTAGCGTCTGGAGCAGCCGTCCTGTGACCTGCCGTGGCCACGGCCACCTGAGTGCCCAATTTGCCAGTATGGAACCATTCCTCAGGGTGATCAGCCAGCTGCCTGGTGGCAGGTTAATTACAGCGGCCTGCATCCATCACAGAAGGGGCAGCTTTTTGTTCCTGTTGGAATAGCTACTTTGTCTTGCGGAAAGCAGGCGTCACATGGCCAGCCACAACTCTCTGGGACTGCATGATCAGTGCCCTGGGCCGGAAACATTCCCCTATACGATGAAATGGGTGATGAGGTGTTGCTCGGTCCTATAGTCTTCTTTCTTTTTTTGGAAAAACCTTCCTCTGTCTTGGGTGTGCAGTGAACTTCTTTTTATTGCCCAAGGATGTATGTCGCATGGTACCCGGCCAGCCTCACTTCCATTGTAAGGAAATGGGGTCTTTGCCTTCAGGGTGGGAGGGATGGATGTAGTCCATCATCCTGTGTCGTGTATTGGGAAGGATCAGCTGGCCGTGGGAGACCAGCACACGTTACAGACATTGATCTTGCTATGACTCTTTGTGTGAACGAAGGGTTGCTGCAGCCAGGGTCTTATGTGTTGAGTCTTCTTTGGCAAATCCAAATCCACAGAAGATGTGGTGGGTTGAGGTCTCTGGGCTCCTGCTTCGAGGTGCTGGCATTATTCTGATCTTTGATGTCCTCTATGTGGTAGGAATCTTCACCTGGGATTGGTAGCTGGGTTTTCCTACTCGACAATATCTCCTACTACGATTGTGGAATTGTCTCTCTCTCCAGGTCTGTCAATTTTTGCCTTATATACTCCATAGCTATTATAGCACATACATATTTCTTTAGAGTTAAGTCTTAGTGGTGAATTGTCCCCTTAACCACTATGAAATGTCTCATTTTATTTTTGATACTACTCATTGTCATCAGTATATTTTATATTAAATAGTTGCTTCAGCCTTTTTATGCATACTGCCAGTATGATATACATTTTTAATCCAGTTACTTTCATTGTATCTGTGTTTTTATATGTGAGATGTGTCTTTTGTACACAGCATGTAGTTGATTCTTGCATTTTTATTCATTGTTATATCTGCCTTTTTATTATACAGTTTAATTCATTAAAGTTGAATATAGGGGCGCCTGGGTGGCTCAGTCAGTTAAGCGTCCGACTTCGGCTCAGGGCATGATCTTGCGGTCCGCGGGTTCGAGCCCCACGTCGGGCTCTATGCTGACAGCTCAGAGCCTGGAGCCTGTTTCGGATTCTGTGTCTCCCTCTCTTTCTGACCCTCCTCTGTTCATGCTGTCTCTCCCTGTCTCAAAAATAAATAAATGTTAAAAAAAATTTAAAGTTGAATATAGTCGTTGACATTGGTTTACGTTTACCATTTTTCTATTTGTGTTTAATTTGTTCTTTCTGCCTTTCAACCCTCTTCTCCTTTTTCCCATCTTTTAAACTATTAGGTGACTAAATTTTAGTATTCCATTTAAACATTATGATTGACTTTTTTTGCTTCCTGTTTTTCAGTCCCTTCCCTAGGGATTTATTGAGTGAGGTATGGCGAAACCAGACACACACCAAGAGAGAGAAAGCAGAAAGAGTTTTACAGTTTGCTATAGTTACAGTTCCCTGGGGAGAATGTCATACCCTACCCATGGCCACACAGGGTAAGCTCTAGAGGCAGGGGGAGAGAGAGAGAGAGAGAGAGAGAGAGAGAGAGAGAGAGAGAGAGAAAACGCACGTGCAACTGTGGGTAAGCACCTTTATTATAGTTTCTGTGCAAGGAAATGGTGAGGTGGGACAAGTATGTTTAGGATTGGCTAGATTGAATCATTTCAGTGGCATCAAGGGCATAGAGGGCTGTCCCTAGTTGTCTGGCATCTTGCCCTGGGGCAGTGAGGACAGATAAATAGTTGCCCTGAGTATGAGAACTTGATAGGAGACGTGGCTGGGAGTATGAACTTTACTGGCTGTTCAAGATGGAAACTGACCTACCTTTTAATAAAGGCCTCAAAAGTGGGCCAAGATTGCATTTTTAAAACTATATTAAAAGATTATAGCTACATCCTTAACATTTCACAATCTACTTTTCATTAATGCTGCATGACTTGAAATGAATGTAGAAACCTTGCAATGCTAAAGGTCAATTGATCTTCCCATCTTTTATGCTAAAATTATATGTATTATATTGCCATAGATTATATAACCTAAAAGATGTTGTAAAGTTTGCTTTAATCTATCATATGTGTTTTAAAGGAATTTAAAGGAAAAAATTGTCTTTTTATATTTACCACTTAGAGTGCTCTTTATTTCTTTGGGAGGATCCAAGTTTCCATCTGGTATCAGCTTCCTTCGCCTGAATAACTTCCTTTACCATTTCCTATAATGTAGGCTTAAGGGCAATACGTTCCTGTGTTTTTCTTCCATTTGGAAATGTCTTTATTTTCCCTTCATTATTGAAGGATATTTTTATTGGAAAAGAAAATATGGTTGACAGATTTAATTTTACATTCAGCATTTTAAAGATGTTGCCTCATTTTCTTCTGGCCTCCAGACATCCTGATGAATAGCTATTAATTGAATCATGATTCTCCTGTACATCATATGCCGTTTTCTTGTTGCTGCTTTTAAGATTTTCTTTATTTCACATTCAACTGCTTGATTATGAAATGCTCCAACAGAGACTGCTTAAATGTTTATTCTGATTGGAGTTCCTTGAATATCCAGTTCTATAAATCTACATGTTTCATCAAACTTAGAAATGCCATAGACATTGTTCAAATTTATTTCCGGCTCTATTTTCATTCTTCTCCTTCTGGGCGCCCTGTTACATGTACTTCAGTCAACTTGTTATTAACCATCCAGTCTCTAAGAATCTGTTCGTTTTCTTTTTTTAATGTTTACTCATTTTTGAGAGAGAGAGAGAGGGAGGGAAGGAGAGAGAGAGAGAGAGAGAGAGAGAGAGAGAGAGAGAGAGAATGCACAAGTAGGGGAGGGGCAGAGAGAAAGAGGGAGAGAGAGAATCCCAAGCAGTCTCTGCACCGTCAGCACAGAGCCCAACGCGGGGCTTGAACTTGCGAACCACGTGATCGTGACTTGAGCCGAAATCAGGAGTTGGATGCTTAACTGACTGAGCCACCCAGGCACCCCAAGAATCTCTTCATTTTCTTAAAATAAACTTCTTTTTGTTTCGTAGAGCAGTGTTTGGCTCATAGCAAAATGGAATGGAAAGTATAGAATTCCCATATATCCCTGGCTTCTACCCATGTACAGCCTCCCTTAGAATTCTGTATTCTTTTGAGTGATAGTCAACTGTGGCACAAGACAAAATGGAGGAGAAGTTTGGGAAGACCAAGTTCACTATACGCACAGGTCCTGGACGCAGGAGACATGGCGTACCACACAGGGCCACATAGGAAAACACTATCATTGTCCAGGGGGCAGAAAGTACAAGAGGGAGGAGAGAGCCTACGCCTCAGGCTCTATTAGAGTTTCCACGGGAAAAGAAAGCAGGGCAAAGTAAGCAATTTCAGACTGGCTAATTTGAATAATTGTGGCAGGCTCTCAGCCACAGAGCTAATGCCTAGTTGCCTGGTACCTGGCCCTGGGATGATTAAGGCACGGGAATATTGTCTCCTGCGGTATACAGGTGAGCTAGAAGAAGAATGGCTCTGAGTTGGATACTTTGCACACCAAAGGCATGCTCCCGGTTGGTTAGCTCAGGGGGTGGCAGTCTCCCCAGTGACAAAGGTTTTTAAGATTTCAAAACATCATAATATACAGAAAAAAAGACATGTGAACGATGCACCAGCTACCAGCATCCTGAACACAGTACATTTGTTACCACCAATGACCCTACGTTATTATCACCCAAGTCATGGTGTGCATTAGTGTTTACTCTTGGTGTTACCCATCTTAGAGATCTGGACAAGTATATAATGACCTGTGGCCACTCATATAGTATCATCCAGAATAGTTTCACTGCCCTAAAACTCCTCTGTGTCCCACCTGTTCATCCCTCCTTCCCTCCCAGCCTTGGTAACCACTGATCTTTTCACTTTATAGTTTTACGTTTACCAGAATGTCCTATTGTTGGAATAATACATAATGTAACCTTTTCAGATTGAATTCTTTCACTTAGTACTATCCATTTAAGGTTCATTCCATGTCTTTCCAGGTCTTGGCAGCTCATTTCTTTTTAGCGTTGAATCGTATTCCATTCTCTTGATGTACCGCAGTTCATTTATTCATTCACTTAGTCAAGGCCATAGTGGAGTGGTTGTTTCCAAGTTTTGGCAGTCATGAATAAATTCGTGTGCGGGTTTTGACTTTATCCTAATTGGCATGTAGAGGTATTTCATTGTTTTTTTTTAATGTAAATTGAGATTAGTTAATATATAGCGCAATAATGGTTTCAGGACTAGAATTCAGGGATTTCATCACTTAACATATGACACCCAGTGCTCATCCCAACAAGTGCCCTCCTTAATGCCCCTCACCCATCTAGCCCATCCCCCCACCCACCTCCCTTCCAGCAACCCTCAGTTTGTTCTCTGTCTCTAAGAATCTCTCCTGGTTGGCCTCCCTCTCTGTTTTGAAATTTCATTGTTTTTTAAATTGGCATTTCCCTGGTGACATGTGATATGGAGAATCTTTTCATATACTTGTTTTCCATCTGCATATGTGCTTTGGTGAAGTGTCTGTTAAGGTCTTTGGCCCATTTTTGATTTGGGTTGCTTGTTGTTTTATTGTTGTAGGAGTTTTTTTTTCTTTTCAAATTTTTATTTAACTTCTAGTTAGTTAACAGTGCAGGTTTCAGGAGTAGAATTTAGTGATTCATCACTTACATACAACACCCAATGCTCATCACAAGTTTCCCTCTTTGATACCCATCACCCATCTAGTTTTTGTATATTTTGGATAACAGTCACTTACCATCTATGTCTTTTGCAATGAACTCCTTCCAGTGTGTGATTGGTCTTCTCCTTCTCCTTCTCTTGTGTTAAAAAAATCTTTTCTCCTGTTCTTCAGATTGTATAATTGCTACCGATTTATCTTCAAGTTCATAGATTCTTTTGTCACTCCCATTCGGCTAAGTCCATCCCGTGAATACGTTTTTAAAACTCGAATAATTTTTGCCACTCTAAAATTGCCGTTTAAAAATTGTATATCTACCTGTTAAGATTTAGTATCTTTTTATTACTTGTGAGTAGGTAGTTTTACATTGTTAAGGACAATTGTAATAGCTGCCTCCAAATCTTTGTTTACTAATCATGTCCTCGGTACATCTCAGGGTTTGTGCCAGCTAATTATCTTTTTCTCTTAAAAAGGAATTACATTTTCCTAGTTCTCCGTATCTCATACTATTTTGAATTTTTTCCAGGATATTATGCATGTTAAGTTCTGGGGACTCTCAATTCCTTTATTTTTATTTTTTGAGTGTTCTCTTTTGTTTTAGCAGACAGGTGAGTCCATTGGGTTCAAATGGAAAACTCTGGTTCTTGCATAGCAGAGCATTTCGTACATTTGTTCTTAGCCGAGCTGCCTTGGGTATGTTCTGTGAATCTGTGGTTGCACCACCAGCCAGTGACATTAGGAAATATAATTTAAAGATCTGCTCTCTGACTCTTTGCTCTCTTGGTTTTTTGCTCTCTTTTTCCAGTGTTCATGGTTGGTCCAGACTGAATTGTCTTGTCTCTCAGCTCAGAAAGCCTGAGGTCGTTCCTATAAAGCTTATCTGTGCCAACTCTCCTACTAGAAGTAGTGAAAGCAGGGAACTCACATTGTACATTGGCCTTCCTTAGTTCATGTACCTTCTAGCAAAATCTTCTTGCTTTTGTTCACTGACTTTATGTTCAGAGTTTATAGTTGTTATTCATGGGAGATACTCTTTTTTTAACGTGTATTTGTTTTTGAGAGAGAAAGAGAGACAGAGCACGAGCAGGGAGTGGCAGAGAGAGGAGACACAGAATCCAAAGCAGGCTCCAGGCTCTGAGCTGTCAGCACAGAGCCCAACACAGGGCTCGAACTCATGAACCACAAGATGATGACCTGAGCCACCCAGGCACCCTGTATGGGAGATGTTCTTAATGATTATCAGGCACTTGATCATTTTATTTTTTTTTTGTATTAAATATTTTTTAATCTATTCACCCTTGTGTACCTTGTGAAATAATCTTCACTTCTTATTCTTTTTTCTTCAGTTTCTTTCTTGAGTTGGATCACTTCTCGTTTCTTTTTATTTGTATGTTTGTTTGCAGTTGAGGCTTTAAATTTCTATTAGAGGTTTTAATTTTTATTTAAAAATTATATTTCTGAATATGAATTCACATTAGATACTCATAGTTTTTCAGTACTTCATGTTTTGTTTTGTTTTGTTTTTGATTTTGGATAACTTTTGTTGGTTGAAATAGTTTGATTCTCATTTTCTCTTTCTTCAGAGTAGTTTTATATGGACGTACTTGTGTTTTCTGCCTAAGTGTCTTACTTCTTTGCGACCAGCAATATATGATAAATTTAAGGTGTTTTGGTTATGAACTGATTTTATTTTATTTATTTATTTTTTAATTTTTTTTAGTGTTTATTTTTGAGAGAGAGAGAGAGAGAGAGAGAGAGAGAGAGAAAGAGACAGAGTCCAAGCTGAGGAGGGGCAGAGAGAGAGGGAGACACAGAATCCAAAGCGGGCTCCAGGCTCCGAGCTGTCGGCACAGAGCCCGATGCGGGGCTCAAACTCACGAACCACGAGATCATGACCTGACCCAAAGTCGGACACCCAACCGATCGAGCCACCCAGGCACCCCGGTTGTGAACTGATTTTAAAGAGAGGTTTTTTAAATCAATGGCAAATTTTTATGTAGGCAGAAGGGCTTGATTTCATCGTTCACTTTTCCTTCTCTGAGACCCTTAAATTCCCCTCCTCTTTTTATCCTCCCCTTCCCGATTACGGTTTCATTTTCTCTTATTTCTATTAAGTATCTGAAGAATGTGTCCCTCTTTCAAGTTGCTTCTTCTTCTTGAAGACATGGTGTCTTTTCAAGATTGTCACTTCTGACTTTGCATGCTTCCATGAGCATTCCTTGAAATTCACCAGCCTCTGGTTGTCTGAATCAGTTTTCAGATTTTTCTAAACACTTCCTCTCTTAAAGATGATTCTTCTTTTTCTGGAAGTGATATTTTTCTGGGTCTGCCTCTCTTAGTTCCTAGGGCCATTCTCCTATTCTCCATATAATCTAGCTGGTATTCTACACTGGCTTGAGCCCTGGACATAGTTGACCGATTTGCCGTGGTTAAGTCACATCTGTAACTACTTTAAAATTCATACCTCTATATCTCTATATCTTAGGCAAGTTGTAGACATGAGTTGTGGAGAATTTAGTAGCCCTTCTTTATCTATATGATTTTCTGATGGTAATGTAAAGATTCAGACTTTGGTAGCTGAATTTCTCCTATGAGAACCCAGAAATCACTTTACTACCCTTTGTTGCTAATATGTAAAAAGACAGTAGTATGCCTATGAACATGTATTCATCTTGACATTTTTTATTTTGTCAAAATGAACACTACTCAAAAAAATCAAACTCTTGTTGCAATGTATTTTTCAAAATGGAAAAACTGAAAAAATGAATTCCGGTATCTGTCATTTGCAAGTGGAAGAGAATAATATTTCTAAACAGTATGTTTATTATTATGCTCTTTTTATATAGCAATTAAAATATAAAATTTATATAGCAAGACCATGTTTCACTACAAATCTGTTAAATTTTAATTATGTGGAATGCACGTGTCGAGAAGGAAATAATCTATTTTTTGTTAGTACTAGGCCTTTTATGCAACCATCTGTGCTCAGCAAATCATAAAAATCGGAAAGGGTCTCTGAGCTCTGCTTCAAAGACGCCACTGCAAGGTCATTGTTCTTTCCTAACTGCCTTTACCATCAACTTGTTCACTTCAGAACATTTACACATTTTTGCCTAACATATGACAATTGATTCAGTATTTGTCTGCCGAGTCTCTCCTAAAGTTTCTCACTAAGAAAACAGCAGAAACCCATTACGAACCTAGATAACAAGAGACATTTTTAATTAACTCTGCAGAAATAGTTTTAAAGATTCCCTTAATGCAATGATTGCGACCAACCTGAAATTTACATTTGTTCTGCGTTTTACAACAAAATGCACTCCATTCGTCTGTATGCCCTGTCCTCTGAGACCGTGTTTTGGCTTCCCGTCTTCAAAGTCCTGGCTGTGTTGTCCAGTGCACAAGAGATGGCAAATAGTAAAAGCGGGAATCCCCAAACTGGGGAGGATCGTGAATCAGGGCCCTGGACTTTATTTTCTCATTAGCTTATAAGACAAAGCTAGGTTTGTGTATTTATTCAGCCAGCGCTTACTGATCATCTCATAAAATGTCAGGCATTGTCAGGTCCTATAAATACAGAGAGGAAAGGTGGACCCCGCTGTCCAGTGGCTTGCTGTCTAGTGAGGAAGAAAAATAAGTACAATGAAATAAAGAATGGAACTCTGGTAGGGTCAAAGTAAGAAGAATGCATACTTAACAATGGGAGGTTAGCTCAAGGCTTGGTAAGCCGAACATCCCCTCTGCTAGGTGTTTCATACGTGCAGGACAGTTGTCCGGACTGGGTGCGGTGGCTCTGGAAGCAGACCTCCTATGCAGCACATTCTATGAGATTGTTAAACTGGTTGTGTTAATGTGACACACTCCTCCACTTGGAAAGCATTTAATACTTAAGACAAAATGGATACAGGGATTGATCGGTCTTCAAAGACAATTGCATTATCTTGTTCGTGCTGTACCATGGGGCATAGGACTCTTACCTTAGGTCTCGTCTTACGCAAGTAGAGAGAGACTTGAGGATACTACTGGGAGCGTTTGAAAATGTGTGAAATGTGTGAGATTTAGGACTGACCCTTGCCTGGGAAAACTAAAGGGAAGAGAATAACTAGTACCACGGGCCTAAGGCAGCAAAATAAAGAGGGCTCTGTTAACAGCAGGCAGAACTTCGGCGGAAAGTGCATGTTTTTAAGAAGCAAGTGTGGACCGACTCCTCTTACAGATGACCATTAAAGTAAATTCTGGGGGCGCCTGGGTGGCGCAGTCGGTTAAGCGTCCGACTTCAGCCAGGTCACGATCTCTCGGTCCGTGAGTTCGAGCCCCGCGTCGGGCTCTGGGCTGATGGCTCAGAGCCTGGAGCCTGTTTCTGATTCTGTGTCTCCCTCTCTCTCTGCCCCTCCCCCGTTCATGCTCTGTCTCTCTCTGTCCCAAAAAAAATAAATAAAAACGTTAAAAAAAAAAAAATTAAAAAAATAAAAAAAATAAAGTAAATTCTGGACATGAGGAAGATGGCGGCATAGGAGGACGCTGCGTCCTGCGGGTCACTTAGATTCCACCCACACCTGCCTAAATAACCCAGAAAATCACCAGAAGACTAGCAGAATGGATTCTCCAGAGGCAAGCGCAGACGAGAGGCCCACAGAAGAGGGTAGGAAGGGCAGCGAGGCGGTGCGTGCTCCACGGACTGGCGGGAGGGAGTCGGGGTGGAGGGGCGGCCCACCGGCCAAGCAGAGCCCCTGAGTCTGGCTTGCAAAAGTGGAGGGGACGGACAGAGTGTGTTCCAACAGCAAGCGGGACTTAACATCTGGAAGGTTATAAGTTAACAGATCTGCTCAGAGAGCAGGAGGGCTGGAGGACAACGGGAGGGAGAGTTGTTGAGCCCCGGGATGACAGAGCACAGCTTGGTGGAGAACAAAGGCGCTCGCCAGTGCCATCTCCCTCACCCATCCCCCAGCCAAATCCCAAAGGGAACCGGTTCCTGCCAGGGAACTTGCTTGCACCACGTAAACACCCAAAGCTGTGCTTCTGCGGAGCCACCCCTCCGGCGGTGGGTCTGACTCCCTCCCGCTGCCACAGGGCCCCTCCTGAAGTGGATCACCTAAGGAGAAGCGAGCTAAGCCTGCCCCTCCTGCCCCCGTGCACCTTGCCTACCCACCCCAGCTAAGACGCCAGATCCCCAGCACCACAAGCCTGGCAGTGTGCAAGTAGCCCAGACGGGCCACGCCAACCCACAGTGAATCCCGCCCCTAGGAGAGGGGAAGAGAAGGCACTCACCAGTCTGTGGACACAGCGGTGGGCTGGGGGCAGACATCAGGTCTCACTGTGGCTCCGCCCACCAACTCCAGTTATACACCACAGCACAGGGGAAGGGCCCTGCAGGTGCGAACCACTCCAGGGACTATCCAAAATGACCAAACGGAAGAATTCCCCTCAAAAGAATCTCCAGGAAATAACAACAGCTAATGAACTGATCAAAGAGGATTTAAATGATATAACAGAAAGTGAATTTAGAATAATAGTCGTAAAATTAATCGCTGGGCTTGAAAACAGTATAGAGGACAGCAGAGAATCTCTTGCTACAGAGATCAAGGGACTAAGGAACAGTCAGGAGGAGCTGAAAACCGCTGTAAACGAGATGCAAAATAAAATGGAAACGTCCACGGCTCAGATTGAAGAGGCAGAGGAGAGAATAGGTGAACTAGAAGATAAAATTATGGAAAAAGAAGCTGAGAAAAAGAAAGATAAAAAAAATCCAGGAGTATGAGGGGAAAATTAGAGAACTAAGTGATGCACTAAAGAGAAATAATCCACGCATAATTGGCATTCCAGAGGAGGAAGAGAGAGGGAAAGGTGCTGAAGGTGTACTTGAAGAAATCATAGCTGGGAACTTCCCTGATCTGGGGAAGGAAAAAGGCATTGAAATCCAAGAGGCACAGAGAACTCCCTTCAGACGTAACTTGAATCGAACTTTTGCACGACATATCATAGTCAAACTGGCAAAATACAAGGATAAAGAGAAAATTCTGAAAGCGGCTAGGGATAAACGTGCTCTAACATATAAAGGGAGACCGATAAGACTAGTGACGGATCTCTCTACTGAAACTTGGCAGGCCAGAAAGGAATGGCAGGAAATCTTCAATGTGATGAACAGAAAAATATGCAGCTAAGAATCCTTTATCCAGCAAATCTGTCATTTAGAATAGAAGGAGAGATAAAGGTCTTATCAAACAAACAGAAACTGAAGGAATTCATCACCACTAAACCAGCCCTACGAGAGATCCTAAGGGGATCCTGTGAGACAAAGTACCAGAGACATTGCTACAAGCATGAAACCTACAGACATCACAATGACTCTAAACCCATATCTTTCTATAATAACACTGAATGTAAATGGACTAAATGTGCCAACCAAAAGACATAGGGTATCAGAATGGATAAAAAAACAAGACCCATCTATTTGCTGCCTACAAGAGACTCATTTTAGACCTGAAGACACTTTCAGATTGAAAGTGAGGGGATGGAGAACTATTTATCATGCTACTGGAAGTCAAAAGAAAGCTGGAGTAGCCATACTTATATCAGACAAACTGGACTTTAAATTAAAGGCTGTAACAAGAGATGAAGAAGGGCATTATATAATAATTATAGGGTCTATCCATCAAGAAGAACTAACAATTATAAATGTCTATGTGCTGAATACGGGAGCCCCCAAATATATAAAACAATTACTCACAAACATAAGCATCCTTATTGATAAGAATGTGGTAATTGCAGGGGACTTTAATACCCCACTTACAACAATGGATAGATCATCTAGACACATGGTCAATAAAGAAACAAGGGCCCTGAATGATACATTGGATCAGATGGACTTGACAGATATATTTAGAACTCTGCATCCCAAAGCAACAGAATAGACTTTCTTCTCGAGTGCACATGGAACATTCTCCAAGATAGGTCACATACTGGATCACAAAACAGCCCTTCATAAGTATACAAGAATTGAGATCATACCATGCATACTTGCTGTGCATACAATGCTATGAAGCTTGAAATCAACCACAGGAAAAAGTCTGGAAAACCTCCAAAAGCATGGAGGTTAAACAACACCCCACTAAAGAATGAGTGGGTCAACCAGCCAATTAGAGAAGAAATTAAAAAATATATGGAAACAAACGAAGATGAAAATACAACAACCCAAAAGCTTTGGGATGGAGCGAAGGCAGTCCTGAGAGGAAAATACATTGCAATCCAGGCCTATCTCAAGAAACAAGAAAAATCCCAAATACAAAATCTAACAGCACACCTAAAGGAAATAGAAGCAGAACAGCAAAGGCAGCCCAAACCCAGCAGAAGAAGAGAAATAATAAAGACCAGAGCAGAAATAAACAATATAGACTCTAAAAATCTGTAGAGCAGATCAATGAAACTAAGAGTTGGTTTTTTGAAAAAATAAACAAAATTGATAAACCTCTAGCCAGGCTTCTCAAAAAGAAAAGGGAGATGACCCAAATAG